>NC_056739.1:1758903761-1759048761 GCF_019279795.1 Protopterus annectens
TAACTTAAGTGACAGAGCTGCCAGCTCGTAACATTCAAGAGTCCTACATTCTGTGTCAAAAGTAGTAAACAGACTTCGTTTCCACCAACATGGGTGACTGCTGCACCACCCCCATAGTAGGTTCTTCGCTGGTGAGGTCAGACCATCGGTCTGTCTCATTCGAAGTGTCTATCCCCTCCACCCCCCCACCTGTAACCAGTCTAAAAAACGTCTCAAAAACTGACTGCAACCTTCTAAAGGAGGGTATCAGTATCTTCATACCGCCTCCCCCCCTCAGAGGATGCAGACAAATAGGCTGAACAAATATGCCAGTGCCGTATACAAGCACTTGTACAACTACATGGAATCTGCCATACCCAACAGAACTAAAACCTGCTCCTCAAGGGAACACAAACCTATGTGGTGGACATCCTCTGTCAACAGGCTTTACAACAAAAGGAAGAAACTGTTGTCCAAGGGTAAAAAGGCACAAATTCACAACTGGAATAACTCCCTCCTTAGCCTCAACAAGCAAATTAGGCCACTAGTGAAAACCTCCAAAGCCAATTATGAAACAAAACAAGCCACCGAAATAAAGGCTAACTACAAAGCCTTTTTCAGTTATGTCAGAAACTTTTATGGCAGAGCCCAGGTTTGTTCTGAATTTGTTCTTAATGGTGCCACTTACACTTATCCTGATGACTTAGCCAACCTGCTAGCAGACAAGTTCAGTACAAACTTCATCTCCCCTGTCCCCTCTTAAAGCCCATTTGTCATCCCCGATACTTGCCCAGCACCTTACATCTACATAGATCAAGCGTTAAAGGTCCTGTCCAAGGCAAAGAACACAGCTTCCATGGGACCTGATAGCATCCCAGGCTGTATTCTGCAACATCTTCATCAAGAACTAGCCTTGCCACTGAGCACCCTATTCAACCCTATCCTACGTACAGACTTCATTCCAGCAGAGTGGAGAACTGCCATTGTCATCCCTTTCCACAAAGGTGATGCCAAATGGCACCCTGGTAACTATCACCCCATTAGCTTGACAAGTCTGATCTGTAAGGCCATGGAGCATATTATTATGGACCTCATAAACAAGGACATAGGCAATTTCCAGACACTTGACCCCACCCAGTTCAGATTCATCAAGGGCAGATCTTGCCTGTTGAACCTGGTTGACTTTTTTGAGACTGTCACCAAGGCACTGGATGAGGGAAAGTCAGTAAACACAGCTTATCTTGACTTGGCCAAAGCCTTTGACACACTCTCCCATGCGGGCATCATCAAAAAGCTAACAGAACTTGGTGTAAATCCCTATCTCATCAGGTGGGTAGCCAACTGGCTCACTGATAGGACCCAAAAGGTCAAAATAGGTGCCACTACCTCCAATAGCAGACCTGTCATTAGTGATGCCCCCAGGGATCTGTCCTGGGACCCCTTTTGTTTGACATCTATTTCTCAGAGGTCCAGGCAAAGACAAAAGGCCTGTGGTTGACCAAGTTTGCAGATGACTGTAAGTTGGGAGCTGTCATTGACTCCCCAAATGATGTTAACATACTTTAAGAGGGTTTCACAGCAACAAATAACTGGTAACGAATAGTAGCACAACGTTGCGAGTCCACAGATAGGATTTATTAATACAAAATACACAAATGGTTAAGCGCTTTCATCAAACAGTATGACTTCGTCAGAACAATTAAAATATAAACTTTCAGGCTTAAATAACACACAGTTTGAATTCATTGGCTTAGAAGTTAACAAATCATATTTCAAACATGCCAAATCTCATGAATAATAAATGGAAAACAAATATATAATCCAATGTTAAAAATGTATACCATTGCAATGTACATGTAGAATATAAAATGTGCATGAAAACATCACATTTTAAGAAAAATTATAATGCAAAAGTACAAATATAAACTGCTTGAACATTTTAAAAAAACTTTTTTTACATGTTAAAATTTACTTCACTGACTGAAGCAGCCAGTATATTATACTGAATCTGCCTTCTCTTTCAAAACAGGCATAATTGAAAGATGTTCATTAATACCCGGGGGGTGGTCAGCGGCTAATCTGAGTTGCCACATCAATTCCTTCTTATGCAAACTATTTTGCCAATCACCCCCCCCCTCACGTCCACTGTGACAAAGTCTAAAATACCAAACATAAAACCACTAAAATTCCTACACAAACCACTGTGCTTGTATAATGCATTAGTATTTTTTCCACATTTCATGTCATATAAATGCTCATATATCCTGTTCTTCAACATCCTTTCCATCTTCCCGACATAAAATGAAGAATAGGAATTGCATTTAGCAAGATATACCAGTTTACTGGAACAACAGTTCCCATTTTTCAAATAGATATGGCACTTGTTAAGATTGTTAATAATAATGTCACGTTCAAGCATTATATATGAACAATAATGACACCTACCACAAGACTTACTACCATATGAGTTTTTCTGTTTTTCATTAGAATTTCTAGAAACCTCCACCAAGGATTTTATATTACTACCTACTTTGGTGGAGAAAATAGGTTTGTCACCAAGAACCCGAATTATTTCAGAATTAGTTCTGAAAATGTTCCAATTCTTAGACAAAGTTGTTTTTACTTGGTAATAAAAGGGACTAAACTGTACTACACATGCCTGCTGGAAATTAGTACCAACCCTGGTAAAACCAACCATGTCACTTGTTTTATGATTAATGCTACCCAGTAATGGTATGTACACGGTACCCCATTTTTCACCAACCTCCTCAAGTATAGAATCTATGAAGTACCCCGGGTAGCCTCTCTCTAAAAACATCTTCCTTAAATTCTGAAATTCCAGTATCACATCCTCTTTTATAGTGGTCATTCTGGCTATCCTCACTGCTTGCCCCTTTACAATACTTCTTTACTGGTGAATAGGGTGGTGACTAGTATAATGCAAATATGCATTGCAAAATGTATTTTTTCTGTAGATTTTTGAGTGGAACCTGTTTTGTTTTTTGAAAATCTGCACATCTAGGAAATTGATTTCCTGCTGGTGATATTGAAAGGTAAATTTTAAATACCTAGTAGTCTGATTTATGTATTCCAAAAACCTAGGGATTCCTACTACATCCCCTTTCCACACAATAAAAATATCATCCAAAAATCTACCATAGTATGCAATGCAAGATGAAAATTCCATATCAGGTTGAAAAATATATTTTTGTTCCCACCCTAGAAGCACCAAGTTAGCATACAAAGGGGCACAGGCAGCACCCATAGCAACTCCCTGCAGTTGTTTAAAGTATTCACCACCAAAAAATAAATAATTATTCTCAAGAATCAGACTCATTAACTCACATAAAAGTGATACCTCATCAGGTTTTAAAATGGAGTGGGAAAAAAGAAGTTCCTCGAAAAAATCTAACCCTTCCAGTTTGGGAATACAAGAAAAAAGATCCTGTACATCAATTGTAAGAAACCAACAATCAGCCACCCAGATGTCTTGCTTAAGTTGACCCAAAAAATCCCAAGAATCCTTTAACAAATGAGGGAATTTGCTGACAATATGCTTCAGTTTTACATCCACATAAACCGCTAGGTTGTGTGTCTTAGAACCTGCGGCTGTGACTATGGGTCTGAATGGTGGTTTCCTAAAATCTTTATGTACCTTCGGTATCCCAAAAATGGTTGGTATCCTAGGAAATTTATTTAATAAAAAATTGTATTCTTCCCTGGAGATTCTCTGATCTATCAGATATTCATATAAGTAACTATCCAATCTACGATAGGAGATGTTAATTTCATTTTTGGAACATAAAGAATATCTGTCCTCCTGGAATAGTATATTCTGCATATCATTATTATATTCCTCCACACCATAAATATAAATAATAACTGGTGCCAAAGTTATGACCTTAAGTTAAGGCAAAAAATGTATTGTCATACCATTCTGCAAAAACACAACCCCTATTGATTACCACATTAGCAGCAGCCCCCTAAGCACACAACCTGTGGTGAGAGATTTGGGTACACAAATTGACAACAAGCTCACATTTAACCATCATGTAGCAGCAGTGGTCAGAAAAGCCTTTTACTTGGTTCATCTCATAAGTAAAGGGATTGCACCCAGAAAAAAGTAGGTTATTACCTCTCTGTACTCCTCCCTCATTAGGCCAATAATTGAGTACAATGTCCCGTTTGGTATGTATCTCTCCAAACACCTGAACCAACTGGAAAGGCCACAGAAATACCTCACAAAAAAAAATCCATGGCCTCTAACACCTGTCCTATGTGGACAGGCTCAAATCACTATCACTCTACTCTGTATCATACAGATTGCTCAGAGGTGACCTGTGTCTTGCCTAGAAGGCAATCCCAGATCCTGCTCTACTAGAGATGCTCAATATACGTGTCTAAATCCCAGCGTAGTACCCGATCAAAAGGCTTAAATCTAATATATGACATTAGCAAAACCTGTTGGAGAGACAGGTTTGTCTCCCAGAGGCTGCCCCATCTCTGGAGTAGACTCTCCATACATGTCAAGCAAAGTACGTTGCTGACCCTCTTCAAGCAGAACCCTGGTGAGTGGATGGGCAACCACAAATTTGTCCCAGGGGTTCCACCTGTGTCCCTCTTTCACAGGTGCTGATTGTGGTTTTGTTTCTGGGGATAAACTCTTGGCTAGGTTTGTAAGGGCCCCAGAGCCATTAGCCTAATAATCTCCTATGTTCCTATAATAAAGGCTGTATTCAAGTCTAAGAATATTAGCAGAGAACTGTAGCAGAGAGCTTAAAGTATAGCACTGACACGTATACTTATTAAAGAACATAACAACTTTTCAGGACCATTCTTTCCACATTTAAAAAGCAACAATGTAGCTAACATTTAATGTTTAAGTTAGATATTATCTCCCCACCAGCTACTGCAGTTATACATTCATTAATAGCTGTGTTATCAGTAACTAGTCATTTTTAAGAATGAAAGCCATTCACAAAACATATTCAACAAAATAACTATTAACTCAACCTGCAGACACTATAAATAAGAACAAAGGCCTTATGCCCCACTCCAGTGCATTCAGATATCAAATCTATTTGATGCTAATAGGACAACATCATTTGCAAACAACAAGGAAGTAACACTCATTTCAAACTGGTACTTAATAGACCTTTTCAGCATCTTAATATCCTGTGGACAGAAGTCGAGGGGAAACAAGATGCACTTTAGACAAAGTCTTACCTTTCAACTGTCCATGTTTTGGAGGAACATTCCTATCTGCAGTGCTGATTTACCCCTGCACATGATGTACCTATGTTTGGAGGTATATTTCTATTTTTCAGGGTTGATTTACTCATTCACACAAGTTTCCTACTCTCATCTCATCATGGGTGATTTTTAAAGCTGTCTATATCTAGTACACAGAAGCCACAGTGACCAACATACCAGCAACATCAATAATTTAAAGAAAGAGGACACACACATCATGCATATCACTTTTTAGAAGCAAAAATAAGTGACCCTGTATGGTAGGATTTTGCAATACATTTCATTGAAGTCTATAGATTTTACACTGTCTCTTTGATGATGTGCTTATATTTTTCCATCACTTTTGTGATCTTCTTTTTAAATGTATTTTTGAATAGTATCTTGTAATCCTACTGGAAGCAGAAAGAGTCATGAGCTATTTCTTATTCAAATTTTATGCTAATTAAATGTCCAGATTTTTGACCAAATGTCCATGCTTTTCAAGGTTCTTTTTTCCTTTTCAATGTCTGCAGGCTGAGAGGTATGCTGCATAGTTATTAATTCAATATTATCTGCAAACTCGGGTTTTGAACCTAAGCAACTGTTTTGCAAATGATAAAACTAGGTATCCAGTCAGTGCAGTAAAAGCAAAGTAAGGAAGTAATGAACAACTGAAATGAACTCTGAGGTTAATACCTAAGTAAGCAGTTATCAAGTAAACACCAGAGACACCTTTTTTGCCACATTTGTGTAAGTCAGAAAGGCAGGTCTAATAGATTGAGGAAATAGCTAAAATTGCAACAGTTTTTTCTACTGATCAGTGTTAGAAAAGAAGAAAATATTACTTGTGAAGATTATTTGCAAATAAAAGTTGAGTCATTCATTCATTGTCTAAACAGCCACTCTATCCCATCAGAGTCACAGGGCAGCCGCAGCTATGAGGCAAGTGAAATGATCCTGGACTGGACATACATACCTATGGGCCATTAAGTAGGATCACCAATTCACTTACTGATATGTTTTTGGATGTGGGATAAAACCAGAGTGCCTATTGAAGAGCTAGACAGATACGGCACAGAAGTGTGGAACCCACAAAGAGGGCTACCCAGCCTGACAGCAAACTGCACAGCCAAGTACTTGTGAGTTTTTTTCAATAAGCACCGCTTTGTGTTTTTGCACACAGCAGGTAAAGTCTGCTATTATGTCACAAAAGATTGAAAACATGCCCTCAAAAAATTAAAAAGGCTTGGAGACCATTGTCTCCAGTTAGAAGAAATGCAGAACAACTAGTTTGGTTAAGTGACTTGCTCAGAGTCGTCCTGTGTAAGTAGATACCAAAGGCATCAAGACAGTAACTGTATGATCCATTTACATTAAAAGCTTATGGCCTTAAGCTTCCATTCTATTCTACCAGACCAAAGTTATAGTACGTACATATGACTAAATAAGTAAAGGCTAGCTTGTCTTCCCAAGAGGGACACTCTTCAGTACCTCTCTAGCAAATTAACAATGTTTAGGGAAAAAGAGAGTGTCCTCTGATTATTTATATAGTTATGCTTTTATGCCATAGAAATATATATCCATACATGAACAGCAAGGAGCAATTATTTTTAGTAGCACATTTCTGATAATTGAAAGGAAACTACTGTGCCCACAAGAGAAACATGTAGACATGATATAGGTTCATAGGTTCATAGGTGTGTACTAGGCTAATGGCTCTGGACCCTTTACAAGCCTAGCCCATAGGATTACCCTGGCATTGTGCCACCTGACCTTAGATCCCAGTGCCACTGTTGAGTAGAGCCACTGGAGTGATCCCTGGGGGGAATTTTTTATTTTCCATCCACTCATCAAGATTTCTCTTGAAGAGGGCCAGTGAGGTGCTCTGTTTGACATGTATGGGAAGTCTATTTCATAGCATGGGCAGTCCCTGGGTTATGAACTTGTCCCCCCAGCACATTCTGTTGATTGTGGTAATGAGGTTGAGGTCTCTGGAGTGTGTGGTGCTGAGGGATTGGGATTTCTTTAGATGTAGCATTTCTAATAGAGCTGGGTCAGACATGGCTTTGTAAGCCAAGCAGAGATCACCTCTAAGTAGGCGATATGAGACAGAGAATAGTTGGAGTTTTTTGAGTCTGCCCATACAGGAAAAGTGTTCAAGGCCTAAGATCCTCTTTGTGAGGTACTTTTGCAGCCTCTCCAGTTGTTGCAGGTGTCTAGTGAGGTACATGCCAAATGGGGCATTGTACTTGATGATTGGCCTAATGAGGGAAGATTAGAGGGAGACAATGACCTCTTTCTTCCTGGGTGCAAAACCCTTAGTAATGAGATGTGCCACATAGAAGAACTTTCTGACCACAGTGTGAATGTGGTGGTCAAAAGAGAGGTTGCTGTCAATCTGTGTTCCCAGATCTCTTATAATGCCTTCTATCTTCAGTGGACTACCATTGATGTGGTAATTCATGGGAACCAGGTTTTTTCCAAAGGGGATGACAACTCAGTTTTTGGCATTGAGCTTAAGGCCATGGTTCTGACACCAGTCGTTAGTCTCAGTGAGGCCTTTCTGTAGGATGTCATCATCACTTAGGGAGTTAATAGCTCCCAACTTGCAATTGTCTTTGAACTTTGTCAGCCAGAGTCCCTTTGTGTTGGCCTGGACTTCAGAGAAGTAAATACCAAACAGGAGAGGACCCAGGATCAAACCATGTGGGACTCCACTCATGACTGGTCAGCAGTCTGACTTGGAGTCAGCTACTTTCACACTGTGGGTTCTATCTGTGAGCCAGTTTGCAACCCACCTAGTGATATAGGGGTTGATGCCTAGTTTAGTGAGTTTTTCTGTGATTCCTGAATGGGGAATGGTATCAAAGGCCTTGGCCAGATCGAGGTAGGCTACATGAACCACCTTGCCTTCATCCACAGCTCTGGTGACAGACTCAGAGAAGTCAACCAAGTTGAGCAGGCATGATCTACCCTTCACAAAACCAAACTGTGTGGGATCCAGAGTTTGGAAATTCCTTATATCTTTGTTTATTAGGAACATGATGAAGTGTTCCATAGCTTTTCATATCAGACTTTGTCAGGCTAATGAGGTGATAGATCACAGGGTCTGTAGTCACTCCTCCTTTGTGGAGAGGGATGAATGTACCAGTGCACGATTCAGTAAGTACAAAGCCTGAGGTGAGATTGTGATTGAACAGGGCACACAGGTGAGGTGCCCATTCGCTCTCTAGTTCATGAACAACACAGCCAGGGATATTGTCAGGTCCCATAGAAGCTGTATTCTTGGCCTTGGACAGTGCTGTTTTAACCTGTGCAGCAGTAATCCTCAGGACTGGCAATCCACTCATATTGCGATTGGTCTTTTGGGGGGGTAAAGTTGGCACTGAATCTGTCGGCCAGTATATTGTCAATATTTGTTGGCTCAGTATAGGAGGTACCATTGTGCAATAGCTCAGAGCAAATCTGGGTATTGCCATGGAGATTCTTTACATAACTATAGAAGGCCATGTGGTTGCCTTTACTATCTGCTGCAATTCTGTTTTCATAGCTAGCTTTAAAAGATTTGATGAGGGATCTCAACTTTTTGTTGAGCCTGATAAGGGAGTTTTTCCAGTCTTGGGACTTATTCTGCATCAGTGTCCTCCTTCTGTTGTAGAGTTGTTTTTTGGCAGGGGACCACCAGATTGGCTTCCTTTTTTTGGAGGAGAGCATCTTGGTTCTATTGGGTATGGCAAGATCCATGCATTTGTTTACGTATTCATACAGTGCATTGGTGTATGATTCAGCGGTCATGCAAATATTCTTCATTTGCATGGATGCTGTGAAGTTAGCCACCTCTGTTTTTAGGAGCCCAAAGTTAGCTTTGGAGAAGTTTTTCATGGTGGTTACATTTGCTGGGGGGGTGGCGTGGGGGGATGGGATGTGGATTTCCAAGGTGATTAGTTTGTGGTCAGATCTAACCAGGGAGGAGTTGACTATTGGTGTAGAGCAACGGTCACCCATGTTAGTAATGACCAGGTCAAGGATGTTGTTACCTCTGGTGGGGATAAGAATGAGCTGGTCCATGGCATTGAAATTAATGAATTCCAGGAAACATTGGGCAAGTGTATTGGTACATGAGTAGTTTTCTAAGTTAATGGACGGGTAGTTGAAGTTTCCCAGTATGAGAGTGTTACAATGGACACTAATATTCTCCAGGGTGCTTAGAAACTTGGAGTGTGAGTCTTGGGACATGGTTGGGGACCTATAGCAGGCTACGACTTGAATCGTGTCTTACCCAGTGTTAGCTGCACCTGAAGTATCTCTGATGCATTATGTTGGGCTACCAGTCTGGAGATGTGTGCATCCTTTATGAATGTGGAAACACCACCACCTTTGGAGCTTCAGTTCAAGTTCTGGGGCCAAAAGGTGTGGAATGAGTTATAGCCTGGCAGTGCAGGGGTGCTTTCTGCTGCCATGAATCAGATCTCTGGAGAAAATCGACATTTGTGCTGTAACATTTTAAGGAGTGCTTTGAGTGAGTGCATTTTTAGATTTAGACTTCTAGCATTGAGCAGCATGACCCTCAGATTGCATTTGTTTCTAGCTGTTACGGTGGTAATTTGGTCTTTGGAACACTGCCTAAAAAGGTACTATAGGGGTGACAAGAACCTTGGCCAGTATCTAGAAGCTCAGGGGGTGATAGATGCAGACCATCTCTGGCAAAGCATTGAGGTTTGTCAGTCATGTCATCCCAGGCAGGCAGATACTGGATCCCCTTAGAATGACACCAGAAACATAGCCAATTGTTGAAATCAATCATTTTCTGCTTGTACTGTGGTATCAATATGGGTGATGGTAGGATGCTGCTCAGGGCTATGGTCATACCCACTTGGGCTACATAATTCGAGAGCTCCTCCATGTCTCTTTTCATGTAGTTCAGGGAGGTATGTCTCAGGTCATTCACACCCACATGTACAATGACAGAGCCATATTTTTACCTGTTGTTGAGGGACCTGAGTGCATGCATTATGTGACAGATCCTGGCACCTGACAGGCAGCTGACTTTTACTTTCTCCTTATTCAACCTAGTGAGTGAGACATCAGTGTGCCTCACTATCAAGGCATGTTGTTTTGCCTTGGGGCTTTGGTTGAGTGGCACACTGTTTATTTTCATAGGTTCATAGGTTCATGGGTTGGTACTAGGCTATCAACCCTAGGGCCTACACAAGCCTAGCTGTAACAATTCCCTGGCTATTTCTTCCCACAATATTTACTTCCCTGGACCCCTGTCTAGCAGGGTGACTGACGTGGTCCCCGGGGTGAATTTCCTATCTCCTATTCAGTCATCAAGGTTCCTTTTGAAGAGGGCCAAAGAGGTACTCTGCTCGACATGTATGGGCAGTCTGCTCCAGAGTCTGGGGAGTCTCTGGGTCAGGAACCTATCCCTCCAGCATGTTTTGTTCATTGTGATGACAAGGTTTAGATCCCTGGAGTGTGTGGCTCTGAAGGATTGGGATTTCTGTAAGTGTAGCATGTCCAACAGCTCTGAGTTTGACATGGCCTTGTATGTTATGCAGAGTTATGTGTCTCATGATTAGTCTTGTGTTGTGGTGGTCAAGTGCATTTCTGCCATGGAGGTCTCTGCTGTTTGGGTAGATTTTTATTGAGATCCTCTGCGAAGGTGGGTGTGTGGTTTGTGTTTTTATGTGAAGGCAGTGCTGGTGTGTGTTCTGGTAGGCTATGTGTTCCATGTGGTGTGGTGCAAGTGTTGACCTTCTTCTCTTGACCAGCTATTTCGGTCTTGGCTGGAGAGTGCGTGGCTTCCAGTTTGGATATATAAGTGCATCTCTCGCAAGTCTGAGTGTTGGGAGGTAAGAGGAGAGGGTTGTCGGTGTACATGAGGCAGTTGCTACATTGTCTCTGGATGCCCAAGTTCACCAGGTTAATAAGAGAAAGCACAGGGAACTGACCTTCAGACATGCCTGGAGGGGTGGGCATTAATAATAAGTACTGGAGATGTTTCCTTGTAGAACATTTAGTGCTGTAGTACCTTTGTGTGCTACAATAATTGCTACAAGAAGTCTGGTAAAGTGCTAGACTAATAAGCTAGTAAAAGTGCAGGAGAGGAGAGAACTAGCAGATCTAAGGGAAAATTGAAGAGCAGATTTTGGCACCACTCAGAAGTTTATAAACAGTCCTGGATAAAGCAAATCTGTTTCTGGACTAGACTAGTTACAGGAAAGGTGGGAAACAAGCGCAAATGTGAGGTTTTAAACCAGATAGTTGAAAGAGATGGAAGAATTGCCAAGACGGCCAATAAGCTACAATTTCTGGGCCAGAAACCACTCCTCTTGTGGTAGATAGGCTACCTAGTGCTTACCACACCCACTGATAAGCTAGAAGGCTTCCCTCTGACACAGAAAAGCTTTGGGGGCTCAAAAGCTTACAAACAGCCCTTGATACAGCAAAATTTGTATCTGGACTAGACTAGTTATAGGAAGGGTGTGAAACAAACACAAATGTAGGCTTTTAAACCAGAAAGTTGAAAGAGATGGAAAAAACTGCCCAAGCAGCCAATAAACTACAATTTCTGGTACAGAAACCACTCCTCTTGTGGTAGATAGGCTACCTAGCGCTTACCACTCCCACTGATAAGCTAGAAGGCTTCCCTCCAACACAGAAAGGCTTGCTGGGCTCAGAGTCTTACAAACAGTCCTGGATACAGCAAATCTGTATCTGGACTAGACTAGTTACAGGAAAGGCAGGAAATAAGGGCAAGCATGGGCTTTTAATCTAGAAAGTTGAAAGAGATGGTAAAACTGCCCAAATGGCCAATAAACTACTATTTCTGGGCCAGAAACCACTCCTCTTGTGGTAAATAGGCTACTTAGTGCTTACCAGTCTCACCGGTAAGCTAGAAGGCTTCCATCCAACACAGAAAGGCTTGGTGAGCTCAGAAGCATACAAACAGTCCTGGATACAGCAAATCTGTATCTAGACTAGACTAGTTACAGGAAATGCAGGAAACAAGCTTAGATTTTTTTTTTACAGAAAAGCAGCTAAAACAGCACTAAAAACAATTCAAGTGCAGTGCAAACTAGCACACTTGAGTGTGTAGCAATATTATAGCAAATACAGTTTAAATAAATGCAATTTATTCAAACTGTATTCTGAACTGAATTTAATTATTGTTTTATTCAACTCTGAACAGATTAAAAGTGCAATATATACTTCTCAGCTGAATAGCACACTCAGTCAGAACACAATGAAATTGTAGCAATTTTTTTTTTGTTAGTAAAGTGGAAAGGGAGAAATGAGAAACAGAAGATAATTCAAGGTTAAAGACCGAAGTGGGTTGGCCTTCTCAAATGTTGTCTCTGTATTAGGTAGAATGAGCTAATGACACTACACTGGGATAGAGCTGGGGTAGAGCTGAACAGATGGGACTGGTAGTAGTGTCTGAAATCAAAATATGAAATGCAGAGTCTACATAGACAGTAACCTGATGTCAGGTTTGAACCTCATTCTTGAAGATTGTAAAGTAGAAGCCTTATTTACTAATCCTCTATTGTATCAGAGCTCATGCCCAGGTTATGAAAGGTAATTGGGATGGAGTAACTCTTAGCTATTGCAGACATCATTGTTATCAATGCAGTCTGGTATCTTAAGTGTGGGAAGGGAAGAGGAATGTATCCAGATCCCTTGGGATGCATTTTCCTCTAAGTCTCCTGTCCATAGCAAAGAGCATATGCTGACATCTGTCTTATTTGTCCCAGGAAGCTGGTCAGGCTAGTGGAATTTGATGGAAGTATTCTCCTGGAAGATAAACCATGAAGTGCGGTCATAGACTGTCAAAGTAGCTCTGCGGTATGCGCTGAGCTTCTGCATATGAAAAACAGGGAGGATTGTGGTATAGGGGGCTCCAATGTCAAATTAATTAAAACAATAACAATAGTGGAAATGAAAAGTATAATATCCTTCATAGGTTCATAGGTGTGTACTAGGCTAATGGCCCTGGAGCCTTTACAAGTCTAGCCCATAGGATTACCCTGGCATCGTGACACCCAACCTTAGTTCCCAGTGTCTCTGTCGAGTAGAGCTACTGGAGTGATCCATGGGATGAATTTTCTATTTCCTTTCCACTCATCAAGATTTCTCTTGAAGAGGGCCAGTGAGGTGCTCTGTTTGACATGTATGGGAAGTCTATTCCATAGCATGGGCAGTCTATGGGTTATGAACCTGTCCCTCCAGCTTGTTCTGTTGATTGTGGTAATGAGGTTGAGGTCTCTGAAGTGTGTGGTGAGGCGGGATTGTGATTTCTTTAGATGTGGCATTTCTAACAGAGCTGGATCAGACATGGTTTTGTAAGTCAAGAAGAGATTGCCTCTAAGTAGGTGATATGAGACAGAGAATAGTTGGAGTTTTTTGAGTCTGTCCATATAGGATAAGTGTTTAAGGCCAAGGATCCTCTTTGTGAGGTACTTTTGTGGCCTCTCCAGTTGTTGCAGGTGTCTAGTAAGGCACATTCCAAATGGGGCATTGTACTCAATGACTGGCCTAATGAGGGAAGAGTAGAGGGAGACAATGACCTCTTTCTTCCTGGATGCAAAACCCTAAGTAGTGAGATGTGCCACACAGAAGGACTTTCTGACCACAGTGCCAATGTGGTGGTCAAAAGAGAGGTTCCTGTCAACCTTTGTTCCCAGATCTCTTATAATGCCTTTTCTGTTCAGTGGAGTATCATTAATGTAGTAATTCATGGGAACTGGGTTTTTCCCAAAAGGGATGACAACACATTTTTTGACATTGAGCTTAAGGCCATGGTTCTGACACCAGTCGTTGGTCTCAGTGAGGCCTTTCTGTAGGATGTCAACATCACTTGGGGAGTTAACAATAGCTCCCAACTTGCAATCTTCTGCAACGTTGTCAGCCAGAGTGCCTTCATGTTGGTCTGTCTTCAGAGTAGTAGATACCAAACAGGAGAGAACCCAGGACCAAACCCCGTGGGACTCCACTCGTGACTGGTCAGCAGTCTGACTTGGAGTCAGCTACTTTCACATTGTGGGTTCTATCTGTGAGTCAGTTAGCAACCCACCTAGTGATATAAGGGTTGATTCCTAGCTTAGTGAGTTTTTCTGTGATTCCTGAATGAGGAATGGTATCAAAGGCTTTAACCAGATCAAGATAGGCTGTATGAACCACCTTGGCATCATCCACAGCTCTGGTGACTGACTCAAAGAAGTCAAGCAGGTTGAGCAGGCATGATCTATCCTTCACAAAACCAAACTGTGTGGGATCCAGAGTTTGGAGATGCCCTATATCCTTGTTTATTAGGTCCATGATGATGTGTTCCATAGCTTTGCATATCAGACTCATCAGGCTACTGGGGCGATATTTCCCAGGGTCTGTAGTCGCTCCTCCTCCTTTGTGGAGAGGGATGACTGTAGCAGTGCACCATTCTGTAGGGACAAAGCCTGAGGTGAGGCTGTGATTGAACAGGGCACACATGTGCGCTGACAGTTCACTCTGTAGTTCATGTAGAACACAGCCAGGGATATTCTCAGGTCCCATAGAAGCTGTATTCTTGGCCTTGGATAGTGCTGTTTTAACCTGTGCAGCAGTAATACTGGGTGCCTACCAGTCTACTGGTACTGTGATTGGCCCTTTGGTGGGGGAGAGAGGAGTAAAGTTGGCACTGAATTTGTTGGCCAGTATACTGGGAATATCTGTTGGCTCATTATAGGATGTACCATTGTGCAGTAGCTCAGAGCAAATCTGGGTATTGCCATGGAGATTCTTTACATAACTATAGAAGGCCTTGTGGTTGTCTTTACTATCTGCTGCAATTCTTTTTTCATAGCTAGCTTTAGAGGATTTGATGAGGAATCTCAGCTTTTTGTTGAGGCTGGTAAGGGAGTCTTTCCCATCTTTGGACTACACCTTATTCTGCATCAGTTTCCTCCTTCTGTTGTACAGTTTGTTTATGGCCAGGGACCATATATCATAAATTTTAAAAAGAAAAAGGGAACTTGTAGTCTTAAATGAAAGGGTAAGATAATAGCAAATTTCAAGCTAATAAGGTAACAGGAAATTAAATTGCTCACACATGATGTCTGGTCATGAATATCTTTGCTTGTTGTCACTGGCTCACTATTCATGGATGTGCACAGTTCTTGCAAGATAAATAATTGTTTAGAGTCTTAAATTAATTGGACATCTGCATACTGTGCTGACTGGTCACTCATCCTTGAATGATATCTCATTTTCCTGCACTGCAGTTCCCAGTTTCTCATGCCTAATTCAGAAAGGCATGGGAATGTGCATAAACATGGTCTGAAGTGTGAATTTTTCACACCTTAAGGGAGGCCTGAGTCTGTCTGCAGCACTGTGAGAAAACAGTTAATTTGAGTTTACAAAAACATCTCTGTGAATGATGTGATTTGTCTTTTCACTAGATACATACTTCAATACTGTGTAGTCAGTAAAAGAATGGAATTTAATTTGGTTGGCATTCAGTGATGAGGCCTGATGCTATGAATTGTTAAGGAGTTGCTTCTTTTATTCTAGGGTTTGATTCTTGTTGCTCCTTGGCAGAGTATTATAAAGGTCCATATGAAGCAGTGCTCTACTCTGGCTCACAAATACAAATACATTTATAAATAATAAATCTTAAATCAGTTCTGAAAAAAATATTAAGTGACAGTCAAAGTTTTCATTTCTGGGGTATAATGTCTCTTTTTAACAATGAAGAAGGGACATTCCCGAAAGCTTTGTTGGTCATTAAATTGAGCGTTTTTCACCTATTCAGTTTTTCTTTTTGTATAATGTCTCTGACCCAGGCAGTGGTATGAACTTGCCTGTGTCAGATGCTATGAACATGGTATAGGAGTACTGACTGTTTTAGTCAGCTGTGCAGAAATGTGATGAAGGAAAAAGTCTGTGCAATATTGAATATGTGTAAACTGAAAATGATTAGAACTCATACTTTTCAGGCTACGGTGAACTGACAACACAGGGAGAGACAGTGTTATTTTGTTTGATTACTAGTTTTATGTGCCTATTGTAAAATGGAAAAAGACAGTGCCAGACAATGTTATTATTTTCAATTATTTCTTGGTGATTTAGAAGCTGAATGATATTAAATTAGTGAAACCAGCAAAACCTCTGAACATGATCAAGTGAATTTTGACTACTATGACCAAAATTAGAAAAGTGAAATATCTATCAATATATATATATATATATATATATATATATATATATATATATATATATATATATATACACACACACATATGGATTCACTTTATATCCTTGAAATATTGAAATTCAGTATTTCAAAGCTATAAAGTCGAATTTTTGAAACCACGAAAACTCAGAACCGCAAAATTCAAAATCTCGCACAGCGGAGATTTTGAATTCTGTGCTTCTACTGCACACACACACGCCATTCTCCCCACAGACAATCTTTACTACATAAAAGCAGGGGGGAAAGCCCCTCACACCCCTCCTACTTAAATATCCTCACTCCGAGATTGCACTACACTCAAACAAACACAAAACACCACCACACAAGCTACATTTTCTTCTCACACACACACACATCACATCAACAAAACACACTGACACACACCACAGCCCCTACCCGAAACCCTTAACACACACACACACACACACACACACACACTTACCTGAATCCATAACCACAGCGAAACCTCAGAAGCACAAATTTCAAAAACACCGGTATTTGAGGTTTTAAATTTCGCCCTTCTGAACTTTCGCTGTTTTCAGGATTCCACTTTATGGGCTCGAAATACTGCATTTCGATATTTCATTATTTCGAGCTTCTAAAGTGAATACATATATATATATATATATATATATATATATATATATATATATTGCCCTAATCATCATACTTTCCAAACATGCATAAATAATGAAAACCTTTAGGCATTATTTGTCCATAGTTTTTATCTCATAATGACTCTGGATACAAAGTGTTGAATGTCTTACCATTAGCATTAGCTACTGAAAAGTATCAAGCTGTTTTATTGTATGGCTGCAAAACTCAACAGTGGATGGATTCATGATTTAATGGCTAATCAGAAGGCACTCCAGACGAGAATGGAACAAGAGGTTCTCCTGTTCGATTCTCGACTGCAGTGCCTTCTGTGTGGAGTCTGCATGTCCTCCCTGTGGTCGAGTGGCCTCTGAAAAACGTGCGTGAATGGGCGTGCCTTCGCTGAAGGTTGGGCGTCGGGCTGGCAACTTGGCACCATAAATATCTACTGCCAATCATTAGCGGACCGGAGTTCCGCTGTGGCGACCCCTAGCCAGGAAAAGCCGAAAAGACAAACAACCAAAGAACAGTGCATTCCTTGTCTGCGAGCAGAACCAGCAAGTGTGTCAGTTTAGTCCATCTGAGTGTTGGAATAAGCTGTTTGTATCTGCTCCGCCACACTTTTTGTGTCATTTCTGTCACTCAGTTCCAGACATTCTTTAAATCCTGTAATCTTCTAAGTTTTGATATTACACAACTCTCACTATAAAGTAATGTTTCCTGCAGTCAAGTTTGAACTGACTTCCTTCTATTTGTCACCACACTTTTCTCCCCAAGTGATTTTTTTTTTTTTTTTTACTTCAACAATTACACAGGTGTATTATATCTTATGTAGAAGGGCCAGTCTGAAGGAGATTGGAGACTGTAAAGTGGTGGCAGGGGAAAGTGTAGTTAGGCAGCATAGGATGGTGGTTTGTAGGATGACATTGGTGATCAAGAAGAGGAGGATGAGTTTGAGGGCAGCAGCAAGGATCAAATGGTTGAAATTGAAAAAGAGTAATTGTGAGGTGATGGTCAGGGAAGAGTTAAGACAGGCACTGGGTGGCAGTGAAATGGTACCGAATAGCTGGGTAACTACAGCAGAGCTAGTAAGAGAAATGGCTAGAAAGGTGATTGCTGTGACATCTGGAAAGAGGAAAGAGGACAAGGAGACCTGGTGGTGGAATGAAGAAGTACAGGAGAGTATACAGAGAAAGAGGTTGGCGAAGAAGAAGTGGGATTGTCAAAGAGATGAAGAAAGCAGACAAGAGTATAAGGAGATGAGGTGCATGGCAAAGAGAGAGGTGGCAAAGGCTAAGGATAAGGCGTATGAAGAGTTTTATAAAAGGTTGCACACTAAGGAGGGAGAAAAGGACCTGTACCGATTGGCTAGACAGAGGGAACAAGCTAGTAAAGATGTGCAGAAGGTAAGTGTGATAAAGGATAATGAGGGAAACGTACTCACAAGCGAGTGTTTTGAGCAGATGGAAAGGGTACTTTGAGGGGTTGATGAATGAAGAGAATGAGAGGGAGAGAAGGTTGGATGAAGTGTGGATAGTGAATCATGAAGTGCAATACAGCAAGGAGGAAGAAGAACGGAAAGGCTGTTGGTCCAGATGACATACCTGTGGAAGCATAGAGGTGTTTAGGTGAAATGTCAGTGGAGTTTTTAACTAGATTGTTTAATGAAATCTTGGAAAGTGAGAGGATGCCTGAGGAATGGAGAAAAAGTATTTTGGTACCGATTTTTAAGAATAAGGGTGATGTACAGAGCTGTAGTAACTAAAAACCTGCAGTGGTGGTGCTGCGGTAGTGTTGTCGCCTCACAGTAAGACGTTGTCCTGTTCGATTCTCAGCTAGGGCGTCTTCTGTGTGGAGACATGTGTGAATGGGCATACCTTCGTTGAAGGTTGTGTGTCAGAGCCGGCAACTCGATACATAAAAATCTACTGCCAATCATTAGCGGACCGGAGTTCCGCTGTGGCGACCCCTAACCAGGAAAAGCCGAAAGACACAACAACAGAGCTGTAGTAACTACAGAGGGATTAAACTGATCAGTCACAGCATGAAGTTATGGGAAAGGGTAGTGGAAGCTAGGTTAAGAAGGGAGGTGATGATTAGTGATCAGCAGTATGGTTTCATGCCAGGAAAGAGCACTACAGATGTGGTGTTTGCTCTGAGAGTGTTGATGGAGAAGTACAGAGAAGGTCAGAAGGAGTTGCATTGTGTCTTTCTGGATTTAGAGAAAGCATATGACAGGGTGCCTAGAGAGGAGTTGTGGTATTGTATGAGGAATTCAGGAGTGTCAGAGAAGTATGTAAGAGTGGTACAGGATATGTACGAGGGAGTGTGACAGCAGTGAGGTCTGCGGTGGGAGTGACAGATGCGTTTAAGATGGAGGTGGGATTAAATCAAGGATCAGCTCTGAGCCCTTTCTTACTTGCAATGATGATGGACAGGTTGACAGACGAGATCAGACAGGAGTCCCCATGGACTATGATGTTTGCAGATGACATTGTGATCTGTAGTGAGAGTAGAGAACATGTGGAGACCCTGGAGAGGTGGAGGTATGCTCTAGAGAGAAGAGGAATGAAGGTCAGCAGGACTAAGACAGAATATATGTGTGTGAATGAGAGGGAGGATAGAGGAATGGTGAGGATGCACGGAGGAGAGGTGGCGAAGGTGGATGAGTTTAAGTACTTGGGATCAACAGTTCAGTGTACTGGTGAGTGTGGAAGAGAGGTGAAGAAGAGAGTACAGGCAGGGTGGAGTGGGTGGAGAAGAGTGTCAGGAGTGATTTTTGACAGACGAGTACCAGTAAGAGTGAAAGGGATGGTCTACAAGAGGGTAGTGAGACCAGCTATGTTATATGGGTTGGAGACAGTGGCACTCACAAAAAGGCAGGAGTCAGAGCTTGACGTGGCAGAGTTGAAGATGTTAAGATTTGCACTGGGTGTGACGAGGATGGACAGGATTAGGAATAAGTATATTAGAGGGTCAGCCCAGGTTGGAATGTTTGGAGACAAAGCCAGAGAGGTAAGATTACATTGGTTTGGACATGTGCTGAGGAGGGATGCAGAGTATATTGGGAAAAAGATGCTAAGGATGAAGTTGCCAGGTAACAGGAAAAGAGGGAGGCCTAAGATAAGGTTTATGGATGTGGTGAGAGAGGACATGCAGGTGGTTGGTGTGACAGAGCAAGATGCAGAGGACAGGAAGAAATGGAAACAGCTGATCTGCTGTGGCGACCCCTGACGGGAGCAGCCGAAAGAAGAAGAAGAAGAATTCTTACATGCTTCCTGATAATGTGATTCATATATACTAATCCTTTTGCTTATCTTTATTTCAGTGCACTTATGCAAACGTTCTCTGAGTCTTCCTGCATACCTCGCTCTACCACTTACCTCATAATATTGGTAATTTTATTCTGTGTGCCCTTGACTAGCTCAGTGCTTAGTTTTCTCTATCTCTCTGTGGGGTTAACAGAAGTTAAAGCAAGATGGCAGGTGTTGCTGTTTGAGGAGAAGAGGAAATCTACATCCTATAGTTGTGCAGTTAAGTATCCTACTGGTTTCTATTGCAGCCCTTGTACATTGTGCTTTGAGATTAAGTACTGAGAGACGATAGCATTTAAATATATTTCTTCTTCTTCCTGGTGTTCCTCTATTAGTCACTTAACCAGACAAAGTTCCACAGCTGGACATAAAAATGTCAGTGTGAATCAGCGTTCTAGCCTGGTTAACAGCTGACCCCCCTCCCCACATACAAACACACAGCATACATATTTTCACTAGATTGCGCCTGTCAGAATGTGTAACTTTGTACTTCATTACTTTAAATGTCACATGCCACTAAATTCTTCACCCTTATAGGTTTACTAGGATTTGAAGAATGCTATCTTCTCCAGTTATGATTACTGTCCATTATCTGTATCATCAGCAAGCTGATCTTACTGTGCAAACACAATGTGGTATCCGAAACAAATATGACAAAGAGGGCCATTACAAAACTGAATACTGAGACACGTTGTTTGTTGCAGATTGTTCCCTCATAATCATCACTGAGACATGTGGGAGATTGACAGCACTATAATTTCATAGCTGCTTTTAGGCCTTTCTTTCTCCAAGGGAATGGCTATGCTATCATATAATCAAGCGTCATGACTCCACTTTCTGAAGAGATAATCCGTGTGCTTTCATTGCCTTATACGGTAGCCCTAACAACTCTTGGACCATTAGAGAAAGTAGATTGTACAGATTTTGTGTTATCACCCCCAAACTCTTGAAGTTTTCTTTTTATAAATCACTTGGCTGCTTCTCCAGCTATTTACTTCCTCTGATACCCATGTTTCACTGTATACACTCTCCCATTTTTTTCTACTCTAAATAACAAAGCAATATGAAAAAAAAGAATATGCATTATCGACTTAGTTGTTAATATTTTGGTAACCAACATGTCCAACTGGGCATTGCTATTTTCAGTAAAGATCCAAGGAGAAAAAGCATTAATTTTTTTTTGCGTCTTTCTGCTTTTGCCGGTTTGGGGTCGCCACAGCGGAACTCCGGTCCGCTAATGATTGGCAGTAGAGTTTTACGTGCTGGCTTGCCGGGCTTAACCTTCAACAACAACATTCACGCATGTCGTCATACGGAAGACGCTCTAATTGAGAATTGAACGGTCAAAGTCTAACTGTGAGGCGACAACGCTACCGCAGCACCACCACCGGAGAAAAGCATTAATACAATATGTAATTAAAAATCAATTCCTAACATAGATGTTCTTATTAAGAAAGGTGTACAAATCAGGCAGCATAAAAAAGTAATAACCGATAAGTTATATAATAATGAAAAAATACATATAAAATAAATTTAAGTATCGACATCAAACTGAGAGGTAACACTAAATGAATCATGAACTTTAAAGGAGTTGGTACAAACAGCATATATTCCATGTACAAACCTGCATTACAAATCATGCCAGTTTGAAAGGATTAAGAGGTATCTGAAGAAGCATAGGAGAAACAAACAGTGGGGGCGGGCAAAGAGAAATAAACAGAAGAGAGGAAGAAAAATAAAAGACAATGGGGTAAAAAGACGTGGATAAGATCTGGTGAGGAAAATGGTTTGAAGTGTTAACTTAGAACTTTAAATCCATTAATGACAGGCTCACAGAGTTAGCAGGAGACAGAGAGTGAGAAGTAAAAACTAAAGATAAGTGTTAATTACTAGATGGTCAGTACTTGATTTTCTGTTTGATGCTCATCATTATCAAAACATCATTTCTGTCATCAGTTTTCCAGATGCTAAGTGTTCTTGTCATTTCCTCCATCTACGTATTTCAAGAATTTATTTTGGCCATCTCTCCCTTGTGCTACTAGATAAGACATGCTTATTCAAAATTATGTCACAATTAAGCCAATGTCTGCATAGTTTAGGATTTTTTTTTTCTTTGTGAGAATGAAACCAGATTCTTCCCTGGGTATACTACATTGATTCAATGAGCATGCTCATTCTTTCTTTAAGCTAAAGAAGCTTGAATAAGAACTCATGAGTCTACACAGCATTAAATAACGGTGCAGTTATAGTGACCGTAGTAAACATACATATGCTACTTTTCACACTCAGATTGCTTTACAGCAATTGCAACTGAAAAGCAATAATAAAAGTCCTAGGCAGAGCTAGGGTAAGACGGTGAATATAGTGAAAGCATAACATGACAACTGATATGTACACATCTGCTTTTATATATTATCCTCTACATTAGAAGTGATACACGTTTAGAATATGTATGCATATCAATGCATATATATATATAGAGCCAGTGGCTGTATGTGCTTCAAGAAGCATGTAATGATATTTTCCTTCAACATACATTTATTTTTTTTCATTTACCTACTTACTTAACTAAAGAAGTAGTTAATACCTATCAAAAGGTCCTTTGATTATGAACTCTCAGGAAGTTATATAATAATGAAAAAAAAAATACATGCTCCAGTAGTTGCAAGTTTAAAGTTTCTGCTTACATAGTTTGTAACATACCAGTCTCATTAAATTATTAAATTTGGGGACTCCATGCTGAATCTTTTTTTTTTTTTTTTTTTTTGAAATGGTGATTTTAAGTATCTGTACTGATTTTCTGAATTGGGTTGCTCATTTAATACACAGCAAATAAGACATCGCAATAGACACAAACCAAATGGACTAATTCATCAGTGGGTACATTAGCCAGATCATTGGACTCAATGAAAAAGTGCTTCATAGCTTAATGAGGGGAAGCTTTCCAGTTGTGAGAGAAACAGCAAGGTTGATAAAACGCAGTTACTATATGTATCTTACTTATACCTGAGAAATATCTGCTGAGTATAAGAGATGTGAAGTAGAAGAAATGATTCACCTGTACAGCTGTCTAAGGTAGTGCAGACACTTTTTAACAAACCTATTTCATACTGTTTTATATATATATATATATATATATATATATATATATATATATATATAGTTTGTTTTATTTTTTTATGCTTTTTGCTAGGATTATAACATGTTCCTTGCAGCATTTCTATGCTATGTACTACTGCCAGGTCATTCCATAAAAAGGGGGCCTCTATGCTTAGTTGGCTTTTCTGGGAAACAGAATCAAAGAACTGAATGATAATTATTAATCATGTGATGGATAAAAGCAATGGGGAAGGAAGTATAAGATAAGTTGTATTGCTGAAGAAGGCAGCAAGAAAGAAAGCTCACATTTACCAGCTTTCATAATAAAGAAGAATTACATTTCTATGAAATAAGATTGCTAGCAAAGCACAAAGTAGAGGGTTATTATAAAATTAAGGATTAAGCATTCATTAGATTACACTACCTTTGCCTGTAGATATCATGAACAATTCTATTTTTGTGCATATATAATTTCTATGTTTCTAAAACAAATTTTCATGTAATTCCTTAACGTATCATAAACCAAGAATTTGTATCCATTTGCCGCTGTTGGAGGATAAGCTTGGGGGGGGGGGGCTTGTGTTACTAGGTGCTTCTTTCTCTCATGGTCCTGGGGGGCTTCTTGCCTCAGTGTTCCATTGGTTCAAGGTACCTGTGGGAGTTAAATTCAGTGGTCTGTAGTGTGAAAAGAAGACAAGTACTCAGTTCCTGTTACAGTAGAAATTCCTTTATTGGCAGATGAACACTGCTTAGAAGAATGAGTTTCTCAGTAGTATCCATCAGTGACTCCCTTAGTTGCTGAGGTTCCCTACTTGCCATAACTTAGACTAGGACTGGACTGCATACCTATTGTTTAACATATTGTAAAAAAAAAAAAAACACTCTGCAACTCTTACTTCTGATGGAGAGCTATAAATACATAATTCAATTAAAAGATCATAAAGGTTGACTAGGCAAACTGGATGTAGTGGCAAGATTTAATTCAGTGATTTTAAGGAGTGTCAGACATGCTGAGGACAGTGTTGTTGATAGCACTGTTTATGACTCCTTCTATTCCAGACTTGACAACTCCATCACCATTTTATGTTTCTTCATAGTGATTTCCACTATCTCTGCATAATGCAGGCTTTTGGTTTAGTGTTAAGGGGTTTTCTGACTGTTGTTTCCAAGAAATGTCTAGACTGCTGCTTTTTGGTACTTTTGTGTCTGTGTGTTTCTGTTACATACATGATTTTTTGGGAATTCCCAGATTTTGGTTCAAAATGTTTCTGTATCCCTCCAGATCTCTTGCTTTAAAAATTGGAAGTTTAGGGAGAAGAGATGGTAGATTACACTTAATAAATAATGACAATAATTGCATTGTAGACTTCCTTTACTTCAGAAAACACAAGTTAATTCACTTTCTGTTATTCTGTCAGTTTCTCAAGTTAATAGTTCTACTGTTTTAAAAATTGCTTCTGATTAGTCCTGATTATATTTGGATTTGTCCCAGTTTCTGACTGTAAAAGATTGAGAGCTATGTTTGAATGTCTAAAGAATCTGCAGTCACTTAGAATGAAAATGCATTACAAAGTGTGAGCATTCGCTACTATTGTGATGTGTTATAAATCTTTTACTGAATACATCCTTTTCAAATGTTTTATGTCTTGAATAAATAATTGAATGCCTCACTGTATTTCACAGACAGTACTAACAAGCACTGAAGCAGGTGAAGGGTTGTTATTCCTTTTTGATTTGTTTTCATATACATTTTCATCTTCATGAAATCATTTATTTCTTTTTAAGTATATAGAACAGTAATGTGGATTTGTAAGTCTGCTGTTGCTAGACATGTTACTGCATCATATGGCAGGGTAGTCCCCCCTTCTTTGATAAGATCTGCAGCTTGGTTAGTAATGATGCATGTGCTCTAACCTATTATTTTTTACAATGGATAAGGTATAGTGAGTGGCCTTGGGTTTGATAACATTCATCTCTCAATTTAGCCATTGTGGGATGTTGAACAATCACTTTAGCAGACAGTGCTTCTACACCTTCACCAGTTTAACAGAAATAAATATACCTGTGTTATTCTGCCACATGCCACATGTCACTTGATCAGTTCTTTTTGCACTTCTGACCATTGCTTTTTGAAGGCACTGACAACTTCCTACACATTTTTGTACTTATCTAAAATTTGTTGCTATTTTTAAATGTACAATACCTCTTCTTAATTATCTTCTATTTATTTATTTATATGCACCTTTTCTATTATAGCAATAACCCACGCCTGGGTGTGGGTAATGCTGGATTTACCCACGGTTGGCGTGGTTTGGTCCCGAGGACCAAACAAAGACAACCGTGGGTAAATCCAGCATTACCCACACCCAGAAGTGGGTTATTATTATAATGCCATTATTTAAGAAAAGAAATGATTACTTTTCTTAAATAATGGCATTGTATAATGCCTCTTTGCTGCCCTTCCGCACCTGTCTGGTGTTCCGCGGCAGTTCTGATGTACTGCATGCCTCGCAGTACATCAGAACTGTGGGCAAAAGCAACGGAGAATGCAAGTTCTCCGTTGCTTTTATCGCTATGTTAAATGGGTTTAACATACGAGACAGCTTTAAAATAAGCACGGAGATCTCCGTTGCTTATTTTACTGTCTCGCTATGTTAAACTCATTTAACATAGCGAGACAAGTTTAAAGCAACGGAGATCGCAAGATCTCCGTTGCTTTTACATGTGTCGCTATGTTAAAGGAGTTTAACATAGCGAGACAGCTTTAAAAACAACGGAGATCTCCGTTGCTTTTAAATCTGTCGCTATGTTAAACTCTTTTAACATAGCGAGAATGTTATACTAACGGAAAAAGTCCGGGCGACCGGACCTTTTTCCGTTAGTATATTGAGGGATTTACCACGGGCACGCTGGTTGGGCTAGCCAATCAGCATGCACGTTTTTAGGGTAGGCATTGTATAATATCAGTTATTCCCTTCTTCGCAGCTTCACAGATGGAACAGGTTTCCATATCACACTTCTGGCACTGTGCGTGGCTTCCTGACCACTGTGTTTTTTTTGCCATATTTGTGGTATACTTCTTGCTGTGGTAACTTTTTTCCATCCAGCGGTGCACTTCAAATGTCACTTACATGTATATTCCCGTGTCCTATATTCCATTACATCTCCATCACTGATAATGCAAAAACAGAAAAACTAGTGGTCTTAAAACTTCATTGATGAGTTCAGTCACGGTTTGTTTGTGTCTTTCGGCTTTTCCCAGTTAGGGGTCACCACAGCGGAACTCCGGTCTGCTAATGATTGATAGTGGATTTTTACGTACCGGGTTACCAGCTCTGACGCACAACCTTCAACAAAGGCACGCCCCATTCACGTATGCCTCCATACAGAAGACGCTATAGCTGAGAATCAAATGGGACAACGTCTTGCTATGAGGCGACAACGCTACCGCAGCACCACCACAGTAATTTCCAAAAATCATGAAACCCAGGTAGTGCTTGTTCCAAATCAGCAAGCCTTTGTGCATCACAGACAAATGAACCTCAGTAACAAAAAATCAAAAATATTTTAACAACTTTAAACATATCAGCTTTGATGTACTTAAAGCAGGTATGGAAAATATATGTATTGCTTAATTTTAATCCAGCCTATTCATGGCATACAATATAATCAGCACTGTAAAAGTGCATTTTAGAACAGCAAGTACCCACCCAACACTACTTGTTATTTCTTTTGGCTTATCCTGGTTAGGGGTCGCCACTGCGGAACTCCGGTCCACTAATGTTTGGTAGTGGATTTTTACGTGCCGAGTTACCATCCCTAACGCACAACCTTCAACGAAGGCATGCCCATTCATGCATGCCTCCACACAGAAGACGCTCTAGCTGAGAACCCCACACTACTACTACTACTAATTAGATCAAATTAAATCCTAGTTAAGGAAAACACTATCTATCTATTTGCAATCCACATTCAAAGATCAGATATTAAGAAAAGCATAACATATACAGGAAAAGATATACATAAAAAGACTTTGAACTAAAACTGCTTTCAGCTAACTAATGCAATAAAGGCTTCATCAGGTCAGTGACAAGAACTAAATAAGAAAAAACACATAGCTATCTAACCAAAAAATATAATCATACTACAACACTATAAATATAAAAATATATCTGTTTAATAATATCTAGTAAATATTCATCCATGTGTATTAGTGTGCATAAAAAGCTAAGTTATTAACAGTTCAGATAAAATGCCATTCCTTTGCAAAAAAAAAAAGAAAGAAAAAAAAAAAGGGAAAAAAAAATGTCCTGTCAGCTTTTATGTTTGCAGCCCCCAAAACATGTTTATGTAATGAAAACTAATAGAAAAACACACAAAATATACAGAAAGCAGGGAATGAAGTAAACTATCAATGTATACAATTGTGCAGGTGTCTGCATGAGTGTGCATGACTATGATAACTGAGGTAATTATACCAATACTACATGCTAATAGCCGCATGAAAAAATGTGTGTTTTGAATTTAATGTTTAAATCTCTGGTATGCTTATCTGCTTTGATTATATGTATTGCATCATGCCAGAGATTTAAACGGTAAATTCTAAACAGACATTTTTTTCATAACACTGCTACCATGTAATAGTGGTATAATTCCCTTATTTACCATACTGGTGAAGACTCATGTACACACCTGCATACTTTTATACCATACTAGTTTACTTCATTCACTGTTTTTTGTATTTTTTGTGCATTTTTTCTTCTAGTTCTCGTATAAACATATTTTTGGGTCTGTAAACATAAAAACTGTCATAACAGTTTTTTCTTTGTTTTTTTTTTTTTTTTTTGCAAAGCACTGACATTTTTTTCTGAGCTGTTACTAACTTATGCGCAGTAATATACATGGATGATATTCACTAGATATTATTAGAAAGATGTATTTTTATAGTTATAGGGCAGGATTCATGAAGCCTCCGTGTAAGAGTTACAAGGCTTACATGGAGGCTGCAGTTAAACGGTGTGACGTCAGCATGTCATGCATATGCATGAGGGCATGCTGAATCACACCTAAGGCTAACACGGTCCATGGAAGACAGTAGGGGGCGAGTCCATAGGGCGAGCCCTGCAAATGGACACGCCCCCAGAAGAGTAAAAGTCCCGAAAGTAAACCCCCACGACAGAGTCCGTGTAAATGTGAATAAACACAACACAACACATGCCCCCACAGACTATGAACATAAAATGTATAAATGAACATCTTATTTTTTTTTTTTAAGTTGTAAAGATGTTTGCCCGTGAGTGCGCTCATTTGCGCGGGTGTGCCAGTCTCTTAGCCACACTTAGCAGTCAGTGGAAAAGCATATAAAAACTAAATATGCAAAGCAAGCCAAAAAGCAATAGCGTAGTGGTAGAGACGTCAGCTGAAGAGGAGGCAGTCATGGTTCGACCCCCCACAACATCAATTTTTATTTTTAGTGAAATAAGCACGAAACAAGTCCCTGACATATATGTACATATATAAAATTATATTTTATGTAAAATGTAATGAAATGGGCCATGTATTTTGAAGAAATGTGAGATAAAAAAATAAAAAAAAATGTGAGATGTGCCCATAGCTGAGCTACAGTCTAACAAGTTGAGGATATCTGCCTGTAGGTGAGCAGTGGTTTAACAGTTGTAAAATGAGTGCCCGTAGGTGAGCAGTGTTTTAACAGGTGTAGAATGAGTGCCCGTAGGTGAGCAGTGGTTTAATAGGTGTAGAATGAGTGCCTGGGGTTGAGCAGCGTTTTAACATGCTGAAACTGTGTGCCCGTAGCTGAGCTGAGCGTAATATGCATGCTGGCAGCCAAACCACACGTAAACCGGCGTAATCCGTTTGCGAGGAGCTGCGTACCGCGCCAACAAGCTAACCGACGGGCAACTTTGAGCATGCTGTATCAAAACTGCCTTTACACAGACACACCTCCTAGCCTGTGTAGACAGTCATAAAATATAAAAAGCAATGGCCAGGTTCGAACCCAGGATACCATGCACCATAGTCAAAGTACTGAACCATGACAGTTGCACTTAGAAATGCAGTAATAGCATATATATAGGAATGAATAGAAAGAGGAGCATGACAAAGCAGGTTTTGTGAAGCTGATACAATTCCAAAATGGCCAATCACAGATAAGTGCGGGAAAAACGGCATATATAAGCCCCATAGGTGGGAATACACAGCATAACCGATTGTAGAACCAACTTGCAGCCAGGATATCAGGTGTAGGTGAGGGTAGTTGCTTCCGAACACAGAGGTGGGGCGTTGAGGAGTCCAAATATATGGTTTGGCTCCTCGTCCATAATCATGAGGCCCAACTCATGCAGGGCCAGGTCCTGTGGGGAGCATATAGGGCTGAGGCGTGGGACCAGTTGGCTCATGATCTCACCAGTGCCACAGGAATACCAAGGACTGGTGAGCAGGTCCGTCACCACCATGCGGACCTGAAGAGACGGAAGCAGGACCAACTGAACCGTTGGATCCAGGAGGCCCGGCAAATGCCCAACGCCCCACTACTGAGTAAGTTACATGTAGTTATTTATGTAAGAAATTACCCTAGCTGATATTATGGAGATGTGTATTCCAATATTACTTTATTTATATTACAGCTGCAGGTGTCCGTTCTGCGAACCGTCGAGCCTATGGCGATAGGCTGGTGCGGTTGCGCCACCAGGCAGGTCAGTAATTCTCTCCCTGTAACTGTAAATAAATATATAAGTATGACAGTTAGCAAAATAGCAGTGTAGTCACTAATTAATAAAATGTGCAATTAACAGTGTAAGATGGTTTGCAAGTATTGCTTGATTACAAAAGTGTGATTCAGCCTGTAATCCAAACATAAAAATGAAACAAGTCTGAAATAAAGATGTCCCACCTGTAATATAATAGTACATAACCTGCAGCAGGCTGAAAAGTACAGCTGCAGAAGCTGAGTAAAACACATGTGTGAAACATATCCCTGTTGAAATACAGAAACATGACAGAAGTGAGACTGTTGGAAAGGATTGTTATAACTACAGGTAAAACATGTCAATAAAGCCTAGAATTAAGTACCATCCTGAATTGTAAAAATAAAACAAGTGAGAGAGTGTGAGAAAGAGGTATGAATCCACCAATAAAGTAGTAATAACTCCTGAATAAAGTATACTGCAGTCAGTACAGAATGAAATGAATGTGACAGGCAGAACCAAACAGTAACATGTGTTGAAAACGGTACTGCAGCTGGAATGTGTGTCCCAAAATCTGGATATGTTGCTCTCAGTCTGCAATATGCAGATAGTATGGTTGTCTGAAATACCAAACATCCACAGTTGTCTATAGCTATATAAAGCAAATGTAGCTGGATGATGTAGCTGAACAGAGCCAGATATGAATGTGTATGAATAAAAATGAAATGTATATTGATGTAGCAATAACATTCCTATCACCAACCTGAAGTAGTTATCACATAGGAAACTGTAGGCAGAACTGTAGTGTGTATATATCTGCAGCTAGTAGAAATGTACAGCATATGTATTGGTATTTGAAGTTGTTAATTACATTTTCTTCACCCTACCCGATAACCACATATAATCCATTCCACGTGAAATTGGTATGTGCAATCACAATTAACACCCCTGGACATTTGTCCTGTTGGTTCATACATATTTGCATGTACGTTGATGCATCTGCCCTGTTCATACATCCAAACCTGATGGCCTGTTGCCATCAATCAACCCTGCATGTTGTTGGATTGTGTATTGCTGTTCAAATTATGCATGTGTTATGCTTGCTGTTCATGGCTTGAATATATGGGTGTTTGGTTAATGGGAATACTAATGCATCCTGTTACAACTAATCGTGAATGGTATTGTACTTTACTAACCCAAAATGTCATAACATAATGCAAAAAATAGGACGACAGGGAAGGCGGGTTCCAGCGGACCCACCTCTCCCTCCTCAGCTGGCGAGTGCACCTGGCAGTAGTGCCCAGGCCGGACCCTCCTCCAGTGGCCCTGTGCCCCCTGCAGGTGGAAGCGCTGCAGGGGATGGGGCTCGTCCCCCCTCTGCAAGTGTGGCCGGAGGAGAACATCCACTCACCCTCCATAGTGTCCGGACTGTGGTGCATAGGGAGATCCGGCACACTGTGCTTGGGACCTTACGCCAGCTTGAGGCACGGGTGGCACAACTCACGGGCATGCCTGCTGCCCGGCCTGCACAGCCCCGTCCTGGGCAGTGAAGGCACAGTGGCAACTGCTCATGGGTGGGCATCTCAGTTCCACTGTTGCCATCTGTGGGCTCATGGGCTCGAGATATCCAAACATCCATCCCCGTCAATTGTGTAACCCCCCCACATGTGTCATACACCGCCCCTGTATGTGTCTTGTTTGTCTTGTCTGTTAACCTACCCAACCTACCTCCCCAGCTATACCGACTTCCTGTACCTGACATACCACTCTCACCTGAAAAAAAAAAGGGCATTCTGTACCCACAAAAAAATTACGCCCCATACATAGCTGCCCATTTTGCACACATGTCCGCTGGACATGGAAACTGTCAATTACAATTGGCTGTACAACAAATATTATTGTTGTCCTTACACCTCTCTCAGGGGTGGAAGGTTTCAAATGTCACACCAAATTACAAACATATGCACAGCTGTTGCTGATGAAGAAATGGGCAGCTATGGGCCTTACCTACATCCCTCCTGCAAAACCCAAGCTTGTTTCCCTACTGTCCTACCTTCTTTGTGACCCCTTTTTCACCACTTTCCTATCTCCCCATTTTCATTTCTTTCAAAGAAATTAGCGCGGGTGTGCGCAAGAGTAAGCACTTTTAAGCAGTTGTAAGCGGGTATGCGCATGTGTGCGCGGAGCTAAACACCAGTGCGCATGCGTGAGCTCCACGCAAACCTGCGCTAACCCACTTACAACTGCTTAAAAGTGCCTTAGTCACTCTGAATGACAAGGCCTGTAGTCTGCTCAAAAGCAAAATAAAATCTCACTGTCAGTCCCAAACCCAGGAAACAGTAGTCTGCATGACTTACCACTAAGCCATGACTGCTATATAAGAACATTGTGCTACAATAAATATATCATGCAATAGTAGGAATGAATGTAAAGGGAATATAGGATGTGTAGTACACAAAGCATGTCATGTATATTTACTGTCAAATGTAGTGGATTTCTATAATAGTAGTGTGTGAACAGAAACAGCCATGCTAGTTGGTAGCTAGTAGGTAATAATGTCACTGTAGCACCTTGCAAGCCACACACATACTCACAGCAGCATAATCACTGCCCATACCCCACAACCTCTTACAGCAAGACATCTGGACTAAGTAATAAAAATGTGGAGCAAAGGCCCAAAAACAGGGACACATTTCAAATATTGCTCCGACAAACTTAGACAGTTGAGAGAGTAACAGGTTTTGCATTATTTTGGATTTTTGGAAGGGTACGAAGTCTGAAACTGAAATGTTTGTCACTATAGTCTGACATGAGCCCTGAGTGATTTGCCAGAAAAAGCTGTTTTATGAGATATGGACCAAAATATGAGGCAAAAATGTGGACATCCTGCAAATATCTGTACACTTGAGAGGTATGACACTGACATATTTGAATAGTTAAGAGCCTAGACATAGCAACAGTGACTGAGTTACAGGGATGCCCCACAGACTCCCTGTGAAATGTACAAACAGTAGGCAGAAAGGTGTTACAACACATGCAATGGTAACTATGAAGTACTGAAAGTATGCACCACTTGCATGGCAGAAATAGTGTAGCAATACATATGCTCATGCTAACCCACAGTCACAACTACAGAATACCAGACAATTTAATGGGTGTACCCCACTGATATGTACCATTCCATGAGGTAGATAAAAGATGCACCTGAGAGTCTCTGGGGCCTGCTCAGCAGCATACTCAAATACCCTAATAGATGTCAAGGCCCACACCATGGCCAGACCACACTGCATGCAGTAACACCCTATCAGATATAGCATCCATTCCAAGGTGTGAATGTACATGGAAGATAGGAAAGCCACAGCAACACATTACAGTCAAGACACCTAGCAGGCATACAAGTAGTGAATGTAAAGGGCAAATAATGAAGCCATAGCAGCAAAGTGCAAGAGCCACTGCTATATACCAGTTACACCACATGTCCCACAGGAAAGCACACACACCCACATTAACAGTAGTAGTAGTCTTAGGTGTCAGTGTACATACACACTTAGTACAGGAAACTGGAGAAATGAATGGAGGAATGTTAATCTACAACACAGCTGGAAATATGAGAGAGATACTAACCTTTACACTCACAGAACAGTGTCCACAGCATACCAGCATGGTCCCTGCCCTTAAAATCTGAAAGGGCTATGCCTATCTCACATACCTTTTTATAGTACTATCCTGAAATCACAGTGAGAACTGCAATCAGTACACAACTGGCTGCATGCAATTAGCAAATGCTGGCTAACAATTGGTGCAGAGGCCATCACATGGACATATGCAGATACCTACAAAAGCATGCTGTACTCCCAGTCCACACATGCAATACTTTCATTGCACCCTCTGGAGGTAGAGAGAGAGAGAGAGAGAGAGAGAGAGAGAGAGAGAGAGAGAGAGAGAGAAACACAAACAAAAACACTTATTAACAAAACCTACTAGAAAGCTGTCATCTGTCAACTGGAGCAGCAGCAGGACACTGATCCATAAGGCAACGCAAGCAGCTGTGACAAACACAGGTAATGTAAAGTAATACTTTAAAAGTCTACATATTGTGAACCCTCCATATGTGTCATTGGTCTGTATCTATATGTATATGAAGATGTGCATAGGGCAGGGGACATACAGCAACTATCAGTGAAGGCTGTACATACATATGTATGTGAGGGCATCTATGTGCACATATCAATGTAGGTTGAATGTAGGTTGTAGTGCAATGTACAATGTAGGTTTCACAGTTATGTATGTTTAGCAGTATGTTAGTGTGTGTATACAGTTTTGTAAACAAACATGTTGATATACCTATCTATCATATGGATACGTATGTATGTCAATATATGTATGTATGTATATATATATATATATATATATATATAGATATATATATATATATATATATAATATGCATATATGTATACATAGATAGAGAGGGATGTAGGAATACATAGACAGATGTAGATAGATAGAATATGTACAAACATATATATGTAATACACACATACAGATATAGATATATGTAGATACATATACATAGACAGACAGATCTGACTATCTACAGATATGACTGTATATGACTATCTCACACTCCCCTGTCCCACCCCTCTGTTACTCTCACCCCTCTCTGTCACACTCCCCCTCTCTCCTTATCTATAGCAATATATGTACATCAATATATATATGTATATGTATACAGACATATATATATATATATATATATATATATATATATAGACATATATAAATATATATATATATATATATATATATATATATATATATATATATATACATATATACATATATATATATATATATATATATATATATATATAGAGAGAGAGAGAGAGAGATTCTGAGTGAGGCACATGTGTACAGATGTATTGCAACAGGTGCCTGGTGACAAAGGCATGGAGTAAACACCAGTGTCGAAACTGGAGTACTTTACCCCGTTTCAAATCACATACACCAGTAACCACCAGATATGTGATTGGCTGCCCACCACTGCATGTGCCAGGGGTGAACAGGGTCATAAACGTGTACAACAGGCCCCCCAATGATAGTCACAGTGACACACTATTCCTGGAATACCTGTACATGGTATGTGTCAGCAGACATGGTGTGTCAGCTATGGACATGTAGGTCAGTGTACCCCTCCACACCACACAATATCTGCCACGGTATGTACCTCACATGACAGCTACAGATATGGAGAAGGACACAGTGACATGTACGACACTGTGACAATGCACTCAAACACATTACCAATGCACAGTGACTGACAACACCACAGAGTGCACACATACTACCCACATAGAGGTTACCACTCCTGGATTTACATACTTAAGTCACACCCATGACAGATGTCCAACAACCATAGTAACACCTCACACCATCCACAACCTAAATGACTGCTGTGTGTCATCTTTGACACCGCAGTAGAGAGCACATGGCAGAGGTACAGGTTCCTACCCACAGATAAGACATACCCTGCAATAACCCACACAGCGTTAAAAAGCAAGACTCCCCATGAGTACATGTCACACATACCCCTGCTGAATGTTAGTCAGATAGGTAATATGCCATATGAGTCACCCTGTGTAACTGTTTGACAGGAGCAGGTACCATCACATCACATGTGTCACAAGGGTCAGGGTAGCAGAACAGTATGCTGCTGTAGTCCCAGGGGCAATAGTATATTGTATTGTATTGTATTGTATTGTATTGTATTGTGTTGTATTGTATTGGTATGTAGAGGTGCCTCCTTTGTGGAGTGGAACCACTGCTGCTGTACGCCAGTGTACAGGTACATATCCTGTAGTCAGGCTAGTGTTACATAGCACTTCTATATGCAGGTTTAGCTCCTCTTGGAGTTCATGTAGCATGCAACCGGGGATACCATCAGGTCCCATTGATGCTGTGTTTTTTGCTTTTCTGAGGGCGGCTCTCACCTGGACATCTGTGATGACAGGGAGGTTACATTCAGCTGGGATAAGTATGTCTTCATTTGGGGGAGAGGGAGGGGGGGAAATTGCACTGAACCTGTCTGCCACAATGTTGCCAATATCTGTGGGTTCAGTGAATTATTTGTTGTTGTGTACTAACAATGAGCATATTGGAGGGTTTCTGACCAGGTTTCTGTTAAATAAAATTAAGAATTCAATACACAGGAGGTTCAGATTCAAAGGTTTACTAGTGTACACCAGGAGGCAAAAAACGTACAAGTACAGAATTTTGTCTGACATGAAACAGGAAGCACACAATTTTATATAGGTTTAACATTTAAGCTATGTTTAACATTTAAGCTATGCCCACCTTACTGACGTGATATGTCACAGGGCATCTACATCACTTTAGCTTGCAGTCTTCTATTCATAAAGCTGTTGATGCTGTATATTTAAAAAAACTTTTCCTCTAGATACAATACGGCCTTGCTATCCAGCTGGTCAGACATAATGTCTTTCTGTAAAGTTACTTCTTCAAGGTTTCATATCAGTTCGAATACAATAGCAGATTCAGTCTTTTAATAATCTTCTTTGTTCTCTGTTACACTTTCCTACCAGCTGCGTTTTTATCTCAATAACACATATACAAGGCCAAATCATTCCAACAGGAAAGAGCAGAAGATTTCATTATTTCACACATTTAATTTCCTGACCCAGCAGATAATCATTTGTGAAAAGCATAAACATTAAAACTTGCTAAGCTAGCATTCTGCCAGGGTCGAAGGTCAGCTTTGATTCAAGCCACACTGCAGTTTCAAAACTACTTACATTTACGCATGAATTAATCCTTACTGTTATATGATTAATAGAATAAAATGCATTATATACTACTTTGCTTTTAAACTAGCATTTCTCATATATTCAAATACACATTTTTCTAACAGTTTCTAACATAACTGAAGAAGGCCTTGTGGTTATCTGTAGTGTCCCTGGTGATTTCCCTCTCAAAGTTGCCCATGGATGTTTGTATGAGAGAACATAGCTCTTTACTAGTGCTGTTCAGATATGCCTTCCCTTTATGGAATTATGCTCTGTCTTGCAGTAGCTTCCATCTTTTTTTATACAATCTGTTTATGGCTGGGGTCCACCAGACAGGATGCTTTCCCTTTGTGGAGAGTGTCTTGGTCTTATATGGGATTGCATGATCCATGCATTCTCGGAGATGTCCATAGAAATCATTTGTGAAGGAGTCAGCATTGTGGGTTGTGGCTTCTACTGGCCCAGTGGGCTTAAAGGATACCATCTCGGTCTTAAGAAGTGTAAAGTTTGCGTTTGGAATGTTATTCACTGTAGTCGTGTGTGCTGGTGGTGGAGGTGGGATATGTATATCCAGGGCGATTAGTTTGTGGTCAGATCACAGTAGTCGATGATGCTCCCCATACAGTACCTCGATACAAACCCCCAGAGTGAGGAGGTGCTTTGGACCTGAATCAGTGTGCTGACTGCTGGGGTTTGGTAGTATGTCGTATGGAGTGTGTCAGGTACTGTTGCACAGTTGTTGGCTGAGCACTGATACCTGGCCATTTACATGTGTATCCACCAATAGACAGACAGATGCTATATATGGGAGATATGTTGTAACACAACAGTCGAGTAGCATGTGTAGTATGTGTGCCAAATTCTGTTGACATATTTTGCTGATATCATTTTATTTTCTTTTTCAGGACCATGGTTCACCAGCGCAATCCGGCATACTCTGCAGCCGAGGATGAGGAAATACACCAGAGCCTGGTGCGGGATTTTGCAATACTCTTTTCCCGCACCAGCCAGAATCAGCTGGAGAGGACTGCACTGTGGCAAGACCTGGTCCGTCGGGTAAATGACATAGGCACGCATAATAGGACATATGAGCAGGTACGACATCACTGCAGTGATTTAATCAGAAATGTCCATCAGCGTGCGTCGGATATCCACAGGCAACAGGTTGCCACAGGTGGTGGGGTGGCTACACATCCCCCACTCACCAGACTGGAGGGACTACTCCTAAGTGTTGTGGCTCCAGCCCACCAACAACAACAGCAGCTGACCTGCATTATGATAGAGGCTGGAGCCACACAGCACCATGACTATGAGCGTGCAGGTAATATGCCATATGTATAGTTGACTGTTGTGTACACTGGTAGTTAATGCATGTGTGAGGTGTGTCCTTGGTTTGTAGCTGTCATCATAGTATTTAATGTGCAAGTGTGATATTCTCAATATCAGCAGCTGACCTGTGAAAGGCAACTGTTGTACTACTGACCTGTATCATACTCAGTAACAATGGCACAGTTGTGCCCACTGACATTAATTTCCTCACTTCTGCAGGTCCCTCCGGTGTAACAGCAATGCAGCCTATCCATGCTGGTGAGTGTGTATTAACAACACCTTTAATAGTCTTGATAGTAATAGTAATATTAGGCTCAATCAGTAGTGCTCTGTGTATGCATGCAGGTGTGTCTGTGTGATGATATCTCCCATACTGAGTAGTGTGCAAGTGTGCAAGAGGAGGCACAGCACACTAGCCACAAACGGTGCCTTATGTGACCTACTTTACAATGGCACAGTAGCCTACTGTACTGGGGAGGAAGACGCCAAGCACATTCTGGCTAAGCTTTCATTCCCTAGGGCACACAGCCTAGTATTGACCTCTACACCCATATGTTTAATTGTCAGATGCATAATATTTGTTGCTGACAGACTGTTTGCAGGTCTTTATTGCCATAGCATTCCCTGTTTCTATGAACAACTTGTGTATCTGTGGAAGATGTTTGAATATGAGAGGAATCCACTATATCACTTATGGCTCTGTAGTCATTTAACTGTGTGCACTGGGCAGATTGCTGTAATGTGGTTGGTTCCTGGAATAACACGTACAAATACCAGATATGTGTGGCCAACTGCTAAACTGAGATATGGCCTAAGTGTGTGAGCATGCCCAGTTCAGGCTTTCCATGGCATGTTGTCTGACATATGTCTCATTTATCAAAGTGTGCGAGCATGCCCAGTGTGAGCTTTCCATATGTTGAAATCTGCAGTCCACCACATTTGTGGATGAGTGTGAACTTCAACAATATCTCACATTTATGGTTGTGTGTTGGGTGTCATGTTGTGCACTTACTGGCCAACTGCTTTGTGTCTGAACACAACAGGGATTATACTGTGCCTGCAGGGTTTGCATGGGATACTTTGCATACAGTTCTTAACATTCTTTCATACTGACCAAACACTGTAGTACCGTATAGTGTACTGGTTCAGTACTTTCACTGTGGTGGACAGTATCCTGGGCTTTAGTCCTATCACTGCTTTAAATTTTCATAGTGAGCACAACAGACTGGTTAGGGGCCAGTTGTGCACATATGACCATGTTGCATTATGTTCAGATATGGACTACTTAAACCAGGCTTGTCCAACATTGGTAGTGTATTCCACAACATAGGTGGACATTGGCAAACACTAGCAATGTGCCCTAGGCCATTTCTAATGCTAGTCAGAGAGTGTGTTTGTCCTTCGACACACATTGTAACTGGAGTTTGCCATGACATATGTCATGGTTAGTATACTGTGCCTCCGTCTACCCGTGACATAACAGTGATACCCAGGGTAAACCTACCATCTCCCATCCACTCATCAAGATTCCTCTTGAGGAGAGTCAATGAGTGACTCTCTTGCTAACCTGTACTGGGAGTTTACTCAAGAGTGGGGGTGGCTTCTGTGTTATGGATCAATCAGTACAGCATGTCCTATGTATGTCAGTGCTGGGTTTCAGGTCTCTCATGTGCATAGCTCACTGCCATTCAGATTGTACAAGGTGCAGCATGTTCATTGATTCCAGCTTGGACATGGCTTTATACATCAGGCACAGCTTGCCTCTGGGCGGGCAGTATGGCACTGCGTGGAGCTGCAGTTTATTTAATCAGGCAACACATGGCATCTGTTCAAGCTCTTTGATACTCCTGGTGAGGTACTTTTGGGGTCTTTCCGGTTGATGGAGGTGTCTGCTGAGGTACATCCCACAGGGGCCATTGTACTCAATTGTGAGGCTGATGAAGGATGACTGCAGAGCCACAATGACCTCCCCTGATCTAGATCTGACTACCTTCATGATTAGGTGGGTATATGGTATGTTTCTGTAACCACTACAGCCACATGCTTGTCCAATGCAAGATATCTATCAACTTGTGTCCCCAGGTCTCTTATTACATCTTAAGTACTTAATGGGTTAACACCTATGTGGTAATTGGTGGGCACTTACTGTATATCCACAGGGGTTGACTATACACTTTTCTGCAATTAGCTTGCTGACATGGCTATGGCACCAGTTGTCTGTTTCTATGTGGCCCTTTTGTGGGATGCTTGTGTCAGCTGGTGGGTCAGATATGGTGGCCAGTTTGTAGTCCTCTGCAAACTTGTTCAGACACAGTCCTTCCATGTTGGCCTGTACCTATGGGACATATATACCAAACAAGGGAGGTCCCAGGACCGAGCCTTGTGGGATGCCAGTTGTATCTGGTTTGTAGTCTGACATGGCTGCAGCATTTCTGACCATGTCAGTTCTGTCCTTGGTCTGGTTTCCAACCCCTCTACTGACATAGGGGTTTATATTTAAGCTGGTGAGCTTATCTATAATGAACACGTGGGGTATTGTATGGAAGCCTTTTGCAAGGTCCAGCTAGACTGTGTGGACCACATTCCCCTCATCAATGGCCTTAATGACTGTTTCAAATGAGTCAGACATGTTTAAAGGGCAGGATCTGCACTTAAGAAAGCCACACTGGGTAGGGTCCAGTGTCAGTAGGTCCCCAATATCTTTATGTCTGAGGTACATGCTGATCCTTTCCATAGCTTTGCAGACCAAGCTTGTCAGTATTCTGGGGTGGTAGTTTGCAGTATCCATTCAGGAAACACCTTTGTGGAGAAGGACCACTGTTGTACACTGCTCTTTGGGTACATATCCTGTGGTAAGGCTGACATTGAGCAGTAGTGTTATTTGGCGTTCCATTCTTCTTGGAGTCCATGTTGGCCTCAGGCCAGGACACCATCTCGTACCATTGATGCTGTGTGTTTTACTTTGTAGATGCTGGCTGTTACCTCAGCATCTGCAATGTCAGGGGGGCAGCACTCTGCTGGGATAGATATTTGGAATTTTGGGAGGGGGGGGGGATTTGCACTGCACCTGTCAGGTTGGATGTTGGCAATGTGTGTGTGTTTGGTATATTGTTTGTAATATTTGAGTGATTCAGAGCATATCTGTGAATTGCCAACAAGGTTCCTACCATCAGTTAAGAAAGCCTTGTGATTATCCTTAGTGTCCTGTACAATTTGTATCTTCATAGGTTCATAGATTCATACTAGGCTATCCACCCTAGGGCATTTATAAGCCTAGCCAGAGTGTGTGTGGCTTTTGCCACCCCTTGCTATGTGAATATTATGGCCATTTAGGATTTACTTTACTGTGCCTCTGTCTGAACGTGACACAGTGAAGACCCCCAGTGTACATCTACGATCACCCATCCACTTGGCAAGATTCCTGTTGAAGAGAGTCAGTGAGGGACTCTGCCTAACAGGGAGTAGGATTCCGTTCCATGGTGTAGGGAGCCTCTGGGTTATGTATCTGTCCCTCCAGCACATCCTATTTCATTATGTGTTGAGGTTGACATCTCTCGCTCTCACAGCTCTGATGGATTTGGGTTTTCTGGGGTGGAGCATGTCCATTAATCCTGTGTTGGACATGGCCTTGTACAACAGGCATACAACACCTCTGCGTAGGCAGTATGTGACTGCATACAGCTAGGGTGTCTACAGCCAGGCAGCATATGACATATATTTGAGAACCTTTATCCTCTTGGTGACGTACCTTTGAGGTCTTTCTAACTGCTGCAGGTGTCGGGTAAGGTACATCCCAAATGACGCATTGTACTAAATTATGGGCCTGATAAGAGAACAGTATAGGGGCACAATGACCTCTGTTGACATAGATGTGAATCCTTTCATGATAAGGTGGCCAATATAGAAGGTCTTCCTGCCACGTTGGCAATGTGAGTGTCACATGACAGGTTACTGTCCACTTGTGTCCCTAGGTCCTTGATTACTCCTTCCATATGTAATGGATTACCACCTATGTGGTAATTTATGAGTACCTTTTTTGGTATTTGGTGAGACATTCATACTGTCCAGTGTCTTCAGGAAGGCTGAGTGGGGTTCCTGTGTGTGAGAGTGTGGTCTGTAGCATGCTACAGACTGTACAGCAGTTTTGCCTACGGTTAGTTGCACATGGGTGGTCTCCGATGCTTCGTGCATTGTCAGTTACCTGGACGTGTGGGTATCTTTGCTGAATATGGATACTCCCCCTCCTTTTATGGTTTGGTCCAGGTTTTGGGGCCATAACGCATGATATGAGGTATAACCTGGTAGTGCTGGTGTGCTCTCAGGAGCCTTGCTGCAGGTTTCTGTCACTGCACGGACATCGATGTTCCCCATACTGGGGAGGGCCTCGGGAGCATGCATGTTGAGGTTTAGACATCTGGCATTGGGCAGCATTACCCTTATGCTTCTTTCCACTTATGTTTTCTAGGGAGGTGGGTTAGTCTTTTCAGCCTTGCCTACAAAAGGCTCTATGGAGGTGGCAAGAGCCTTAGCCAATATCCAGACGCCCAGGGGTAACAGGTGCAAGCCATCCCTGGCAAAGCAGCATTTCTTGTCAAGCATGACATCCCAAGCAGACAGACATTGGATCCCCTTGGAATGACACCAGTAATTGTGCCACTTGTTAAAGCTGATCATTCTGCATTTGTACTGTGGCATCATTCTTGGTGAGGGTAGGATGCTGCACAAGGTCAGTGTCATACCGGCCTGGACTACATAATCGGAGAGCTCATCTATGCCTCTTTTCATGTAGTCTGGGGAGGTACGTCTCAGGTCATTCACACCAGCATGGACAATGACTGCATCATATTTGTACTTGCTTTGGGGTGACCTGCGTACTTGTGTTATGTGGCGTATTGTAGCAGCCTACAGGCAGCTTACTGTACCCTTTCCCTTGTTCAGTCTGGTGAGCGGGACAGCAGTGTGTCTGACTATGGAGTCACCTATTACAACTGTATCAGGCATGTTGCTTCTCCTTCTGGCCTGTGACTGTTTGGCACACCAGCTTTGTGTACTATGTGTTGCATGTGCTATGTTTGGAGGTAGTGGTTGCTTGGATGTCTGCTTTGGAGGCCTCTGTTGATGTGGTGTATTTGTAATTAGAGCCTCCAGGAATGTTTTTCTGTGTTTATGTCTATGGTTTGCAGTTGTGATAGGTCTATGTGAGACTGGGTTTGTGGTGTGTGTGGTTACCTTCTCCTCCTGACTAGTTTTGACAGTACTGAGTTGAGAGAGCTCAGCCTCTGGTTTGGATAAATGGTTGCATCTCTCACATATATTTGTATTTCTTGGGGGGGGAGAGGGTTGTCTGTGTACATGGGGCAGGTGTAACATTGCCTCAAGATTCACAGATTCAACTTGTTGTAGCTGGCCTTAGTGGATTGTATGAGTGGACATATTTTATTGCCATAATACTGATCAGAGATTACTTCCCTTTTTAGGTTTGCTCTATCATGTAGTAGCTTCCTCATTCTCTTGCATGGTTTGGTAATGGCTGGGGTCCACCATGCCAGATGCCTGCGTGTATGGCATTGTGTCTTGGTTTTATTTGGGATTGCATAAACCATGCATTCCTGGCAGTGTTCATGGAATGCCTGTATAATGGGTTCTGAGGTGTGGCCTATATTTTGCACATGCACAGGGCCTTTAATGGATTCCACATCAGTTTGGAGGAGTGCAACATTTGCTTTACACATGTTTTTCACTGTGGTTTTCTGGCCAGGGACTGTGGTCAGGATGTGTATATCAGGTGTGATTACTCTATGGTCTGATCTTACCAGTGAGCGATACACTTCTCATCTTGCCATCCAGTACCCATGTTGCTGATTATCACATCCAGTATGCTTACCCCTCTTGTGGGAGTGGTACGTTGTTCCTGAGCATTTTGGTTTATGGATTCTAGGAACCTTTGTCCTAGGGTGTTTGAGCTAGAATAATGCTCCCAGTCTATGTTTGGGTATTTTTAGTCACCCAATATAATGTGGTTTGGAGAGCTTGATATATTCATGTATTCCAACATAGGCCAAGTGCAGTTCCTGGTGTTAGGACAGTAGTCTGTTGCAGGCTATAAACTGGGAGGCAGTTTTAGCCACTGTTACTTGACCATGGCTAATCCATGCTGCTTCTTGTTGTGGTACCAACATGGGGGTGTGGTTATCCTTGACAATTATTGCTAGTCAACCTCCTTTTGTAGCTTGTTCCATGTTTTGGGGCTGTACAGCACAGTATGAGGTGTAACCTGGTAGTGTTAGGGTGCTGTTGTGAGCCTTGACACAGTTTTCTGTTACAGAACAGATATCAACATTATCCATGCTGGGGGAGTTTAGACTGCATGCATCTTGCTGTTTAGACTTCTGGCATTGGGTAGCATTACATCTAGGTTCTTATCCCTTGTGATACCTATGGAGGTGGGTTTGTGTTTTGAGCCTTACCTATTCAAGACATGCTGGGGGTAACAACAGCCTTTGCCAGTATCCATAAGGCCAGGACTGATAGGTGCACGCCACCCCTAGCAGGTGGAGCATCATATCGTGCTCAGCATGTCATCCCAGGCTGGCACACATTGGATCCCCTTTGGCTAACAGCAATACTTCAGCCAATTATTGCAATTGATCATCTCATCTTCATATTGTGGCATCATGCTTGGTGAGGGTAGGATGTTAGTCAGGGTCATCAAGTTTGCATATACTACATGGTGTTACATTGCTTAACACATGGCAAGCATGCCTCAGGTGGTGCTGCAGGGCTGCCTATGTTGGATGCACATACAACACTCCCTGTACATGTTTGAAAGCAGGTTGTGTCAACTTAGGCATCCCTTTTACTATATGTGTGAGTCGGAGAGAGGTATCATTTCCAGGGTCCCTACTGAGCCAGTGTATGTGCTATGCGTTGCCACTTTGCCAAGGCCAAGGCATACTGGGAACGCCTCCTTCTGCCTACTGGGGCAGGCTCAGGTTGTTCCTCCTCCGAGTCACGCTCTGCCTGTGATTGACTTGGCAATGGTGGGGGGCTGTTTGGCCCAGCCCTATGGTGATCCTGCTGCAGCTGTTTTCGCAGAATCATATTATGTAGCATAGCACATACCATGACAATTTGAGTACATGTAGTTGGTGAGTACTGCAAGGCTCCACCAGATGTATCCAGGCACTGGAACCGTGACTTGAGCAGCCCAAACACATGCTCAATTACATTTTGTGTTTGTGCGTGTGCCTCATTATGACGTTCCTGTTCAGGTGTGTGTGCATTTCTGATGGGTGTCATCAGCCACGGCTCCAGTGCATATCCAGCATCCCCTACTAAGTGACCATGTGGGATGTCCCCACTGGCAAATGTCTGGTACAGCTGCGTCAGATGCCAGATATGGGAATCATGGTAGCTCCCAGGGCAGCCAGCACACACATTCATTATTATGCCCTGGGCATCACACACGACCTGGCAATTGATGGAGGGGAAGCCCTTGCCATTAATGTAGGCCCTACCCTGCTCACTAGCTGGTGCTTTGATGTGTATGTGCGTGCAGTCTATTGCACCCACTACCTCAGGGTATTCCGCTATTTGCTGGAAGAGACGCATATTGCTGGCCAATACCTCACGGGCATTGGGGAAATATACATGATCACTGACATGTGCTGACATGGCATCCAGGAACTGGTGCAGTTCCCTGGAGGCTGATGCCTGTGATATCCCCATCATATCACCAGTTGGTCTCTGGAAGGTACCTGTTGCTAGTATTCTTAGGCCAACACATACCTTGGTTTCCACTGGAATGGGTTCCCCTCTGTTGGTTCTGTGTGTGAGGCATGGCCTGCACAGCTCAACAATTTGCTGCAGGAGGTCTCTGTCCACTCTATAGCGCTCCACTATCTCCAGCTCATGTAACCCCTGGTAGGTGACCCTGGGCCTGTACACTCTTCTCCGTCTCCTCACTGTGGGTTGTCTGGCAGCATTTGCATTGTCACCACCCTCAGCAAGTTGCCTATGTCTCCTTACGACAGCTATGGCAGCCCCTAGCATTTCTGCTCTGAGTGAAGCTTTTTCAGTTTTCACTTCTAATAGCTTACTCCTGTCTTGCAGTGTCTCTTGAGAGAATCATCCTGCACTGCTGTTTTCAAAGTTTTATGTGCTGGGCTGGGCTAGTATTCTGCCTGTGTAATTGCCTGCTTCTAATTGTTTTCACCTGTTAGCTCCAGCAGTATTCCCTGCTAGCTTCCTACTATTTCTGTTGCTTCCTTTTTCCTTTTTGTTTCCTCAGGGGGGAGCAACGCGCATACCAGCGGAAACACGCTCATAGTGGCTTACACGCACGCACACATGCTTACACAGTTCAGAATCTACTTATTCGGGTTAAAACGTGCGCACACCAGCGCAAACAGTCTTACAAGTCTGCCAACAGGCTCCCACATGCTCAGTCTGCCTTACACGCGCGCACACTGCCCTACTCGTGCCTCCTGGCACACACACGTGCGCATGCACGCCCAGCAAGAAACTTTGGTGTTGGCTACAGTGTACACCTTCCATTTCTTGACTTTCCCATGCTTATCTTGTGGCACTCCTCTTTCCATGATATGTGTCTGACATCTGTCACGTAACACTGTCCTCCAATGAACTGCATTTCCTTCTGCCATTCCCCCCTGTGATGTCACCTATCTCCTACTCTGTTCCTCCCCCTTATGTAACTCCTACACTACTCGGAATGTGCTCATTTGCTATGTGACAGTGGGATTCAGTATCCTAACACTCATTTACATAAGATTGCCTACTAATGATTAGTTACATGTCTTAGACTCAGCTTCCCCCCTTAGCAACCACTAAACGGTGGCCATGTTGTTTTTGGTCTGCTGGTCCCTGCATTGTAAATCCATGTATTGCATAAAACCCACATTTGTGTTTTTATAACCTTCATTTTTATGTTTTATATAGCGCAGTCCATTTGCGCGGGGCTGCGCTGCGTTTAAACTTCGCCGAAAAAAAAATTACTTTTTTCTCATATTTGTATTGGGGTACCTTGCCAATGGCCACATATTTGGCCATTGGAATGCTGCCTGACACATATGCACCCTTTATTTGGAGCTGACATGGCTCCATTATGTTATTTGCAGAAACGTACTCAGTTGTTAACTGAGTACATTTCTGCAGCTAACACGACTCTTACACGGGCTGGTTTGAGCTTCGTGGATCGCTAATCTACCTCATTTGCATGCCTTTCAGCTGCAAGTGAGGTGATTAGCATATCCACGCCCAGTCCGTGTAAGAGACGTTTTAGCTGGTCTCTTACACGGAATTTCGGGCTGTTCCTGGATCGCGAGGGCTGCATGGAGTCTTACACTACTCTTAGACTCCGTGCAAGCCTTTGTGAATCCTGGGGATAGTGTTTTTGTAAGATTATGTTTATGGTTAGATAGCTGTGTTTTTTCTTGGTTTTAGTTCTTGTCACAGACCTGATGAAGACATCAGTTAGCTGAAAGCGATTTTTGTTAAAATTCTTTTTTTTTTATCTTTTTATGTATATGTTATACTTTACTTAATACCTGATCTTGGAATGTAGTTTGCAAATAGATAGCCAATGTTTTCCTTAACTAGGATTTAGTTTGATTGAATCAATAGTAGTGTGTGGGCGTGGGTACTTGCTGCTCTAAAATGCACTTTTACAGCCCTGTTTATATTGTTTGCCATTAACAGACTGGTTTAAAATTAAACAATATGTATGTTTTCCACACCTATTTCTTTTTCTAACTGTGATTGATTATTTAATTGAAAATTCTGTATATTAATGGTGTGGTAGTGTTGTTAATTATTCTTCTGAAGGCATTGAAGCTGAGGTACTAGAATGCTATTAAACTTATCCTGCAGCTTGTTGGCTACTCTGTTGTGTTTATTGACTTAGGTGTGCTGAACAAGATTTTGTTAAGTTCCCTCGGTGCTATTAAGACTTCTGCTAGGAATGTGCTTACCAAGTTTATCTTTTTCCCAGTTTCTGGAGTGTTGTCATGGTGTTCCTTGTACAGCATCTCAGTTTTCTTCCTCTATTTTAAGTCAGCAGTCTACTGTTTGACATTAAAGGCTTCCAGTTTTCTGGAATATGACTAGACACACTGCACTTGTCAGATCATTCCATGTAGTTTTTGATTTTTCTTCTGCATTAATATCCTTTCTGTTTACCTAACAAGATAGTAGTTTGTTCATCCTAACATGATTATGAACCCAGATCATTTGTTCCATACTTTGTTTTGTCTGACCTCTTGTTATGGCTGTAGGTAGTAACTTATGTTTACAACATAGTTCTCTAAAGCCTAGGACCATCCTTTGTATTTGTTAAAGGTTCAGCATAGTTTATTAGTAAGTTCTGAATGTTGTTTACGTTTCCTAACCTTTTCTGTATTTTCTTCCTAACATTGTGGCTGAAATGTGTCTATTCATAATCTGAAATATGTTTAGAAAATGACTTATAAATCTCTCTTTTAATGCATAATGGGATCCATATAAATTATTCCTGTAAACATTTTTCACAATGCTAGCTTGAAAACAAGTTAGTGATATATACCTCTGGCATAGTTTATCCATGCTCTGTATTTTGTTTTTATTTTTAAGTTATGCTTAAATGTTTTTTTTTTACTTTTTTCCAGTACAAAGTTTTAAAAGGTGCCGTCAAGCCAAAAACCAAGACTTCAGTAAACATGGCCTGTACTTCATGTTACTACATCTCTAAATGGAAGCAGATTTATGCACTAAAATCATTGGTTTACAAGAAATGTGGTTCTTATTTATTCCAGGGATGTCTTAACAAGAATGAACTGCAAAAAGAATCAAACATCATAAACTGCCACAGGAAAGAACTAGCAAAAAAAAAAAAAATGACAAAACAGAAATGTGTGTGTAAACATTTGTAAGCCTCAAAAGGCCTATCATGGAACATATGTTAAATACTCATAAAAAAAAGAAAAAAAAGAAAGAAAAGTCTCAACACACTGACTCAAAATGCACCACAAAGTCAGCTTCTTTCAACCAGTTTCATTTATACAGTCAATAAATGAATTAGTTAAATATATAGTTCACTGCACAGCACCCGACTATTCTCTAAAGTGATTCATCAATATAAATGCTGTGTGCAGGAAATCTGGTTATTAGTGTTGTAAACCCAAGGATGGTTTACACTACTAAGTTACCACTTATGCAGTTCACACATAATGCATTGCAAAAACAACTCCCATAACTACATTTACTATTCATGCAGTATTTATCACTGAGCTATAAAAATAAAGTGAGTACTTCTTGAAATAGATTACTCATGTTTTATAGCATTACATAGTATGCTTACATTTTAAACTAGGATTTTTTAAATAAAACTTCATGCAAGAAAATTAAAATATAATTAGATGAATATATGAGAAATATATGGTTTACATAAAAGGTATGTCAGGCTAAAGACAAAGGGCTATCAATAGTTGTAAGCATGAACATTTTGTAAGCATTAAAGTTCCAAACAAGTGTTATTTCAACCTATGACAGCCTCACTAAATTTTCCAGAGAAAACTGACTGTATGCCAACTATAACAATGCACTATTCACACCACTGAGGCTTGTGTCATAGCAGTGTAACTCCGTTTAGAACGTATGCACTTAAAATCACTTCTTTGATGAAGAATCCATCCTATCAGTGCTTTATTGATGGTGAAAGATATATCTTCACATGAAAACACCTTTTTCTACCTCTGTCCCAAAATGGTCGTGAAACCTATATAGATACACTTCCATATAGACTCCTAGAAAGCCATAGTTTCTGTTTAAAATTATTGCCATCCTGCAGGTCATAAAAGTGATTCAGCAGCTGTCTAGCTCTTGTACAAATGGCTCTAGTACAAATGATTGCTATATGTTTAATCACTTTTCTTAAATATAGATTTGCTTCCACTGTTCTGCTTTAATCAAATATATCTGCCCCAACGCATCTCCCAGACTCAAATGTGTTCATGTGAAAAATTTGCCTCTTTATCAATACCTGTTTCATATTCCTGTCTTCCACTGCTTCTTTTGGTATTCCTCACATATATCTTGAAGAACCCTCTTTTTAGTTACATATCACTCCTCTTCCACATCTAAATATATGCCTATATATGTTTGTTCTTGTATAGCTCCTGCCACCATTCTGCCAGAATACTATAAAACTCCTCATAGCCATGTACCCTCCAAAAAGTCTTTCATTTTCACTTTTGACATTATTCCCGGGGGATTATGCATCCCTGTTATCCTCTTCGATCCATCTCCTCATTTTATAACTTTTTTTTTCCCCAGACTATGGCAATTTAGACTTTTGGTCTGTAAAAGACAACTTACCCAACCTCCATTTACTATGAATTACAAAATAAATTTCTCTTATGTACTTCTCATATATATGCAACATTTTTTGTTTCAAACTTAACTGAAATATACTTATTTCCATACGTCATCACATCCCCGGTATATTTCTTCTTTCTTCCTCTTATATCACATTTAAGATCTCCTATCATTAGTATGTCAGCATTAGCATTCAACAATGTTTTTATTTGTTCAAACATTTATTGTCTCTCTTTACCAGTCATGGTTGTATGGGAAGTTATTAACTTTCTTTTTCTCTTCAAATGCTCACAGTCTTCTACTGTTATTCTTTCTGTTTTTTTCCGCCATTGTATCCATTGTTTTAATTTCTGTTATAGTAAACAAAATTACTGCTTCCATACATGTCCCAAAAATGACTTTTTAAATACATTACTGGAATGACAGTCAAAATCAAGTACAAGAAAAACAAGCAGCACTCATCTCAAACCACTTCTCCTTGCACTGCAGTTCTAATTATAATTTATATTCAGCTTTATAAAAAGTACCAAGTTTGTTTTTTTCCTGGTTAGAGGTCACCACAGCAGAACTCTGGTCCACTAATGATTGGCAGTTAATTTTTATGGTGCCAGGTTGCCCTTCAGCAAAGGCATGCCCATTCACACATGCCTTTCGGAGGCCACTCAACTGTGGGGAGGATATGCAGACTCCACACAGAAGGCACTTTAGCTGAGAATTGAACAGGAGAACCTCTTGCTGTGAGGCAACAAGGCTACCGCTGTACTACCGCAGCTTCAACATGCTGAAAGTAGCAATGATACCCCCCACTTGCAAAAATGTTTCTTATCCAAAAAAGACCTTCTGCCTAACAAGTATCTACTTGTTTCATTGGGAAAACATGATCAAAGTAAAAAATGAACAGCAAACAAGAAACAAGCTCAAGATAAATTGCTTAACGGATTACTGCACAGGTTATGGACCACACATGATGGACTGGCATTCTGTTTAGTTTATGGGTAAAGCCTGCAAAGATGACTACAAGGCTCCAACAAAGGTAATGAGCTTTTTAAAATACTGTAATCCTGTCCTTTATTACAAATACTGTCATATGCATTTCAATACCCAAGGCTTATACGATATCTAGTTATGCAAGTATTCTCTGCATGGCAACAACAAAAAGGCTTTCAATGTTGGTAATTCTTTAACAGTAAGCTTACTTGCATCTTACAATCTCGGACAAGCTTACCTGATGGTCATGAAATCATTGCTACGTAAACATAGAGCAACAGGCACTTTCTGAATAAGAAGCATAATCAACAGTATAAAAATATGACAGAAAATCAGAACATTCTGCAAAATCAAGCAAGACAGATGAAAAGCCTATGTAGTACTTGTGTCTACCTTGGATGGGGGGGGGAGTTACTCTGCACACACACTGCATAACTGCTCCTTGCCTTATTTGGGCACATCCAGAGTCACTACATAGGGGAGTGGGGTGCAACAAGTATGTCACAACTTGAAATGTCTCTGGCTGACTGCAAAGGCCCTGATACATTTGTCATACCTCTCAACCACAGAGCAAGAAATCTGGACAAAGTCAGGCCCAAAATTAAGGACAATATTTAAATATTGTTCCTATAAACTTTCTACTAGAATAGAAGGTCTTGCATTAGTATGAAATTTCTGAAGGGTATGAAATCTGAAACTGAAATGTCTGTCATTATTTTCTTACTTCAATCATTAATTTGCCACTAATTTGCCAGAAAACCACAATTTTATGAAAAATGGACCAAAAATGTGATGCAAATATTTAAAATAGCCACACAATACAGCTGGGAAACTATCAAAGAAGGGACACTTTTTAATATTAGCACTGTTAGCTTGAGCAACTGACAAAATAAACAAATCTACATGCATTTCTGAAATAAAAGTAATCTATAACTTTGATTATCATGTTTTCTTCCAAAACTGACATTTTGTGGAGGGATTAGAGGGAGAGCAACATTTTGAGCCAAAATCAGGGACAGTTGAGATGTTTGGATATACCCAATTTTATAAAGCATTTTTCACATACCTCTCAACCTGTTAATGCAGGAAATCTGGACAAGTTCAAATATATTGGGAGAATATACAAACAGTACTAAAAATTGCTCTTGTATAAACTTAGTTGATAGAACAGGTCTTGCTTTAGCATGCATTTTTCTGAATGTTATGAAGTTTGAAACTCAATGTCTGTCATTATTTAGTGACATAATTCCTAAATGATTTGCCAGAAAATCACAAATTTTATGAGGAACAAACCAAAAAGGAGAAGCAAAAATCTATTCATTCTGTGAACATCTGGACAGTTGAGAGGTATAGTCCAGCTAAGCTGGGGCTGTCTGAGTTTGACATCCTTCCCCCGTCACAAAACCATGGTTGAATGGAGCCACCACCTACAGCCATTCCAATGTCCCATTTCTTGGCTATTTCGCCCCATTTACCATAAAGACTGCAATGTGCATACTGTTTTACTTCTACAATGATTTGGATTTCACTTGAAAGTTTTATTTTGTATTTTACAGTACAAACACTAAAACATCTGCTAAATAAAGCAATGCAGTCTCACAATGAAAATAGACTTAGCATTAAAACTTCTCTCCCCTTGAAACTCACATTCATTGAAACAGCAGTGAAATCCACATTCAAAGAAAATACATTTGGGTAGTATAAAGAATAACTTTGGTCTGTTTTCAGATGATAGGCCCCTTGCACGCAAAACACACATGTGTTGTGTGATACACCTTCCTGGACTGTGTTAAATTATATTCCTTGTATAATACAGTACAGTTGTTAGAGGGTGTTTTAAATTTATTGTTTTGAGCATTTTTCCATTAAACAATGAAACAAAATGCATGCACCAATAATGACAAAACTGCCCAATTGAGAACATTTCCATCATAAAAAAGTCTACTCAAACTTATACAATCCACCAGTATCAGTAAATATGCACAAGCTCTGCAAAAGTAAGTCATCTAAATAATTCCACATTAAAGAGATCTGTAACTAGTGAAGAGGTTGCTGCTAGCAAACAACTTTATATTTCATGGTTTCATCGAAATATAAAGTGTCTGTTGCCCCTGAGGAATAAATTGCCTGTATTACATTAAACAAATGATAAGCTAGTAATAGTGCAATAGGAAATGGATGGCAAACTGATAACAGGTTCATTGTTAGTATCTTCGCCAAAGAGGGCATTCTCAGTACGGCAGCATCCACCCCTTGTGGGAGTAGAACCCACAGCTTTCTGCATCAAAAGCAAGTACACAACCTGTTGCGCTATTAACAATATAAGCAGAGTTAGCATAAGCAGCACTAAACTTCTCTTCCCTTGCAGCTCTCAGCTCCTTGTAAAATCTACTCAATACTCAACTGCATCTCAACTTCACAGCACAAGAAATCTGGAATAAGCCAAAATTTATTGGGGGGGGGGGGGTCAAAAGCCCAAAAAAACAGGGACACATTAAACATTGCTTGTATAATCTTGGAAAGTTGCTAGAATAAAATGCTGTGTTACCACCATACATTTTACTGCCCAGGTCCCTGTGCAAAGCAGTCAGAGCAACATACCACTATGCCAAATCAGCTGCTTTGTGAAAGACAGGAAGACTGAAACTTAAATGGCTATCATTTAGTGAATTCAGTTCTCACCATAGCTGTCAACCTCTTAGCACAAAACACCTGGACAAACCCAGTAATGAAGGAATACAGCCCTCAAACATATTCAGTGAATTCAGTTCTTGCCATTGCTGTCAACCTTAGCACAAAAAGCATGGACAAAGCCAATAATGGGGGGATACAGTCCCAAAAATAGGGACAAATTTCAAATATTTATCTTATAAACTTAGAAAATTGCTAGAATTGATAGAAAAGTTTTGTGTTACTATGTATTTTCTGAAGAATACGAAGTCTGAAATTCAAATGCCTGTCAATTTTATTTATTTAACATTTGTTAACCAGGAAAGTCTAACAGAAGCAAAACAATTTTCAGCAGAGGCCCAGGGAGAAATACTGCAGACACATGTCTTTGTAAAATGGCAGGACACTAGAGCAAACACACAGAGGAGATGCAGACTCCACACAGAAGGCACTCCAGCCAAGAATCAAACCAGAGAATCTGTAGCTGTGAGGTAAGAATGCTACTACTGCACCATCAAATATATAAGGAATTAAACATTCAGAAACCTGAAGTCTGAAATTCAAATGCCTGTCAATTTTATTTAACATTTGTTAACCAGGACAGTCTGACTTGGAACAAAAAACAATTTTCAGCAGAGGCCCAGGAAGAAATAATGCAGACACATGCCTTTGTAACATGGCAGGATACAAAAGCAAACCCACACAAACACAGGGAGAAGATGCAGACCCCACACAGAAGGCACCCCAGCCAAAAATCAAACCTGAGAACTTTTAGCTGTAAAGCAACAATGCTACCACTGCACCATCAAATATCTAAGTCCTTAAATATCTAGAAACCACAGATATTATGAGGAACAGAACAGATCAAATATGAGGCAAAAATCTGTAAACCCTTTACAAATGGTGGTGGGTAGGGAATTCAGGCCCTTGCCACCTGCATACAAGGAACAGGATTCAAGCCTGATGTATTCCCTACCACACCACCATGAGTTCTCTCTAGCTACCAGTATATAGCAACTGGGGCATTAGACACACACCTTCCTTCCTTCATCTCTGCCATTGAGCAGCGCTCACCTTCATCTCTGCTGATGAGGAAACACATCCATTGAGCAACCCTGTAATTGCAGTGTATGTTAGATATTCACCTTCACCGACAAACACATCCATTGAGCAAATCCACCCTGTAATTGCACTGGTATACATTAGCTGCTTGCGATTGGTCCAGCGCACCTCGTTAGCTGCTAAATGCACCTTGATTGGTTAGCTGCTTGTAATTGGTCCAGCACACCTCGTTAGCTGCTAAATGCACCTTGATTGGTCCAGCCTGCTGCAGTCTGGAGTGTCTCCATTCTGTGATGTCACCACCACACAGACTGCTGGACATCTCGGAGCTGAGATGCCTATCTAGACTGTTGAGATCGCAGTCTGAGAGTGTTCCCATGTATCTAGAGTGTGCGCGCATGCACGAAGTACTACTGGGAATTACAGTAATGTGTTTCTTTTACTGTTTGTTTTTGTGTTTCTTTACTTTTATTTATTTTTGTTTTCTAGGTGGGAGGGCTGCAGTCCTATAGCATGAGCCACCGCTGCAGATGCAATACCAGTGCTGAACTGAAGGGTATGCAACACAGTCTGCAAATGACAATATGAACATTGACACAACAGATACTCATTCAGTCTATAAATAGCCAGGCTATGCACAACAGATCAGACACCGGAAAACACTTCAGCAAATACAAGAATTCTAACCCATACATTATAATCAGCAATCAAAGCACTACAACCTTATATGTAAACATCTACCTCAAAATTACATGCGACAGATACACAAATCCGACTGTCATTTAGGCTGTTACGTAAATTTCAAACACTATTTGCCTAAAATATGACTTGATGCTAAATGACATTTCCATGTTTGAATTTGAAAACAACTGTTAAGCACAGGTATACTGTGATAATTGCACTTATCTTACTGATGCATGATGGGTATTTAGGCATTCTGAGAAATATACATGGTAATATAAAAATACAGGCCTGCAACAAGGATCAGATGTATTTCACTTAAGTAAATGGAAAAAGAAATAAACATACCTCACTCCTTCCACTGCTCAAGTCTATGCATCCACTCAATGCACAGGGCTCAATTCTGTTTTTGGTCTTCCTCACCTGAAAAAAGAAAAGATCAACTATGAATGATGTAGTCCTCAAAAATAGGGATATACTTTGCTCAGATGAAGATCTACAAAATTTACTTTTGAAAAACAGCAAATAATCAACATCCACATTTTGCAATGTTACACATGGGCTTTTATATCTTTGAACACAGAAGGGAGGGCATAAGATTCAAATCTGCAGTGAGAACATGCATGCAGATCCTACCCTTCACATTAACCTAGTTAGCTAACACATCCTGATGAAGAGTGCATGTGTTGAGAATTAAATTAAAAGACCAGGGGTGATGACATCACTTCCATGGCTACTAATATGGATCATGGCTTAGGATTTCAAAAAAAAGGGACACCTGCTGGGCATGTAGGTAAATACTTAGCAGGAATGAATTCATGCCAGCACTGTGGTCACAACCATTAACAGCAATGGGAAATGTGCATTCCACAGACAGTGGGACAGTGTCATGTATCACAGAGCTTCTGTTAACAGAACCATAAAAGGTGCTGTGCATCAAGGACACGGTATGATATGTGGGAGGACTGCATTCAAAGATATTCTTTGAAAAAGTGCACATCACAAAGCAAATGCATACATATCTGTAGCTCCCTGGCCTGCGTTTTAAATGTAACTCTGACCATCTGACTGCTTCAAAAGATAAGGATGAGGTGATTGTTGAAGTGAATTTAATAGTGAATTACATGATACTTGATAGCACTTCAGAAAATAATACCATATTGCACAAAATTTTTCATGACATAGGTCATTCTATAGCAAGCTTTACTAAACCTGCCATTAATGAGCTTCTTTTAACAGACCATTAGTGATTAAGGTCATTTATATAGAATTTTGATGAATAACTGAGTTATTTGTAACCATGCACAAAATAAACATTAATATCAACAGACAGTTCTGCAGACAAGATTTGAGTATGTGCAAAATAAACAAAGATAACAATGTAATGACATGTTTCTCCTCTGTGGAGCTGAATCCACAGCACACCAAAATTTAGGCATGCTGGACAGTTTCCTTACAGGGTGAGTTAATAGGAAGCACATGTTGCGTTCCTTATTAACAAACAGATACTGCTTGTGTTAATTCATATTCCTGCAGATAATGAATGAATATGGAAACCTCTGACAGTTACTGCCCATTATAATGAAAAGAAATAACAGGTATCATCACATAACAGAATGTGTAATAAGTCATACAGGCATTTCACTTGGCTGAACCAAATGGGATTGTAGCAAGACTGTTCACTTTATTAAGCAGAATGAAGTAAAGAAGTTATTTATAACTTACTATTAAGACATATACTGCTAGAGTAGACGATATTGTCATACTATAATGGATAACTATGAAATGCATTGTCATCAATGGCCTAGGTGCTATAGGCTTCAGTGATACTCAAGTACAGTGGATGTGTGAAATGATGTAGTTATATGTTGGAAAACAGATGCAGATGCACATCTACAAAGTTCTGAACTATGCATATTATATAAATTAACAGCATAGAAATAGAACCCCTACTAATATGGAAAGCAGTTATCTTGTCTTCTAAATTATCCAGGTCTATGTTAAATAGTCAAAATCTTACATTGACGGCTTATTCATAGCCACTATCCATTGAAACTAACTTCAATGGACATCAAAAGTTTTTACAGGGTAAGTAACCAATTGGCCAACACCACAACTTTGCCCTTTTCTCCACTGTAGTGCAATCTCAGAGTTGGTATACATAGATAAGGGGGGGCTGCATCTCCCCACATTGGGGGGATTTGATGTAGTCTGATGTGTGTTTCAGTGGGGTAGTGGCCAATTGGTTACTTACCCTGTACAAAATTTTGATGTTCACTGAACTTAGTTTTGCTGGATAGGGGTTGATGAATAAGCCGTTGATGAAAGAAGATTTCAACGATCTAATACAGACCCAAATTATACAGATGAGCTGAATGTCAGAACAGCTAATTAATGATTCCAAAAGCTATTTGGGACATAGCTATATCTGTAAATTCCATAGGAATGCTCAGCTATACATAGGATAGTGACACTTACTGTAGGGAGCTACAGGCTGTCTCTGCACCTAGGCGACCCTCTGTCAAAGCTCCTTTGTGTCACTGCAATGCAAGTCATCATAGTGATGGCAAACCTACACTCAATTCTGGCAGATCCCTGTACATCTTTGATGCTCCCTCACAATCCAGTTGCAGATATCGATCATCGCAAAGTTCCTGGGCCTGGCTCTCATCCAATACTACACTCCAGCATAGACGGTCAACATCTGGATGGTTTCCTCCTTGGTCCAACTTCACACGAGCACTTCACATCTTCCTGGAAGTAGCCATCTGAATAATCAAATGGAAAATGTATTTGAACTGGAAAAGTTGGAAATTGCTCACTGAGGTCCCACTTAGTTCATAGGTATCGATGGTATGATTTGTAAATGCATCAGAATCAATTTTTATAAGTGGCACGTATGTCATGTGATCAAATTATTGGAAGATAATAGGCACATACTACACATGGTACCATTTATCAATACCTATTGGGTACTTGCTATGAGCACCTTCCCATTATACCGAGCTATTGGTTAATGTGCCTAATTTCAAGAACTTACATGGATGTGCACAAATGGGATTCCAAAACCTGGAATTTTAATGAACCTCATCAATAATGTATGGTGCAAATAGTACTTAAAGATAGGTGCACATTAGGTGCCCTCACTTTCACTGATACCTGAATCATAGGTAGCTGCTAAGGTAAATTGCCAACTGCTATCATTTCTGTGTTGGAGAATATTACATCTGTTAGCACTTTATAATTTTCGAATGTACCTGTTTAGAGCTATTTTTACTGAAGATGTGTGCTTTAAGACAATTGCTTATAACTTAATTCATTTGTATCTGAATTAACATTATTCTCCGTGGTATCCCCGAAGTCTCAAAACAACCCATTAAACAAGTAGAGTGGATCCAAAAACAAAACAGTGTAAGAAACTTCTCTGTGTGGAAGATTTTCAGTCCATATATCTCTAGTTAATCACTGTATATTAATCAGATCAGACAATGGTAGTAGAAGTAGCGAACTTAAACTCGTCTTAAGTAAAAAAAAAAATATATATATATATATATATATATATATATATATATATATATATAATTGTAAAGAATTACTAAGTACAATTATATATTTTTTATTACTTTTTTTTATTTAAGATGAGTTTAAGTTCGTTACTTCTACTACTATTGTCTGATCTGATTAATATACAATGATTGACTAGAGATATATGAACTGAAAATCTTCCCCACAGAGAAGTTTCTTACACTGTTTTGAATTAATTTTATTAATACAGGTGCTGCCATCTGCATTAAGGACATGCATTCATTTCCCATATGCAGTTGTATAGACAGATTTACATAGTCAAAGTGAACAGTTCATAAAGATGTAGTTATGGATTATCTATATGTCTTACAGGTAACTTCATACACTCTGTGGTATACATGCAGAAACCTAAGGATTCTGACATTATCCATATGTACTATGTCCTTTGAATGTTATGGATATTTCTTCATTGATGGTTGTTAACACAAGTCTTAAAACTACTAGCTCAGCATAAAAAAGATTCATAGTATAATTGGCCACCTTACGGATGTTAAGGTTTCCCGACGCTTTTGATAATAGATAAAGAAGGACAGCATGAAGGACTGCCTGGGTCCATATGGGTGGGGCAACAGGAATAAAGGAGGAGAGGCCATTCTAGAATTCTGTCTGGTGAATGGCTTGATGGCAGCCAACACATGGCTCAGAGAGCCAATCACAAGATCACATACAACAGTAGCCAACATGCAACTCAGATAGACTTCATCTTAGTAAGGAAAAAAGGCACTGGCGTAGAATCAATGATTGCAAAGTCATCCCCAGTGAAAAGGTTGGCCCACAGCATAAACCATTAGTTGCCACAATCAGCTGCAAGCAGTGGTCAGATAAGTCTCTAAGGTCAACAGAGACCAGGCTGAAAACATGGAAGTTGACTGGAGAGAAAGTACAAAGAATTACTCATGGCTCTAGCACCCAAGAAGAAGAGGAAATAGGTGGAGTTGAAGAAGAATGGCTTCGCCTCAAAACAGCATGTGAGGACTACAGAACAGATATGTGGCCAAGACAGGTATGGAAATAAGGTACATAAGGAAAGCTGGTGGAAAAGTCAGAAGTCCAGGAAGTCATCAAAATAAAGAAAGGAGTGCGGGAAAACGTGGGAGACAGAAAAGACTGACCAGGCTGTGAAGGAATACTGGTTGGCTAACAAGGAAGCTAAGAAAGGAGTTGCAATAAAAAAGAATAGAGCATCAGAGGCACTCTACCAACTGCTGGAAAGTGACTCAGTATGTGGCACAATGAAACTATATCAGGTTGCAAGGCAAAGACAGAAAGTAGTTATACACCCTTCATAATGGATGCCAGCAACAACTTGCTCACCAGTCCACAAGACATCACAGGCAGATAGAAGTATTTCTAGCAGATTCTGAATGAAGAAAACCCCACAGAAGCTGTACTGCCTCAGAAACAGTGTACTATGAGAGAAGAGGAGGAGCCCACCCTAGAAGAAATAAGAATAGCACTAAGGAAAATGAAGTCAGGGAAAGCAGTAGGCTCAGATGAGGTTGCAGCAGATATGTGAGTGATAAACGGATACACAGAGTAGTAGAATGTAAGATGGGAGATGAGCAGTTAGGATTCAGATCATGATGCAGCACAACTGACCCAATATTTGCAGTGAGGTATATAGTTGAGAAGAAGCTAGAGATGAGGAACTGGGCATTCCTAAACTTGGAGAAAGCATATGACAAGGTTCCAAGAAAGCTGATCTGGGCAGTACTGCCATGTTTTGAAGTTCTACAAACACTGGTAGAATTAGTGCAGGCTGTGTACAAAGACCTAATGACTCAAGTATGAACAGTGTTCAGCATCACAGAGGGGTTCGCAGTTGGAGTGGGTGTACAGCAGAGTTCGGCTCTGAGCCCTCTGCTGTTTTTACTGGTGATGGACTACATTAGCAAACAGGTTGGGGGAGAAAGATCAGCAAAGTTGCTGTATGCAGGTGATGTGGCATTACAGGCAGACTCTAATCAAGAACTTCAGCAAAAGATAGGGTAATGGAATGCAAAACGGAAGGTACATGGGATGAAACTCAGCACAGATGTAACGGGGGTAATGGTAGCAAATTAGGGAAATCAGAAGAAGCTAAGAAATGAGAGAGAAGGGTAGACAGTGGAAAAGTTAAATAGATTCAATTATTTGGGAGGGGTGGTTGAGTAGAAAGGAAATCTGAATGACGAGGTCAAAGCTAGAATCAGAAAGCCTGCAGCCAACTAGCATTGATTTTCAAGTGTAGTCTGTGACAGAAAAATGCCAAAGAAGCTGAAAAGTAAGGTGCACAGGACAGTGGTGTTAACAGTACTACTGTATGGTACAGAAACCTGAGCAGTAAAGGCAGAGCAGATGAAGAAGCTAGAGGTGATGGAAATGAAGTGTCTGAGAAGGGTGGTTGGTATGATGCACACTGTGGAACAGGTGAAAAAATGAGGACATAAGAGCAGAAGTCAAAGCAGCTCCAATTACAGAAAAGATCAAAGAGAACATATTATGTGGTGGTTTAGATGTGCAGAAAAGCAGAAGACAATCTTGTAAGAATGTTTGGGACTGACAGGAAGAAGGTAAGACGAAACAAGGACATCCAGAAAAGAGGTGGATGGATTGTGTGAAAGAAGATATGCAATAGCCACCCATGAGTGTCGAAGAAGGCAGGGGTATGACACTGAATGAAGAGAGATAATGACAGTCAACATGATACTCTGGCCCCATTTAGAAAATGTGAAAAAGGAGGTCTGATGTTGATGATGATGATGATGAGGAGGAGGAGGATGATTCTGTATGTTATTTAAATGTCAGTTTATGTAGCATTTGAATGCATATAGACTCATGTGGCATGATGTTGTTATCTTTGGACGTCCATTCAACAGATGTGTATTATAAGTGGTTTGAATCCTGCATACAGCCTGTATAGATATCACAAGTTATGCCGATTTTACAACTGTTATGTATGAACGCATTGCCTTTACTTTTTATATGCCACATTAGTATTTGTCACAATCAGTGTTTCACAGAGTTTTTCATTGCTCAGGCATGCATACTGTTTATGGTGACATACACTGTCCACATAATTATCTGCATAACTGGGCTCCCACAGGAATATGATCATGTGCATATCACTGTTTTTCAGATAGCAAACAAACCTAGGGGCAGGCAATTTCTCCTCACAATTTCTCCTCACTTGCTATATTCAACTGGACGTATAAGAGAATTTAAGTACCTTTATCTGCTTTTTTTTTTTCAAAAAAATACAATATTTAAATTGATTTTAACTGTGTGGAAGGAATATTTAGCTGAACTGGAAGTTTTCACTCTGCTCTTCAGTGTGGAAGGAATATTAGCTGAACTGGTAGTTAGTCAGTGTTTGCTGAATTTTGTTATTTGCTAGTAATTACAGGTGTGGGGGTAGTCACATTCTTTGATTTTCTGTCCTTGCCTATTTAAGTGGTACATTGTGAAATATTTTCTGCTTAAAAACCTCAGCTTTGGCCGGCTAACAACTTGCTATATTCAACTGGACGTATAAGAGAATTTAAGTACCTTTATCTGCTTTTTTTTTTTCAAAAAATACAGTATTTAAATTGATTTTAACTGTGTGGAAGGAATATTTAGCTGAACTGGAAGTTTTCACTCTGCTCTTCAGTGTGGAAGGAATATTAGCTGAACTGGTAGTTAGTCAGTGTTTGCTGAATGTTGTTATTTGCTAGTAATTACAGGTGTGGGGGTAGTCACATTCTTTGATTTCCTGTCCTTGCCTATTTAAGTGGTACAGTGTGAAATATTTTCTGCTTAAAACCTCAGCTTTGGCCGGCTAACAACTTGCTATATTGAACTGGACGTATAAGAGAATTTAAGTACCTTTATCTGCTTTTTTTTTTCAAAAAATACAGTATTTAAATTGATTTTAACTGTGTGGAAGGAATATTTAGCTGAACTGGAAGTTTTCACTCTGCTCTTCAGTGTGGAAGGAATATTAGCTGAAATGGTAGTTAGTCAGTGTTTGCTGAATTTTGTTATTTGCTAGTAATTACAGGTGTGGGGGTAGTCACATTCTTTGATTTTGTGTCCTTGCCTATTTAAGTGGTACAGTGTGAAATATTTTCTGCTTAAAAACCTCAGCTTTGGCCGGCTAACAACTTGCTATAGTCAACTGGACGTATAAGAGAATTTAAGTACCTTTGTCTGCTTTTTTTTCCCCAAAAAATACAGTATTTAAATTGATTTTAACTGTGTGGAAGGAATATTTAGCTGAACTGGAAGTTTTCACTCTGCTCTTCAGTGTGGAAGGAATATTAGCTGAACTGGTAGTTAGTCAGTGTTTGCTGAATTTTGTTATTTGCTAGTAATTACAGGTGTGGGGTAGTCACATTCTTTGATTTCCTGTCCTTGCCTATTTAAGTGGTACAGTGTGAAATATTTTCTGCTTAAAAACCTCAGCTTTGGCCGGCTAACAACTTGCTATATTCAACTGGACGTATAAGAGAATTTAAGTACCTTTATCTGCTTTTTTTTTTCAAAAAATACAGTATTTAAATTGATTTTAACTGTGTGGAAGGAATATTTAGCTGAACTGGAAGTTTTCACTCTGCTCTTCAGTGTGGAAGGAATATTAGCTGAACTGGTAGTTAGTCAGTGTTTGCTGAATTTTGTTATTTGCTAGTAATTACAGGTGTGGGGGTAGTCACATTCTTTGATTTCCTGTCCTTGCCTATTTAAGTGGTACAGTGTGAAATATTTTCTGCTTAAAACCTCAGCTTTGGCCGGCTAACAACTTGCTATATTCAACTGGACGTATAAGAGAATTTAAGTACCTTTATCTGCTTTTTTTTTCAAAAAATACAGTATTTAAATTGATTTTAACTGTGTGGAAGGAATATTTAGCTGAACTGGAAGTTTTCACTCTGCTCTTCAGTGTGGAAGGAATATTAGCTGAACTGGTAGTTAGTCAGTGTTTGCTGAATTTTGTTATTTGCTAGTAATTACAGGTGTGGGGGTAGTCACATTCTTTGATTTCCTGTCCTTGCCTATTTAAGTGGTACAGTGTGAAATATTTTCTGCTTAAAAACCTCAGCTTTGGCCGGCTAACAACTTGCTATATTCAACTGGACGTATAAGAGAATTTAAGTACCTTTATCTGCTTTTTTTTTCAAAAAATACAGTATTTAAATTGATTTTAACTGTGTGGAAGGAATATTTAGCTGAACTGGAAGTTTTCACTCTGCTCTTCAGTGTGGAAGGAATATTAGCTGAACTGGTAGTTAGTCAGTGTTTGCTGAATTTTGTTATTTGCTAGTAATTACAGGTGTGGGGTAGTCACATTCTTTGATTTCCTGTCCTTGCCTATTTAAGTGGTACAGTGTGAAATATTTTCTGCTTAAAAACCTCAGCTTTGGCCGGCTAACAACTTGCTATATTCAACTGGACGCATAAGAGAATTTAAGTACCTTTATCTGCTTTTTTTTTTCAAAAAAATACAGTATTTAAATTGATTTTAACTGTGTGGAAGGAATATTTAGCTGAACTGGAAGTTTTCACTCTGCTCTTCAGTGTGGAAGGAATATTAGCTGAACTGGTAGTTAGTCAGTGTTTGCTGAATTTTGTTATTTGCTAGTAATTACAGGTGTGGGGGTAGTCACATTCTTTGATTTCCTGTCCTTGCCTATTTAAGTGGTACAGTGTGAAATATTTTCTGCTTAAAAACCTCAGCTTTGGCCGGCTAACAACTTGCTATATTCAACTGGACGTATAAGAGAATTTAAGTACCTTTATCTGCTTTTTTTTTCAAAAAAATACAGTATTTAAATTGATTTTAACTGTGTGGAAGGAATATTTAGCTGAACTGGAAGTTTTCACTCTGCTCTTCAGTGTGGAAGGAATATTAGCTGAACTGGTAGTTAGTCAGTGTTTGCTGAATTTTGTTATTTGCTAGTAATTACAGGTGTGGGGGTAGTCACATTCTTTGATTTCCTGTCCTTGCCTATTTAAGTGGTACAGTGTGAAATATTTTCTGCTTAAAAACCTCAGCTTTGGCCGCTAACAACTTGCTATATTCAACTGGACGTATAAGAGAATTTAAGTACCTTTATCTGCTTTTTTTTTTCAAAAAATACAGTATTTAAATTGATTTTAACTGTGTGGAAGGAATATTTAGCTGAACTGGAAGTTTTCACTCTGCTCTTCAGTGTGGAAGGAATATTAGCTGAACTGGTAGTTAGTCAGTGTTTGCTGAATTTTGTTATTTGCTAGTAATTACAGGTGTGGGGGTAGTCACATTCTTTGATTTCCTGTCCTTGCCTATTTAAGTGGTACAGTGTGAAATATTTTCTGCTTAAAACCTCAGCTTTGGCCGGCTAACAACTTGCTATATTCAACTGGACGTATAAGAGAATTTAAGTACCTTTATCTGCTTTTTTTTTCAAAAAATACAGTATTTAAATTGATTTTAACTGTGTGGAAGGAATATTTAGCTGAACTGGAAGTTTTCACTCTGCTCTTCAGTGTGGAAGGAATATTAGCTGAACTGGTAGTTAGTCAGTGTTTGCTGAATTTTGTTATTTGCTAGTAATTACAGGTGTGGGGGTAGTCACATTCTTTGATTTCCTGTCCTTGCCTATTTAAGTGGTACAGTGTGAAATATTTTCTGCTTAAAAACCTCAGCTTTGGCCGCTAACAACTTGCTATATTCAACTGGACGTATAAGAGAATTTAAGTACCTTTATCTGCTTTTTTTTTCAAAAAATACAGTATTTAAATTGATTTTAACTGTGTGGAAGGAATATTTAGCTGAACTGGAAGTTTTCACTCTGCTCTTCAGTGTGGAAGGAATATTAGCTGAACTGGTAGTTAGTCAGTGTTTGCTGAATTTTGTTATTTGCTAGTAATTACAGGTGTGGGGGTAGTCACATTCTTTGATTTCCTGTCCTTGCCTATTTAAGTGGTACAGTGTGAAATATTTTCTGCTTAAAAACCTCAGCTTTGGCCGGCTAACAACTTGCTATATTCAACTGGACGTATAAGAGAATTTAAGTACCTTTATCTGCTTTTTTTTTCAAAAAATACAGTATTTAAATTGATTTTAACTGTGTGGAAGGAATATTTAGCTGAACTGGAAGTTTTCACTCTGCTCTTCAGTGTGGAAGGAATATTAGCTGAACTGGTAGTTAGTCAGTGTTTGCTGAATTTTGTTATTTGCTAGTAATTACAGGTGTGGGGGTAGTCACATTCTTTGATTTCCTGTCCTTGCCTATTTAAGTGGTACAGTGTGAAATATTTTCTGCTTAAAAACCTCAGCTTTGGCCGGCTAACAACTTGCTATATTCAACTGGACGTATAAGAGAATTTAAGTACCTTTATCTGCTTTTTTTTTTCAAAAAAATACAGTATTTAAATTGATTTTAACTGTGTGGAAGGAATATTTAGCTGAACTGGAAGTTTTCACTCTGCTCTTCAGTGTGGAAGGAATATTAGCTGAACTGGTAGTTAGTCAGTGTTTGCTGAATTTTGTTATTTGCTAGTAATTACAGGTGTGGGGGTAGTCACATTCTTTGATTTCCTGTCCTTGCCTATTTAAGTGGTACAGTGTGAAATATTTTCTGCTTAAAAACCTCAGCTTTGGCCGGCTAACAACTTGCTATATTCAACTGGACGTATAAGAGAATTTAAGTACCTTTATCTGCTTTTTTTTTTCAAAAAATACAGTATTTAAATTGATTTTAACTGTGTGGAAGGAATATTTAGCTGAACTGGAAGTTTTCACTCTGCTCTTCAGTGTGGAAGGAATATTAGCTGAACTGGTAGTTAGTCAGTGTTTGCTGAATTTTGTTATTTGCTAGTAATTACAGGTGTGGGGGTAGTCACATTCTTTGATTTCCTGTCCTTGCCTATTTAAGTGGTACAGTGTGAAATATTTTCTGCTTAAAACCTCAGCTTTGGCCGGCTAACAACTTGCTATATTCAACTGGACGTATAAGAGAATTTAAGTACCTTTATCTGCTTTTTTTTTTCAAAAAATACAGTATTTAAATTGATTTTAACTGTGTGGAAGGAATATTTAGCTGAACTGGAAGTTTTCACTCTGCTCTTCAGTGTGGAAGGAATATTAGCTGAACTGGTAGTTAGTCAGTGTTTGCTGAATTTTGTTATTTGCTAGTAATTACAGGTGTGGGGGTAGTCACATTCTTTGATTTCCTGTCCTTGCCTATTTAAGTGGTACAGTGTGAAATATTTTCTGCTTAAAACCTCAGCTTTGGCCGGCTAACAACTTGCTATATTCAACTGGACGTATAAGAGAATTTAAGTACCTTTATCTGCTTTTTTTTTCAAAAAATACAGTATTTAAATTGATTTTAACTGTGTGGAAGGAATATTTAGCTGAACTGGAAGTTTTCACTCTGCTCTTCAGTGTGGAAGGAATATTAGCTGAACTGGTAGTTAGTCAGTGTTTGCTGAATTTTGTTATTTGCTAGTAATTACAGGTGTGGGGGTAGTCACATTCTTTGATTTCCTGTCCTTGCCTATTTAAGTGGTACAGTGTGAAATATTTTCTGCTTAAAAACCTCAGCTTTGGCCGGCTAACAACTTGCTATATTCAACTGGACGTATAAGAGAATTTAAGTACCTTTATCTGCTTTTTTTTTCAAAAAATACAGTATTTAAATTGATTTTAACTGTGTGGAAGGAATATTTAGCTGAACTGGAAGTTTTCACTCTGCTCTTCAGTGTGGAAGGAATATTAGCTGAACTGGTAGTTAGTCAGTGTTTGCTGAATTTTGTTATTTGCTAGTAATTACAGGTGTGGGGGTAGTCACATTCTTTGATTTCCTGTCCTTGCCTATTTAAGTGGTACAGTGTGAAATATTTTCTGCTTAAAACCTCAGCTTTGGCCGGCTAACAACTTGCTATATTCAACTGGACGTATAAGAGAATTTAAGTACCTTTATCTGCTTTTTTTTTCAAAAAATACAGTATTTAAATTGATTTTAACTGTGTGGAAGGAATATTTAGCTGAACTGGAAGTTTTCACTCTGCTCTTCAGTGTGGAAGGAATATTAGCTGAACTGGTAGTTAGTCAGTGTTTGCTGAATTTTGTTATTTGCTAGTAATTACAGGTGTGGGGGTAGTCACATTCTTTGATTTCCTGTCCTTGCCTATTTAAGTGGTACAGTGTGAAATATTTTCTGCTTAAAAACCTCAGCTTTGGCCGGCTAACAACTTGCTATATTCAACTGGACGTATAAGAGAATTTAAGTACCTTTATCTGCTTTTTTTTCAAAAATACAGTATTTAAATTGATTTTAACTGTGTGGAAGGAATATTTAGCTGAACTGGAAGTTTTCACTCTGCTCTTCAGTGTGGAAGGAATATTAGCTGAACTGGTAGTTAGTCAGTGTTTGCTGAATTTTGTTATTTGCTAGTAATTACAGGTGTGGGGGTAGTCACATTCTTTGATTTCCTGTCCTTGCCTATTTAAGTGGTACAGTGTGAAATATTTTCTGCTTAAAAACCTCAGCTTTGGCCGGCTAACAACTTGCTATATTCAACTGGACGAATAAGAGAATTTAAGTACCTTTATCTGCTTTTTTTTTCAAAAAATACAGTATTTAAATTGATTTTAACTGTGTGGAAGGAATATTTAGCTGAACTGGAAGTTTTCACTCTGCTCTTCAGTGTGGAAGGAATATTAGCTGAACTGGTAGTTAGTCAGTGTTTGCTGAATTTTGTTATTTGCTAGTAATTACAGGTGTGGGGGTAGTCACATTCTTTGATTTCCTGTCCTTGCCTATTTAAGTGGTACAGTGTGAAATATTTTCTGCTTAAAACCTCAGCTTTGGCCGGCTAACAACTTGCTATATTCAACTGGACGTATAAGAGAATTTAAGTACCTTTATCTGCTTTTTTTTTCAAAAAATACAGTATTTAAATTGATTTTAACTGTGTGGAAGGAATATTTAGCTGAACTGGAAGTTTTCACTCTGCTCTTCAGTGTGGAAGGAATATTAGCTGAACTGGTAGTTAGTCAGTGTTTGCTGAATTTTGTTATTTGCTAGTAATTACAGGTGTGGGGGTAGTCACATTCTTTGATTTCCTGTCCTTGCCTATTTAAGTGGTACAGTGTGAAATATTTTCTGCTTAAAACCTCAGCTTTGGCCGGCTAACAACTTGCTATATTCAACTGGACGTATAAGAGAATTTAAGTACCTTTATCTGCTTTTTTTTTTCAAAAAATACAGTATTTAAATTGATTTTAACTGTGTGGAAGGAATATTTAGCTGAACTGGAAGTTTTCACTCTGCTCTTCAGTGTGGAAGGAATATTAGCTGAACTGGTAGTTAGTCAGTGTTTGCTGAATTTTGTTATTTGCTAGTAATTACAGGTGTGGGGGTAGTCACATTCTTTGATTTCCTGTCCTTGCCTATTTAAGTGGTACAGTGTGAAATATTTTCTGCTTAAAAACCTCAGCTTTGGCCGGCTAACAACTTGCTATATTCAACTGGACGTATAAGAGAATTTAAGTACCTTTATCTGCTTTTTTTTCAAAAAATACAGTATTTAAATTGATTTTAACTGTGTGGAAGGAATATTTAGCTGAACTGGAAGTTTTCACTCTGCTCTTCAGTGTGGAAGGAATATTAGCTGAACTGGTAGTTAGTCAGTGTTTGCTGAATTTTGTTATTTGCTAGTAATTACAGGTGTGGGGGTAGTCACATTCTTTGATTTCCTGTCCTTGCCTATTTAAGTGGTACAGTGTGAAATATTTTCTGCTTAAAACCTCAGCTTTGGCCGGCTAACAACTTGCTATATTCAACTGGACGTATAAGAGAATTTAAGTACCTTTATCTGCTTTTTTTTTCAAAAAAATACAGTATTTAAATTGATTTTAACTGTGTGGAAGGAATATTTAGCTGAACTGGAAGTTTTCACTCTGCTCTTCAGTGTGGAAGGAATATTAGCTGAACTGGTAGTTAGTCAGTGTTTGCTGAATTTTGTTATTTGCTAGTAATTACAGGTGTGGGGGTAGTCACATTCTTTGATTTCCTGTCCTTGCCTATTTAAGTGGTACAGTGTGAAATATTTTCTGCTTAAAAACCTCAGCTTTGGCCAGCTAACAACTTGCTATATTCAACTGGACGTATAAGAGAATTTAAGTACCTTTATCTGCTTTTTTTTCAAAAAATACAGTATTTAAATTGATTTTAACTGTGTGGAAGGAATATTTAGCTGAACTGGAAGTTTTCACTCTGCTCTTCAGTGTGGAAGGAATATTAGCTGAACTGGTAGTTAGTCAGTGTTTGCTGAATTTTGTTATTTGCTAGTAATTACAGGTGTGGGGGTAGTCACATTCTTTGATTTCCTGTCCTTGCCTATTTAAGTGGTACAGTGTGAAATATTTTCTGCTTAAAAACCTCAGCTTTGGCCAGCTAACAACTTGCTATATTCAACTGGACGCATAAGAGAATTTAAGTACCTTTATCTGCTTTTTTTTTTCAAAAAAATACAGTATTTAAATTGATTTTGACTGTGTGGAAGGAATATTTAGCTGAACTGGAAGTTTTCACTCTGCTCTTCAGTGTGGAAGGAATATTAGCTGAACTGGTAGTTAGTCAGTGTTTGCTGAATTTTGTTATTTGCTAGTAATTACAGGTGTGGGAGTAGTCACATTCTTTGATTTCCTGTCCTTGCCTATTTAAGTGGTACAGTGTGAAATATTTTCTGCTTAAAAACCTCAGCTTTGGCCGGCTAACAACTTGCTATATTCAACTGGACGTATAAGAGAATCTAAGTACCTTTATCTGCTTTTTTCTCAAAAAAATACAGTATTTAAATTGATTTTAACTGTGTGGAAGGAATATTTAGCTGAACTGGAAGTTTTCACTCTGCTCTTCAGTGTGGAAGGAATATTAGCTGAACTGGTAGTTAGTCAGTGTTTGCTGAATTTTGTTATTTGCTAGTAATTACAGGTGTGGGGGTAGTCACATTCTTTGATTTCCTGTCCTTGCCTATTTAAGTGGTACAGTGTGAAATATTTTCTGCTTAAAAACCTCAGCTTTGGCCGGCTAACAACTTGCTATATTCAACTGGACGTATAAGAGAATTTAAGTACCTTTATCTGCTTTTTTTTCAAAAAAATACAGTATTTAAATTGATTTTGACTGTGTGGAAGGAATATTTAGCTGAACTGGAAGTTTTCACTCTGCTCTTCAGTGTGGAAGGAATATTAGCTGAACTGGTAGTTAGTCAGTGTTTGCTGAATTTTGTTATTTGCTAGTAATTACAGGTGTGGGAGTAGTCACATTCTTTGATTTCCTGTCCTTGCCTATTTAAGTGGTACAGTGTGAAATATTTTCTGCTTAAAAACCTCAGCTTTGGCCGGCTAACAACTTGCTATATTCAACTGGACGTATAAGAGAATTTAAGTACCTTTATCTGCTTTTTTTTTTCAAAAAATACAGTATTTAAATTGATTTTAACTGTGTGGAAGGAATATTTAGCTGAACTGGAAGTTTTCACTCTGCTCTTCAGTTTGTCCCACCCACCCTCCCTGTTTTTGTTTTGGTGTTAATCTTAGTGGCCTTGCAGCTGCCCGCCCCTCTTGTAAATTTGTGTTTGGATACTCCTTCTGGGCCCATCTCATTTGCTCACTCAACTGAGTGCAGTGAGATCATATTCTGATTTCAGGCACTCCTACTGTATACAAAGAGAGCATCTGGGAAACAGAAAAAAAAAAAAAAAAATTTAAGCTTGTTTCCTGCCTTTCCTGTTAAGTGGTATAGACTATTTGTAGGCTTTTGAGCCCCCAAGCCCTTCTGTGTTGGAGGGTAGCCTTCTAGCTTAGATTTTTTTCCCTATAACTAGCCAGTTTTCTAGTTTCAGCACTCAAATCTGTTTCTTTGATCTCAGCACTTGTTCAGAAAAAAAAAAAAAAAGTTAATCTGCTTTTACTGTACTTGTGTTTCTACCTACTTTTTTTACTTTTGCATCATCTTAAAAGTACTCAATTGTATTTATTACTGCTTGGTGTAACTCATTCTAAGCCTTCTGGTTGAAACACTTGGGCTTCGGACCAGTTGTTTTGCACTGAGAGGGTTTGTGGTCTGCACTGTAGTGGCAGAACAGGTAGCTTACATCCTTCTAGGTTGGGAACTGCTGATTGAGGGCTCAGTGTCTGTTATTCTAAAAGTGTATTAATTCTGGTTTAAGCACTTAGGCTTTCAGGCCAGTTATTTTACATTAAGAGGGTTCGTGGTCTGCACTCTTGTGGGAGGAGAGGCTGGACTCTGCCCTTCTGAGCTGGGAATTTCTGATTGAAGGCTTATAGTGCATGCATATCTGAACTGCTTCTTACTGAAGTTGGTGCGCCTTGTTTGCTGTGGCATAGACTGGATTCGGGCCTGCTGGATCTAGCTTTGTTTGTGTAACTTGAGCACTAATCCAGGCATTCGCTAAAGTATTCAATTGTATTTATTACTGCTTGGTAGTAACTTGATTAAAGTTTAGCTGTCATTCTAAGTCTTTTGGATTAAGCACTTGGGCTTCAGACCAGTTGTTTTACATTAGGAAGGTTTGTGGCATGCACTGTGGTGGCAGGACAGGTAGCTTTCATCCTTCTAAGTTGGGAACTGCTGATTGAGAGCCCAGTGTCTGTTATTCTTAAAGTGTATTAGTTCTGGTTTAGGCACTTGGGCTTCAGGCCAGTTATTTTACATTAAGAAGGTTTGTGGTCTGCACTCTTGTGGGAGAAGAGGCTGGACTTTGCCCTTCTGAGCTGGGAATTTCTGGTTAGAGGTTTATAGTGCCTGAATATTTGAACTGTATCTTACTGAAATTGGTACACCTTGTTTGCTGTAGCATAGACTAGATCCAGGCCTGCTGAATATAGCTTTGTTTATATGCTTGTTGTTTGTTTGCTTGTTATTTCCCTGGAACGCTAATTCCACCAAATACGCGGCTTCTCAGCGCTTCTGTGGCTCACTAGTGATATCTGCATTGCTTACTGTACTTATTTCCTTGTTTCACTTGAAAGAAAGTTACTGTTTGTCGTTTTTGCATTTAAGTTACCTGTAACACATTGCACTTAAGTTACCTGGCACTTGCTCACTAAAGCAATTATATAAGTCAGCACTAAAAATTAAAAGCACTACACCCTCACTCCCCACTGGCCCTGGTTTTCAGTTATTAAGGAATTCCCAATATTATTCTAGCATGTCCAAAGGTCAGTTGTCAATCTCCTCTCCGGTCCAGCTGGTGAATCTGGGAATCTTGAGGCAATGTTACAACTGCCTCATGTACACAGACAACCCTCTCCTCCTCCCAACAAATTCCAACACATGTGAGAGATGCAACCATATAGCCAAACTGGAGGCTAAGCTCTCTCAACTCAGTACTGGCATAACCAGTCAGGAGGAGAAGGAAACCATACTCACTACAATTCCAGTCTCACATAGACCTACCACGACAGCAAACCAAACACATAATCACACAAAAACATACTGAGGCTCTAAATAAAGATCTGCCAAGCAGCAGAGACCTCCAAAGCAGACACCCAAGCAGCCGCTACCCCAAAACAAAACACGTGCAACACATATCTCACAAAGCCAGTGTGCCAAACAGTCACAGCCCTTAAGACTAAACAACACACCTGATACACTTGTAATAGGTGACTCTATCGTCAGGCACACTGACGTCCGCTCACCAGGCTGAACAAGGAGAGGGTCACGGTGAGCAGCCTGTCGGGTGCTAGGATCCGCCACATAACACAAGCACTCAGGTCACTCCAAGGCAAGTACAAATATGACTCAGTCATTGTCCATGCTGGTGTGAATGACCTGAGACGTACCTCCCTGGACTACATGAAAAGAGACATAAAGGAGCTCTCTGAGCATGTAGCCCAGGCCGGTATGACCCTGACCTTGAGTAGCATCTTACCCTCACCAAGAATGATGCCACAATATGAAGACAAGATGATCAATTTCAACAATTGGCTTAAGTACTGGTGTCATTCAAAGGGGATCCAATGCCTGTCAGCTTGGGATGATATGCTTGACAAGCCACGATGCTTCGCTAGGGACGGCTTGCACCTGTCACCCTGGGCTTTCGGATATTGGCAAAGGCTCTTGCTACCCCATAGTGCCTTTTTTAGGCAAGGCTCAAAAGACAAACCCACCTCCATAGGTATCACAAGGGATAAGAAACTAAGAGTAATGCTGCTCAACGCCAGAAGTCTAAACCTCAAGATGCACGCACTCGAAACTCTCCTTAGCATGGAGAACATCGATATCTGTGCAGTAACAGAAACCTGGTTCAGGGCCCCCGAGAGCACCCCAGCACTACCAGGTTATACCTCATACCATGCTTTTCGGCCCCAAAACTTGGACCGAACCACAAAAGGAGGGGGAGTATCGATATTCATCAAAGATACCCACACCTCCAGGTTGGTGGCAAAGCACGAAGCATCAGAGACTATCCATGTGCAACTACAGTGGGTAAAACTGCCTTCCAGTTTATAGCCTGCTACAGACCACCCTCCCAAACCCAGGAACCCCACTCAGCCTTCCTGAGAACACTGGAAAATATGAAGGTCTCTCCAAACACCATTATATTGGGCGACTTCAACTACCCAAACATAGACTGGGAGCATTACTCTTGCTCCAACACCCTAGCCCAAAGGTTCCTAGAATTTATAAACTCAAATGCTATGGAACAACTTGTTACCACTCCCACAAGAGGGGAAAACATACTGGACCTGATCATCACCAACATGGGGACTCTATGCTCCAGACCAGAAGTGTATCCCTCACTGGTAAGATCAGACCATAAACTAATCTCACTGGATATTCACATCCCGACCCCACGCCCTGCCCAGAAAACCACAGTGAAAATCTTCTCTAAAGCAAATTTTACACTCCTCAAAACTGAGGTGGAATCCTTCAAAGCCCCCGGACCTGTGGAAAATACAGCCCAGACCGCAGAATCCTTTATAAACGCATTCTATGAACACCTTCAGGAATGCATGGATCACGCGATCCCAAATAAAACCAAGACCCAATCCTCCAAAGGCAGACGTCCTGTCTGGTGGACCCCAGCCATAAACAAACTATACAATAGAAGGAGGAAGCTACTAAATGATAAAGCAAAATCCCAAAAAGGGAAGGCATCACTGATCAGTATTAACAAAAAACTACGGGCACACATAAAATTGTCTAAGGCCAGCTTCGAGAGAAAAATTGCACAGGACACTAAGGATAATCACAAGGCTTTCTTTAGTTATGTTAGGAACCTGGGTGGTAATTCCCAGATATGCTCAGAATTAGTCCAAAATGACAAAAAATACACCGAACCCACAGACATTGCCAACATCCTAGCTGACAGGTTCAGCGCAAACTTCTCCCCTCCCACCAAAAGGGCAAATATCTATCCCAGCAGAGTGCTGTCCCCCTGACATCTCAGATGCTCAGGTAAGAGCCGCCCTCTCCAGAGCAAAAACACAGCATCAATGGGACCAGATGGTGTCCCGGGCTGCGTCCTACATGAACTCAAAGAAGAGCTAAACCCAAACATAAAACTACTGTTCAATCTCAGCCTTACTACAGGATATGTGCCCAAAGAGTGGCGTACAGCAACAGTGGTCCCTCTCCATAAAGGTGGTGCCTCAACGGATCCTGGAAACTATTGCCCCATAAGCCTGACTAGCTTGGTCTGCAAAGCTATGGAAAGGATCATCATGGACCTCATAAATAAAGATATTGGGGACCTACAAACACTGGATCCTACCCAGTTCGGCTTTGTTAAGGGCAGATCCTGCCTCTTAAACCTGGTTGATTTCTTTGAAACAGTCACCAAGGCCATTGACGAGGGAAGGTGGTCCACACAGCCTACCTGGACCTCGCAAAAGCCTTCGATACAATACCCCACTCGGGCATTATAGATAAGCTCACCAGCTTAAATATAAACCCCTATGTCACTAGATGGATTGCAAACTGGCTCAAGGACAGAACCCACATGGTTAGAATTGCTGGAGCCATGTCAGACTCCAAACCAGTTACAAGTGGTGTCCCACAAGGCTCAGTCCTGGGACCTCTCTTGTTCGGTATATATTTCTCGGAGGTACAGGCCAACACGGAAGGACTGTGGCTGACCAAGTTCGCAGATGACTGCAAACTGGATGCCATAATCGACTCTCCAGCCGACACAAGCATCCTCCAAAAGGGCCTCATAGAAACAGACAACTGGTGCCAGTGCCATGGCCTCAAGCTAAATGCCAAAAAGTGTATAGTCATCCCCTTTGGCAAAAACAAAGTGCCCACAAATTACCACATAGATGGAAATCCATTAAGTACAGAAGAAGTAATTAGGGACCTGGGGACCCAAGTTGATAGCAATCTCTCATTTGACAACCACGTGGCCAAAGTGGTTAGAAAAACATTTTATATAGCCCACCTAATCATGAAGGGATTCACATCTAGATCAGGGGAGGTCATCGTGCCTCTTTACTCATCCCTCATCAGGCCCATAATTGAGTACAATGCCCCTTTTGGGATGTACCTTACCAGACACCTGCAGCAACTGGAAAGACCCCAAAAGTACCTCACCAAGAGGATCAAAGGGCTCAAACAGATGCCATATGCTGCCTGGTTAAAGAAACTCCAGCTCTACTCAGTGGCATACCACCTGTTCAGAGGCAATCTGTGCCTGACGTATAAAGCCATGTCCAACCTGGAATTAATGGACATGCTGCACCTCAGAAAATCCAAATCCCATTGAGCTACGCTCGAGAGACTTGAACCTCAGCACTGAAATAAATAGGACATGCTGGAGGGACAGATTCATAACCCAGAGGCTCCCTTCACTCTGGAATAAAATCCCAGTCCAGGTTAGGCAGAGTCCCTCATTGACTCTCTTCAAGAGGAATCTTGATGAGTGGATGGGAGATCGTAGGTTTACCCCGGGTATCACTTCTGTGTCACTGTTAGATAGAGGCACAGTATACTAACCTCGAAAAAGGGCATAGCAAAATAAATTTAAAATGGGTGGCGAAAGCCAAACACATTCTGGCTAGGCTTATAAATGCCCTAGGGCAGATAGCCTAGTATGAACCTATGAACCTATGAACATGAAAATGACATCATACTTTGTTGTTCCGCAGAAAAATGAATGGAGACTCCTTGGAAAGGTAAGGAACATAAAACGAAGGAGTGAAGTGCGGGCCATCCTCAGCAATGTGATTAATTTAGTTGGAGGTCACAATTGATCCTGTGAGGTCTATGGATGATGCTGCTGTGACATGGTCATCCATGCATCCAACAGGTTAAGACAGTCCAATAGATCAAGGGATGCCACCAGTAGTGGACCACCATTGACTCCCCAATGAAATCACAGTATTTTTTGCCTCTCTGCTAATGGCAAGTGGGGAGTGGCGCATACCTGAGAGTTGGGATAGGAGCCGGAGTTCCCGACTGCACATGTGTGTGTCTTCCCTTGCATGACATGATGACTACTGAGTAAATCATTACATACTGATGTTGCATGCATTTTCATGTATTGTCACTTTGGATTTACAGCAGCAGAACTAAACCATGCATATTCAGCCAGGGTGATAATGATAAACATAAGTGTAATAAGATGTACTAATACAACTGCAGTACAGACAGAAGAGTACAACCAACATGTGTAATGCTGTCTTGCATTAATATTCACAGGTCCACCTACTTCTGGGCGACACCAGGGAAGGGCAATTGATTGACTCCATACTGTGTTACTGTGACCACTACCTGCTATTTCCTCAGCCTGATGTTATGGCATCGTTGTTTACTAACATATTAATATTTCCCTAACATTGTACACTACAGGTACTATACATCCAGGAGGGGCCCAAGCCATGCAGGTGCAGGTGCAGACAGACCAGGTATGCTATGACAACAGGTTCATAGTCTGCAAATGTATAGCAGACCTGAGATACATGACATTAATGTCACTGCCTTTTGACACAGGGACATTTGGCCAACAGGTGACCAGCCCTTGTTACTGGGTCATAGATGTCATGCTTTTTCATGTATGCAGTATTCTGCTGCCTGCATACAGACTGTTTTATCTTTATCTTTACTGTGCCACTGCAAGATCTGCAGGACAACACACAGACTCACAACAGTGAGTCAGAAGTTTGATAAAACAAATGAACAAAGTAATTAGGACTGTCCATTGAGATACATGATATATAATAGAAGTAAACAGGATATATTACTGTGCAGCTAAATTAATAACTGATAAAGTTCTATCACAAGAACACAGGGTAGTGAGGGAATGGAAGGGGAGACATTGAATACCATCATGGAAGTATCGAATAGAGGAAATTTTAAAGCAGTTAAGACAAGAATTGTCACTGTTAGAATAGTATAGAAGAGGGAACAAGTCAATAAAAATACTTAGAAAGATAGATGCAATAAAAGCAATGCACAGTATTAGAACAGATCAGGATCTATCACGCGCTATCGCAAATAACAAACTAAAAATTTCTGCACAGGTTGAAAAACTTAGAAGATACTCAGATAACTGTAAAGGAAAAATACAAAATAAGCAATTTATTGATGACCCAAAAAAGTTTTATAGCGAATTGGGAAACAAGGTAAAAGGAATTGAAAGACCACCAAAAAAAAAAAGAAGAAATACATATATTTTAGAGGAGTATTTATGAAGATCCTGTGGAACATAACAAAGATGCTAAATGGATAAGAGAAGTAAAAGAAAAAAATAAGAAGTTTAAAGGTACAGGATAAGAAATGGGATGAAGTAACAGCTAGAGACATTGAAACAAAGTTAAGTAAAGCCTCTAATTGGAAACTCCCAGGCCCAGATGCAGTACCTAACTTCTGCTTACAAGTATTAACATCTTTGCACCAGGATTTAGCCATTTGTAAGAACTATTTATATGCGCACCCCAAACAGACGCCAACCCAGCTAACAACAGCAAAAACAATGCTCCTACTTAAGAGTGAACTCACAAGCTACTCTAAAAATTATAGACCAATAACTTGCCTTTCAATGACATATAAATTATACACTGAAATTGATGCCAACAGTTTATAGTAATTTAGAAGAAAAGTCAATTATGGCAACAGAAAAAAAAGAGCAATAAAAGAAGGTTATGTGGAACAAAGGATCATTTGTTGTTAAATAAAGTCATAGTGGAGAACTGTAAAAAAGGAAAGAAAGTAAGTATGGCATATATTGACTACAAAAAATTGATAGTATCCAACATTCATGGATAAAAGAGTGCTTAAAAATGTATAAGATGCACCCTACACTGATTGACTACATTACAGTGACCATGAAACAGTGGTAGACCACTGCAATTAAGCCATGATAAAGGACAAATTATGATTCCAGGGATAAAAACTCAAAGGGGGATATTCCAGGGTGACTTTTTGTCACCACTGCTATTCTGTCTTGCTCTTAACCCATTAAGGTCTCTACTTAACAGCTTAGGTCATGGCTATAATTTGGCTCCTAGAAAACAAATGAAAAACATATCTTCTCGTTGTCGATTATTTAAAACTGCATTGCTTGGATGAGGAACTGAAAGCAGAACTGCAAGTTGTCAAAACGTTTTCAGATAATATAAGAATGTCACTTGGTCTTGATAAATGTGCAAAAGTATCCTTTAATGCAGGAAAACTGCAGCACCAAGAAAACATCAGTTTGGGACAAGTATGTGATATAAAAGAACTTGAGCAAGACGGAGTGTATAAATATTTGGGAATTGATAAAGGATCAACAAAAAACATGAACAAATGCGAACAGAAATTAGTAAGGAATACTTTAGAAGACTTTAATCCTGAAAATAGAGTTGACATCTAGGGACAAAATTCAAGCTATAAGCCAATTTGCTCTTTCTGTCCTAACATACAGTTTTTGATTGATTGAATGGCCCCAAAATGTGTTGGATAGATTAGACAGGAAAACAAGAAGGATGCTTCATGCTCACCAAATGATTTATAAAAATCAATACAAACCAAGATTATATATTCCCTGTTTCGAAGGAGGGATAGGCCTCTTTGACATTGATTACATATATAGATCTGCAATCGTGGGACTGCACACATATCTGCTGACCTCACAAGACCCAAACATAGTGATAGTTTGAAATATGAGGAGAATAAGTGTAAGATGACTTCTCTGCTTAGTCTAGCAGAAGCATATCAGCATCAAGCAGGAATGGAAATCAAACCAGAAATAGATAAAAATCAGGCAGCGACTGAATGTGCCAAAAAACAAAAGCAAGACTATAAGGTAAAGGACCAAATGTGAAGGCAAAAAATGTAGAAAACGCATAAATATAGTTGCAAGTATAGAAAGCGTCTGCAAGAGCTTCATGTTGATCAGGATCAAATGCAGGAATGGTTAATGAGAGGCAAATTCAAACCAAGAAATGAAAGGTTAATATTGAAAGCCCAAGATAGTGGGCTACATACATGCTAGTTTACAAAGTCCATTGAACATGTGGGAGAAGCAGACAAATGTAGGTTTTGTAAAACAGAAATGGAAACAGTTGCGCACCTCATTGCTGGTTGTGACATACTAATGGCAGAAGGACTGTATACTGAAAGGCATAATAATGTGACAAGACTATTGCACTGGGGATTGTGCAAACATTATGGTATTGAAGTGTCTGAAAAACATTAGAAACATGAGCCACAAAGCATTATAGGTTCATAGGTACATAGGTGTGTACTAGGCTAATGGCCCTAGAGCTTATATAAGCTTATCCCAAAAAGATTCCCTAGCATCATGCCACCCAAAGTTAGTTCCCAGTGCCCCTGTCAAGCAAGGCCACTGAAGTGATCCCCGGGGTGAACTTCCTATTGCCCATCCACTCATCAAGATTTCTCTTAAAGAAGGCCAGTGAAGTGCTCTGCTTGATGTGAATGGGGAGTTTGTTCCAGAGTATGGGAAGTCTCTGGATTAGGAACCTGTCCCTCCCGCATGTTCTGTTTATTGTGGTAATGAAGTTTAGGTCCTTGGAACATGTGGAATGGAGGGATTGGGATTTCTTTAGGTGTACCATATCTAGCAGCTCTGGGTCAGACATGGCTTTGTAGGTCAAGCAGAGATCGCCTCTAATTAGGCGATAAGAGACAGAGTATAGCTGGAGTTTTTTGAGTCTGTCTGTAGAGGGCATGTGTCTAAGGCCTAAGATCCTCTTGGTGAGGTATTTTTGTGGCCTTTCCAGTTGTTACAGGTGTCTAGTGAGGTACATACCAAATGGGGCGTTGTATTCTATAATAGGTCTAATGAGGGATGAGTAGAGAGGGATTATGACCTCTTTCTTCCTGGACGAGAAACCTTTTGTAATGAGATGTGACACATAGACATCCTTTCTGACTGCAGTGACAATGTGGTTTTCAAAGGAGAGGTTGCTGTCAACCTGTGCCCCCAGGTCTCTTATCACACTTTTGGTGTTTAGTGGACTACCGCCTATGTGGCAGTTCATGGACACCAAATTTTTGCCAAAGGGAATGACAATGCATTTTTTGGCATTGAGCTTAAGGCCATGGTTCTGGCACCAGTCAGTGGTGTCAGTGAGGCCTTTTTGTAGAATGTCTACATCAGTTGGAGAATCAATAATGGCTCCCAGTTTGCAATCATCTGCGACCTTGGTCAGACAGAGTCCCTTTGCGTTGGCTTGAACTTCTGAGAAGTACATGCCAAACCAGGAGAGAACCTAGGACCAATCCCTGTGGGACACCACTTGTAACTGGTTGGTAGTCAGATTTGGAGTCCACTACTTTCACAGTGTGAGTTCTATCAGTGAGCCAGATGGCAACCCATCTTATGACATAGGGGTTTATGTCTAGTTAGTGAGTCTGTGTATGATTCCTGAGTGAGGGATAGTGTCGAAGGCTTGGCAAGATCTAGGTAGTCTGTGTGAACTACCTTGCCCTCATCCACAGCTCTGGTGACAGACTTGAAGAAGTATATCAGGTTGAGCAGGCATGATATACCTTTCACAAACCCAAACTGCATGGTGTTTGGAGATTCCCTATGTCCTTATTTATAAGGTCCATGATGATGCGCTCCATAGCCTTACATATCAGACTCATCAGACTAATGGGGCGGTAGTTCCCAGGGCCTGTAGTTGCTCCTCCTTTGTGGAGTGGGATGACCGTAGAAGTGAGCCATTTGGTAGGAACAAAGCCTGAAATGAGGCTGTGATTGAACAGGGTACTCAGGTGTGGTGCCAGTTCACTTTGTAATTCATGTAGAATACAGCCAGGGATATTATCAGGTTCTATGGAAGCTGTATTCCTGGCTTTGGACAGTGCGGTTTTTACCTGTGCAGCTGTGATAATATGACTTGGCATTCCTCAGGTATTGTGATAGGCCCTTTAGGGAGTAAACTTCACAGTGTACCTGTCGGCCAATATATTGACAATATCAGTTGGTTCTGTATATGCATTGCCATTGTGCTGTAACTCAGAGCAGATCTGAGAATTGCCATGTAGATTCTTGACATAAGTATAGAATGCCTTGCTGTTGTCTTTAGAATCTGCAGCAGTTTTGTTTTCGTAGCTAGCTTTAGTGGATTTGATGATGCATCTCAGTTTTTTGCTGTGGCTAACAAGGGAGTTTTTCCAGTCTTGGGAATTCGCCCTTTTCTGCAACAGTTTTGTCCTTCTGTTGTAGAGTTTGTTTATGGTGGGGGACCACCAGATTGGCTTCCTTTTTTTGGAGGAGAGTGCCTTGGTTTTATTTGGTATGGCCCATTCCATGCACTTGTGTATGTGCTCATACAGTGCACTGGTGTATGATTCAGCAGTCATGCACCTATTTTCCATTTGCATGGGTATCATGAAGTTAGTCACCTCTGTTTTTAGAAGCCCAAAATTGGCTTTGGAGACGTTTTTTATGGTAGTTTCCTTTGGGGGGTGTGGGTGGGATGTGGATATCCATGGTGATTAGCTTGTGGTCAGATCTAACTAGGGAGGAGTTGCTTACTGGTGTAGAGCAATGGTCACCCATGTTAGTAATGACCAGGTCAAGGATGTTTCTACCCCTGTTGGTGGTAAGAATGAATTGGTCCAGGATGTTGGAATTAATGAATTCCAGAAAACATTGAGCAAGTGTGTTGGTACATGAGTAATTTTCCCAGTTAATGGAGGGATAGCTAAGGTCTACCAGTATAAGGGCATTGGGTTGTACTCTAATATTTTCCAGTGTGTTTAGAAATGTGGAGTGGGAGTCTTGTGACATGGTGGGGGATCTATAGCAGGTTACAACCTGGATTGCAGTTTTACCCAGTGTCAGTTTTACCTTATAACTTGGATTGCAGTTTTACCCAGTGTTAGTTTTACCTGAAGTATCTCTGATGCATTATGCTGGGCTAGTAGTCTGGAGGTGTGCATATCCTTTATGAATATGGAGACACCACCGCCTTTAGTGCTTCAGTCCAGGTTTAGGGGCCGAAAGGTGTGGTATGAATTAAAGCCTGGTAGTGCTGGGGTGCTCTCCAGAGCCTTGAACCAGGTCTAGGTCACTGTACAGATGTTGATGTTCTCCTTTTTAAGGAGTGCTTCGAGCAGGTGCATTTTGAGATGTAGACTTCTAGCTTTGAGTAGCATAACCCTCAGATTTTGTTTGCTTGTAGCTGTTATGGTGATAATTTTGTCTTCAGGACATTGCCTAAAAAAGGCACTATAGGGATGGCAAAAGCCTTGACCAGTATCCGTAATCCCTGGGGTGACAGGTGCAGGCCATCTCTGGTGAAGCATTGAGGACTGTCAATCATGTCATCCCAGGCAAATACTGGATCCCCTTAGAATGACACCGGAAACTTAGCCAATTGTTGAAGTCAATCATTTTCTGGTTGTACTGTGGTATCATTCTGGGTGATGGTAGGATGCTACTCAGAGCTAGGTCATACCTGCCTGGGCTACAAGATCCGAGAGCTCCTCTATGTCTCTTTTCATGTAGTCCAGGGAGGTTTATCTCAGGTCATTCACACCAACATGGACAATGACAGAGTCATATTTATACCTGTTGTGGAGTGACCTAAGTGCGTGTGTTATGTGGCAGATCCTGGCACCGACAGGCAGCTGACCGTAACTTTCCCTTATTCAACCTAGTGAGTAGGACATCAGTGTGCCTTACTATTGACTCACCTCTGACTAGTGTATTGGGTAAGTTGTTTTGCCTTATGAGCTCTGGTTGAGTGGCACACTGTTTATGTGAGATATGTGTCTTATGGTTTGTGCTGGGATGTGGTGATTCTTTGAGTTTCTGCCTCAGAGGTCTCTGTTGTTTGGGCAGATTTTTATTGAGAGCCTCCATGAAATTAGGTGTATGTTTTGTGTTACTTTGTGAGGGTTGTGGTGGTGTAAGTTCTGGAGGGCTATGTGTTAAATGTCGTGTGGTGCAGGTGTTAACCTTCTCCTCTTGACTGGCTAATCCAGTCCTGGCTGGAGAGTGCTTGGCCTCTAATTTGGCTGTATATGCGCATCTCTCACAAGTCATAGTGTTGGGAGGTAAGAGGAGAGGGTTGTTTGTGTACATGAGGCAGTTGCTACATTGCCTCAGAATGCTCAAGTTCACCAGGTTGACAGAAGAAAGCACAGGGAACTAACCTTTAGATATGCCTGGATATGAGCTCAATATATTAAGTACTGAAGCCTTTTACAGGAAAAAATGTCACTCAAAGTGTCTGAGTCTGTACAGAGCACTTCCAAACACTTGAGGGGAAACTAATATGTAGATCCTGAAATTTTAAGGAGGAAGTATTTAGGCAGATATTCTAAAGTTAGGAAGAAATCAACCAGTGCTTACTGAAAATAAAGAATTAGCTTCTCAAGAATAATGAAAAGAGGGAAGTTGCATGAATGGCTACTGCCTGGCTACTACTAATGCTGGTTTCAGCACAGCTTCACTCTGTTGGGATAGAATACCCCTTTGCTTCTTCTCTCACCAGAAGCAAAATGTTAGCAACAATCCCAAGAAGAGAAGCAGGTCACGGCCTGTTTGGTGATCCACAGTCTTGTTCCAGATGTTGTAAGGGTCTGCAGGCTTATAGCCTTTTTCTGGTAGATGCCTCAAATAGCAACCAGACCAATCAGGTACGTTAAGCACAGACACTCACTCTCCAACCAGAAAGAGTCAGGAATCAGTGCACTCTACTCCTACGCCTACTCTCACCAGGATCAAAATATAAGCACAGATTCCAAGCTGTCACCTATAAAGCAGTTATTAAGCTTTTTGGTGATCAGCAGTCTCCAGCAAATAATGTAACTGCACTCCTTCTCTCACCAGGAGAAAACAGAAGCAGTAATCCCAAGATGACTACTGAGATGCAGAAGGTGGGCTTGGTGGTCTTGCAATAGATGCTTAAAGGTAAGATGAAAAAATGGTTTATCTTAAACACTGCAGTGTATACTAGAGGAGTTAGATGTAAACATAGGTAACTTAAGTTTTACCTGTCTAAAAAGTTAAGTTTTAGTGGAGAGTCACTATTTTCACTCCGGAGCAGCTCAGGAAAAGCTGCTTGCTTAATTCCACCATAGGAACAACAGTGCAGCCTGAGCTCATTTTCAGAAAATCCATTTGTAATACCATACAGAAAACAAATGTTCATAACTCTTTAACTATAAGAGCTAGACTAAAAATGTAAACGCGAAAGTTGTTCAGCACACACTGACCTTTCCAACAGTGTAAATGGTGATAGTGCATATCAAAGTCATTATTAAATATTTGGCAAGGAATGCTGATATTGTGCATATTTTTTACCTTTTTGGAAAAACAAAGCATAATATCTTGGTCAATGCACCATGCAGACCCATACAATTTGAATGTAATTTGTTAGTATGAATGTCAGCTTTAAAATGATACCTTAACCATTAGTGCGTGATGTTCCTTTCTTGAGATATTCACAGAAATATGATTAATATATTATTGTTCATAATTGATAAATAAACAAGGCATAATATCTCATCACCTGTAACAGACAGAGCCTACATATCAGTGTAGAAGTTGTGCATCTGAATGTCAGCTTCAAAATGATGCATCATTTGTGTGATCACCATGCTCCCTTGCAAAAATATGGGCATAATAATGAAAAGTATTGTAAATGTATAATTTTCATAATCGTACAAGACTAAACAAACTGTGATATCTGTACATGTGTAGAGTGCACAGACACAGTTCTTTTACCATGTTGTAAGGAGTAACACTGTCTTCAAAATGAGGCATTACTTGGCACACTGACATGTTCCCTTGCAAAGTTATTTACCAAAATATGAAAAAAAATCATAATTTCCATAACCTAATTCCAAACAAACTTTGATATCTGCACATGTGTCCAACATACAGGCACAATTCTTTTACCATGTTGGAACCAGCAATACAGTCTTCAAAATGAGGTATTACTTGGCACATTCAGATGCTCCCTTGCAAAGTTATCTACCAAAATATGAAAACAAATCATAATTTCCATTACCTAAGTCCGAAACAAACTTTGATATCTGCACATGAGTACAACATACAGGCACTATTCCTTTCCCATGTTAGAACCATCAATACTGTCTTCACAATGAGGTATTACTTGGCACATTCAGATGCTCCCTTGTAAAGTTATTTACCAAAATATGAAAAAAAATCATAATTTTCATAATCCATGTCCAAAACAAACTTTGATATCTCCATATGAGTACAATATACAGACACCATTCTTTTACCACGTTAGAACTATCAATACTGTTTTCAAAATGAGGTATTACTTAGCACATTTAGATGCTCCCTTGCAAAGTTATTTATCAAAATATGAAAAAAAATCATAATTTCCATAACCTAAGTCCTAACAAAACTGATATATATACATGTGTACAGCATTTAGAAGCAGTTGTTTTACCATGTAGATACATATGATTGTAATTATACACATTCTTGGTGTAGCCAACATACTGCTGAATGGGTACACGTAAAGAAAAAAAGCAAGGTAAGGACCGCCACTCCACTAATGAACCCAGGACAGGCATGGGACAGTGGCAGGCAAGGCCATCTCATCTGTCTGATAGCTGTGTTGGCTACCCACTCAGACAGCCAATAACACTGCAGTCTCACAACCTCCTTCAGTGTCAGCAGTCTGCCTTACCTATGCCTTTTCTCTTTACATGTGTCCATTCAGCAAAGGACCTAAGGGATCAATTTCTGTATTAGTAAGCCCTTCCTGTCATCTAAACTCTACACTTGCCTGATAAAAGCAGACTAAAAAAGATGTATTGCAGGATGGTCACTGACATATTAGATTGTACATGATAGCACTCTCCTAAAACAGTTGTTCCTTCTCAGCATCCTCACCAGCTCCTTACCACAGTTATTTGCCAAACTCAGATAAATATATTTTACACAACACATTTCATAATAGAGTTTTACTTACTATACTGGCCCTACTTGGGTGTTTTCCATTCTTCTCATGAGCTGCATGTTACCAATCCTGCATAGCTCCCTTCACGCAATGCCCTCCTCAATTAGGTGAACGCCATCCCTTCTGAACAGGTGAATGTCTTCTGCGGTGATGCTGTCATGGCAGATTGTAGATCCATCAACCCTGTGCATCAAGCCATGCATGAACCCATTTTGTAAACGTCTGGCCTTGTGAGCTGCCCATTGACTGTTTGCTGTTTTCCATATCTGGCCATATATCCACACTCTCACTTATCGTTCTCCTGGTCGTGAAGCTATGCCAGTGTCAGAAGGTGGACAAACCTGCACAGGAAAGAAATTGCAAACAGATTACTACTGATGATTGACATTAGTATTGGAAGGCTACATATATATGTATATCATATGCATTACCTGGTTAGCCCATCAAAATCTTCCATCCTAGCCACAGGGGTAGTATTCCTTGCATTAGCATGTTCTAATACATGTTAGTGTGGAGTGCAGAGGCATTCATTATCATTCAGTAGAAATACTGTATCATTATAATTCAGTCAAAATAGTATAACACTTGGATGTTACTGAGCCCTTCCTCCTACCACCTAATTTCCACCCATTACTGACAAAGCGTGGAAACATGCCCAACTACTGAGTATAAGCAGAAGTACAGAAATACAAGCAGAAATGTCAAACTTATCTGGTTCATCCATGTAAGAATTAGTCACAAAAGTAATAATTCCAGTTATCGAATCTGACCATCACTCTGGTTACAATAAGACTCATCAGATTTCCTCAGTGCACTATGTGCATATTGTTAACAGATAATAAATTATTCTTGAAAGCTGGATACATAAACAAAAAATTATAATAACCATCACTGAAACCTGAGCTATAGATAACCTATACTTGTTACACCGTATCTGTATTGCGATCTTCAGCAGTCTGACGATGTATGCACAAGCACTTCCCTGGTACACAAATTAATTTTTTTCCCCTACCAACATCTTCATTACTACATGTTCCTAAATGAATCATTCACCCAAATGACCCCTTCAGGAAAATGTTGAGATACGCACAATCACCAAAATTATATATATATATATATATATATATATATATATATATATATATATATATATATATATATATATATACATATATATATATATATATATATATATATATATATATATATATATATATATATATATATATATATATATATATATATATATATATATATATGTGTGTGTGTGTGTGTCTGTAGCAAGAAAAAAATCAGGGGTTTAAGAGGGTAGGCAGTTGATTAAGAATGAGGGGGGGGTTGCTTGCAATGACTCCAAGCAGAAAAAAAAAACACAACCTGACTTGTGCATTCATCAAAGTGATAACAACTTCTATTTATGTGAATAACGGAGTCAGCAGCTGAGACTTTTCCCAGAAAAGTGATAATGACTCAGTGCCATATTGTAACTGCACATACTGCTAATGTAATAATGACCTTCCTTTCATTACTGCAAAGGTATGCATGCTGAGACACAGGTGCTAATTGCTGCACATAACCTGTTGAGTAGGCATTCATTATATTACATTGTGCAGCTGTTATGTAACACAGACTCATTATCATCAGTAAGGAGAAGACCTGAGTCATTCAGTCAAATAGTATAACAGTTAGATATTACTGAGCCCTTCCTCCCACCTAAATTCCACACATGACTGACAAAGCCAGGAGAAATGCACTCAGAATATGGTAGCTCCATGCTGTCAGTAGTCACCTAGTGATAACCTTTATCTCACTCAGGCAGTATAATCACAAATAGAATAGTACAAGCAGAAGTGATATAACCCAATGTAATTTGCAGACTGACTTTCTATATGTCCCCAGTAACCCTTCTGTATGCACAGGCACCAAAATGGCATAAATTGGCCCAACAGTCACTTCAGCAGTGAGACCATGTATGCACAAGCACTTCCCTGATACACAATGAATTATTTCCCCAAGCAACATCCTCGTAATTATGTCCAGGTATACATGCACCCATATTGAAACATTTCCACAAGCAAGCCTTCAGTAACATTTCCTAGAATGTGCAACCATCGCATGAACACTTCACCCAAGCAACCCCATCAGTAGAATGTTGAGGTATGCACAATGTCCAAAATTAAACATTTCCCCAAACGAAATGTCTAACCACCAAAAAGAAGCATTCACCCATGCGAGAGCCCTTCAATATAATGTATGCACAGGTACCAGAATGAAAGATTTCCCTGAAACAACCATCCAGTAACATTTCCTGGTATGTACAAGCACCAAAATGAAAAATTCAGAAACGAACACTGAATGTGCAAGTGGGAAATTGCATTACATTATCTGTTGAGTAGACATGCATCATATTCCTTTCTCTTTGCCTATACTCTGATATCAATTCCTGATAGGGAAGGTGATATCTGGCCTGCAGTCCAAATAAATTCTTGGCCTCTTCCCATTCTGTTACCTTTCCCTTTCTAGTTATTTGCTCCCAATACCTTGAAGTAGCTTCCCTTCTTGATGTGGAACCTCTTCGCTTGTTTTTCTGAGAGGGTAGGAATCCCACACACTCATGAGGAGAACATGCAAACTCTACACATGGAGGGTGACTGGACATCAGGATCAAACCTTGTACCTTGTGTCTGTGAGGTAAAGACCTTAGTAATAATGGATAACATAGCATAATTGATATTTTTTCCTTACAGCAGTACTAGAGCTCCTCTACCTACCAATCATAATTACGCCTATCTTCTGTTGTGTATCCAACCTGAAACTCTTCCTTCAAGTGTACATGTTCATTCCTGTCCAAGTGCATCTCCTGTACCACTGCTTTTTGCATTCTACACTTAAATGTATGCCATTACCTTTTATCTGTACTGGAAAGGCCATTTACATTTCAGGTTAGAATAAGCTGCACTGTCTATAGTAACCAATAAACATTACTACCACTAATAATGTTAGACATTTTTGCACATAATACTCCATCTGGCAGCTTAGATAAATACACTTGCAGTTAACAGGCAGGTAAACTTCTACATATTAGCATTTTTTCACTCCTTTTAGAATTTTGTACTTTTTTCCCAAATACAGTAGTGCACAACCTGCACACCCTTTCCTTTCTAAAACACACAAATAACACGATGCATAATTCAGACATTGGGCCGGATTCACGAAGGCTTGCACGGAGTCTAAGAGTAGTGTAAGACTCCATGCAGCCTTCGCGATCCAGGAACAGCCCAAAGTCCGTGTAAGAGACAAGCTAAAACGACTCTTACACAGAGTGGGCGTGGATAAGCTAATAACATCACTTGCAGCCAAATAGCATGTAAATGAGGATGATTAGCGATCCATGAAGCCCAGAACAGCCCGTGTAAGAGCCGTTTTAGCTGCAGAAATGTACTCAGTTGACAACAGAGTACGTTTCTGCAAAAACTGCAATGGAGCCATGTCAGCTCCAAATAAAGGGTGCATATGTGTCAGGCAGCATGCCAATGGCCAAATATGTGGCCATTGGCAAAGTAACCTGATGCAAATATATTAAAAATATAATTTTGTTTTTCGGCGATTGCCGATGTTTAAACCCAGTGCAGCCCCGTGCAAACGGGCTGCGCTGAATAAAACATAAAAACGAAGGTTTTAAACCCACAAATGTGGGTTTTATGCAATACATGGAATGTCAATGCAGGGACCAGCAGACCAAAACCAACATGGCCACCGTGTAGCGGTTGCTAAGGGGGGAAGCTGAGTCTAAGAGATGTAACTAAGCATTACTAGGCAATCTGATGCAAATGAGTGTTAGGATACTGAATTCCACTGTCACATAGCAAATGAGCACAGTCTGAGAGTTACAGAAGGGGGAGGAACAGAGTAGGAGATAGGTGACATCACAGGGGGGAATGGTAGAAAGAAATGCAGTTCATTGGAGGTCAGAGTTACATGACAGATGTCAGACAGATATCATGGAAAGAGGTGTGCCACTAAATAAGCATGAGAAAGTCAAGAAATGGAAGGTGTACACTGTTGCCTACACCAAAGTTTCTTGCTGGGAGTGTATGCGCACGTGTGCGCGCCATGAAGCGCGAGTAAGGCAGTGCGCACACGTGTAAGGCAGACTGAGCATGTGGGAGCGTGTTGGGAGATGTTTAACACTGTTTGCATGGGCGTGCACGCGTTTTAATCAGAATAAGCAGATTCTGAACCGTGTAAGTATGTGTGCGTGCGTGTAAGCCACTGTGAGCGTGTTTCTGCTGGTTTGCACATGGCTCCTTCCTGAGGAAACAGAGAGAAAAAAGGAAGCAACAGATTTAGTAGGAAGCTAGCAGGGAATACTGCTGGAGCTAGCAGGTGAAAACAATTAGACGCAGGCAATTACACAGGCAGAATAGTAGCCCAGCCCAGCACTTAAAACTCTGCAAACAGCAGTGCAGGATGTTTCTCTCAAGAGACACTGCAAGACAGGAGTTAAGTTATCAGAAGTGAAAACTGAAAAAGCTGAACTCAGAGCAGAAATGTTAGGGGCTGCCATAGCTGTCATAATGAGACATAGGCGACTTGCTGAGGGTGGTGACAATGCAGATGGTGCCAGACAACCCACAGTGAGGAGACGGATAAGAGTGTACAGGCCCAGGGTCACCTACCACGGGTTACATGAGCTGGAGATAGAGCGCTATAGAGTGGACAGAGACCTCCTGCAGCAAATAGTGGAGCTGTGCAGGCCACGCCTCACATACAGAACCAACAGAGGGGAACCCATCCCAGTGGAAACCAAGGTATGTGTTGGCCTAAGAATACTAGCAACAGGTACCTTCCAGAGACCAACTGGTGATATGATGGGGATATCACAGGCATCAGCCTCCAGGGTACTGCACCAGTTCCTGGATGCCATGTCAGCACATGTCGGTGATCATGTATATTTCCCCAATGCCCGTGAGGTATTCGCCAGCAATATGCATATCTTCCAGCAAATAGCGGAATACCCTGAGGTAGTGGGTGCAATAGACTGCACGCACAAATGCATTAAAGCACCAGCCGGTGAGCGGGGTAGGGCATACATCAACCGCAAGGGCTTCCCCTCCATCAACTGCCAGGTCGTGTGTGAAGCCCAGGGCATAATAATGAATGTGTGTGCTGGCTGTCCTGGGAGCTACCATGATTCCCACATCTGGCATTTGACGCAGCTGTACCAGACATTTGCAAATGGGGACATCCCGCACGGACACCTAGTGGGGGATGCAGGTTATGCACTGGAGCCGTGGCTGATGACACCCATCAGAAACGCACACACACCTGAACAGGAACGCCATAATGAGGCACATGCACAAACACGTAATGTAATAGAGCGTGTGTTTGGGCTGCTCAAGTCACGGTTCCGGTGTCTGGACACATCTGGTGGAGCCTTGCAGTACACACCAACTACATGTACCCAAATTGTCATGGTATGTGCTATGCTACATAATATGATCTTGCGAAAACAGCTGCAGCAGGACCAGCATAGGGCTGGGCCAAACAGCCCCCCACCATTGCCAAGGCCATCACAGGCAGAGCGTGACTTGGAGGAGGAACAACCTGAGCCTGCCCCAGTAGGCAGAAGGAGGCGTGCCCAGTATGCCCTGGCCTTGGCAAAGAGGCAACGCATAGCACATACACTGGCTCAGTAGGAACCCTGGGAATGATACCCCTCTCTGACTCACTCATATAGTAACAGGGATGCCTAACATGACACAACCTGCTCTCAAACATGTACAGGGAAGTGTAATATGCGTATCCGACAGAGGCAGCCCTGCAGCACCACCTGAGGCATGAATGCTATGTGTTAAGTAATGTAACACCATGTACTATATGCACACCTGTGGACCCTGACTAACATCCTACCCTCACCAAGCATCATGCCACAACATGACAATGAGATGGTCAAGTGCAATAATTGACTGAAGTATCGCAGTTAGTCAAAGGGGATCCAATGTGTGCCAGTCTGGGATGACATGCTGAGCATGACATGATGCACCACCTGTTAGGACTGGCGTGCACCTATCAGTGCAGGCCGTATGGATACTGGCAAAGGCTGTTGTTACCCACAGTGTGCCCTGAATAGGTAAGGCTCAAAACACAAACCTATCTCCATAGGTATCAGAAGGGATAAGAATAAGATAAGGGATAAGTCGAAACAGCAAGATGCATGCAGTCTAAACTCACCCAGTATGGAGAATGTTGATATCTGCGCTGTAACAGAAAACTGAGTCAAGGCTCACAACAGCACCCTAACACTACCAGGTTACACCTCATACTGTGCTGTACAGCCTCAAAACATGGAACAAGCTACAAAGGAGGGTGACTAGCAAGAATTGTCAAGGATAACCACACCCCTATGTTGGTACCACAACAAAAAGCAGCATGGACTAGCCATGGTCAAGTAACAGTGGCTAAAACTACCCCCCAGTTTATAGCCTGCTACAGACTACTGTCCCAACACCAGGAACTGCACCTGGCCTATGCTGGAATACATGAATATATCAAGTCCTTCAAACCACATTATATTGGGTGACTGAAAATACCCAGACATAGACTGGGAGCATTATACTAGCTCCAACAGTGTAGGACAAAAGTTCATAGAATCCATAAACCAAAAGGCCCAGGAACAACGTACCACTCCCACAAGAGGGTAAGCATACTGGATGTGATAATCAGCAACATGGGTACTGGATGGCAAGATGAGAAGTGTATTGCTCACTGGTAAAACCAGACCATAGAGTAATCACACTGGATATACAAATCCTGACCACAGTCCCTGGCCAGAAAACCACAGTGGAAAACATGTGTAAAGCAATATTTGCACTCCTCCAAACTGATGTGGAATCCATTAAAGGTCCTGTGCAGGTGCAAAATATGGGCCACACCTCAGAACCCGTAATACAGACATTCCATGAACACTGCCAGGAATGCTTGGATTATGCAATCCTAAATTAAAACAAGACACAATGCCATACACGCAGGAATCTGGCATGGTGGACACCAGCCATAACCAAACCATGCAAGAGAATGAGGAAGCTACTACATGATAGAGCAAACATAAACAATGAAGTAATCACTGATCAGTAGTATGGCAATAAAATCTGTCCACACATACAATCCACTAAGGCCAGCCACAACAAGTTGAATCTGTGAATCCTGAGGCAATGTTACACCTGCCCCAAGTACACAGACAACCCCCAACTCCACCCAAGAAATACAAATATATGTGAGAGATGCAACCATCTATCCAAACTGGAGGCTGAGCTCCCTCAACTCAGTACTCCCAAAATTAGTCAGGAGGAGAAGGTAACTACACACGCCACAAACACAGTCCCACATAGACCTATCACAACTGCAAACCAAACACATAAACACAGAAAAACATTTCCAGAGGCACAAATTACAAACACAGCACACCAACAGAGGCCTCTAAAGCAGACACCCAATCAAACAACCTCCAAACATAGCACATGCAACACATAGTACACAAAGCTGGTGTGCCAAACAGTCACAGGCCAGAAGGAGAAACAACATGCCTGATACAGTTGTAATAGGTGACTCCATAGTCAGACACACTGCTGTCCCGCACACCAGACTGAACAAGGGAAAGGGTACAGTTAGCTGCCTGTAGGCTGCCACAATACGCCACATAACAGAAGTATGCAGGTCACTCCAAAGCAAGTAGAAATATGATGCAGTCATAGTCCATGCTGGTGTGAATGACCTGAGATGTACCTCCCTAGACTACATGAAAAGAGACATAGATGAGCTCTCTGATTATGTAGTCCAGGCCGATATGACACTCACCGTTTGCAGCATCCTACCCTTACCAAGAATAATGCCACAGTACAAACACGGAATGATCAGTCATAGCAAGTGGCACACTTACTGGTGTCATTCCAAGGGGATCCAATGTCTGTCTGCTTGGGATGTCATGCTTGACAAGCCACGCAGCTGTTCTTGGGATGGCTTGCACCTGTTACCCTGGGCGTCTGGATATTGGATAAGGCCTTTGCCACCTCCATAGAGCCTTTTGTAGGCAAGGCTGAAAAGACTGACCCACCACCCTAGAAAACATAAGTGGAAAGAAACATAAGGGTAATGCTGACCAATGCCAGATGTGTAAACCCCAATATGCATGCTCCCAAGGCCATCCCCAGTATGGAGAACATCGATGTCTGTGCAGTGACAGAAACCTGCTGCAAGCCTCCTGACAGCACACCAGCACTACCAGGTTATACCACATATTATGTGTCATGGCCCCAAAACCTGGAACAAAACATAAAAGGAGGGTGAGTATCCATATTCAGCACAGACACCCATACATCCAGGTAACTGACAATGCACAAGGCATTGGAGTCCACCCATGTGCAACTAACTGTAGGCAAGACTGCTGTACAGTCTGTAGCATGCTACAGACCACACTCTCACAGGAACCCCACCCAGCCGTCCTGAAGACACTGGTCAGTATGAATGCCCCACCAAATACCAAACAAGGTACCACAAATTACCACATAGGTGGTAAACCATTATGTATGGAAGGAGTAACCAGGGACCTAGGGACACAAGTGGACAGTAACCTGTTATGTGACACCCACATTGCCAATGTGGCTAGGAAGACTGTCTACATTTGACACCGCATCAGGAAAGGATTCACATCTACGTCAACAGAGGTCATTGTTCCCCTATACTGTTCTCTTATCACACCCATAATCTAGTACAATGCCTCATATGGGATGTGCCTTACCTGACACCTGCAGCAGTTAGAACAACCTCAAAGGTACCTCACCAAGAGGATAAAGGGTCTCAAATATATGTCATATGCTGCCTGGCTGTAGACACCCCAGCTGAATGCAGTCACATACTGCCTACACAGAGGCATTGCATGCCTGTTGTAGAAGGCCATGCCCAACACAGGAGTAATGGACATGCTCCACCCCAGAAAACTCAAAGCCATCGGAGCTGTGAGAATGAGAGCTGTCAACCTCAACACATAATGAAATAGGATGTGCTGGTGGGACAGATACATAATCCAGAGGCTCCCCACACCCTGGACCAGAATCCCACTCCATGTTAGGCAGAGCCCCTCACTGACACTCTTCAACAGGAATCTTGCCAAGTGGATGGATGATTGTAGAGTTACACTGGGGGTCTTCACTGTGTCATGTCCAGACAGAGGCACAGCAAAGCAAATCATAAATGGCCATAATATTCACATAGCAAGAGGTGGCAAAAGCCACACACACTCTGGCTAGGCTAACAAATCCCCTAGGGTGGATAGCCTAGTATGAACCTATGAACCTATGAAGATACAAATTGTACAGGACACTAAGGATAATCCCAAGGCTTTCACAACTGATGGTAGGAACCATGTTGGGAATTCACAGGTATGCTCTGAATCACACAAATATCACAAACACACACACATATTGCCAACATACATCCTGACAGGTGCAGTGCAACCCCGCGCCCCCCGAATGCAGAATATCTATCCCAGCAGACTGCTGGCCCCCTGACATTGCAGATGCTGAGGTAACAGACAGCATCTACAAAGCAAAACACACAGCAGCAATGGTATGAGATGGTGTCCTGGGCTTAGTGCAACACGGACTCCAAGATGAATGGAATGCCAAATCACACTACTGCTCAATGTCAGCCTTACCACAGAATATGTACCCAAACAGCAGTGTACAACAACAGTGGTCCTTCTCAACAAAGGTGTTGCCTGAATGGATACTGAAAACTACTACCCCAGAATACTGAGAAGCTCGGTCTACACAGCTATGGAAAGGATCAGCATGTACCACAGACATAAAGATATTGGGGACCTACTGACACCGGACCCTACCCAGTGTGGCTTTCTTAAGTGCAGATCCTGCCCCTAAACATGTTTGACTCAATTGAAACAGTCATTAAGGTCATTGATGAGGGCAATGTGGTCCACACAGCGTAGCTGGACCTTGCAAAGGCTTCTATACAATACCCTACGTATTCATTATAGATAAGCTCACCAGCTTAAATATTAACCCCTATGTCAGTAGAGGGGTTGCAAACTAGACCAAGGACAGAACAGACATGGTCAGACATGCTGCAGCCATGTCAGACTACAAACCAGATATAACTGGCATCCCACAAGGCTTGGTCCTGGGATCTCCCTCGTCTGGTATATATGTCCCATAGGTACAGGCAAACATGGAAGGACTGTGTCCGAACATGTTTGCAGAGGACTACAAACTGCTCAACACATATGATCCACCAGCTGACACAAGCATCCCACAAAAGGGCCACATAGAAACAGATAACTGGTGCCATAGCCATGTCAGCAAGCTAATTGCAGAAAAGTGTATAGTCAACCCCCGTGGATATACAGTAAGTGCCCACCAATTACCACATAGGTGTTAACCCATTATGTAGTTAACATGTAATGAGAGACCTGGGGACACAAGGTGATAGATATCCTGCATTGGACAAACATGTGCTGTAGTGTTTACAGAAACATACCATATACCCACCTAATCATGAAGGTTGTCAGATCTAGATAAGGGGAGGTCATTGTGGCTCTGCAGTCATCCTTCATCAGCGGTACAATTGACTACAATAGCCCCTGTGGGATGTACCTCAGCAGACACCTCCATCAACCGTAAAGTCCCCAACAGTACCTCACCAGGAGTATCAAAGAGCTTGCACAGATGCCATGTGTTGCCTGTGTTGCTGGTATCAATAAACATGCTGCACCTTGTACAATCTGAATGGCAGTGAGCTATGCACATGAGAGACCTGAACCCCAGCACTGACTTACATAGGACAAGCTGTACTGCATGATCCATAACACAGAAGCCACCCCAACCCATGAGTGAACTCCCAGTACAGGCTACCCATAGAGTCATTTATCAATCTTCCTCAATAGGAATCTTGATGAGTGGATGGGAGATGGTAGCTTTATCCTGGGTATCACTGTCATGTCACAGGTAGACAGAGGCACAGTATACTAACCATGACATATGTCATGGCAAACTCCACTTACAATGTGTGTGAAGGACAAACACACTCTCCAACTAGCATTAGACATGGACTAGGGCACATCGCTAGTGTTTGCAAATGTACACCTATGTTGTGGAATACACTACCAATGTTGGACAAGCCTGGTTTAAGTAGTTCATATCTGAACAGAATGCAACATGGTCAGATGTACACAACTGGCCCCTAACCAGGCTGTTGTGCTCACTATCGAAATGTAAAGCAGTGATAGCACTAAAGCCCAGGATACTGTCCACCACAGTCAAAGTACTACCAGTACACTATACAGTACTACAGTGTTAGGTCAGTGTGAAAGGATGTTGACAACTGTATGCAAAGTATCCCATGCAAACACTGCAGGCACAGTATAATCCTGTTGTGTTCACACACAAAGCAGTTGTACAGTAACTACACAACATGACACACAACACACAACCATAAACGGGTGATATTTGTTGAAGTTCACACTCATCCACAAATGTGGTGGGCAGCAGAGTCCAACATATGGAATGCCCACACTGGGCATGCTCACACACTTTGATAAATGAGACATATGTCAGACAATATGCCATGGGAAGCCTGAACTGGGCATGCTCACACACTTAGGCCAAATCTCAGTTTAGCAGTTGGACACACATATCTGGTATTTTTACGTGTTATTCCAGGAACCAACCACATTACAGCAGTCTGCCCAGTGCACACAGTTAAATGACTACAGAGACATACGTGATATAGTGGATCCCTCCCATATGCAAACATCTTCCACAGATGCACAAGTTGTTCATAAAAACAGGGAATGCTATGGCAATAAAGATGTGCAAACAGTCTATCAGCAACAAATAATGTGCATTTGACAATTAAACATATGGGTGTAGATGTCAACACTAGTCTGTTTGCCCTAGGGAATGACAGCTTAGCCAGAGTGTGCTTGGTGTCTGCCTCCCCACAGGATGCACATTCCCCTTTCTAAACACCGATGATGTCAGCACCCTATAAGTACAGCAGGAAAAAAGAAACTTCACAGTAATGTGAATAGCATGCTCCGCTAATGCGTCCGTCGCAAGTGTCATAACATAATTAGGTAGGGGTTTGAATCCTGCAAATGCTCTGTGTGAGTGGGGTTGGTGTGTGTGTAAGTCTGTGGGAGAGAAATCCCCCCTTTTGGCAACTGAGAAAACACACTACAGGATGCACATTCCCCTTTCTAAACACCGATGATGTCAGCACTCTATAAGTATAGCAGGAGAAAGGAAACTTTCCAGTAATGCGAATAGCACGCTCTGCTAATGCGTCCATCTCAAGTGTCATAACATAATTAGGTAGGGGTTTGAATCCTGTAAATGGCAAGTGTGTGTGTTTGTCTGAGGGGGGCTAGTAAGTGTGTATGAGGAAAATGTCCCTTTTGGCAACTAGGAGAACAGACTACAGGATGCACATTTCCCTTTCTCAACACTGATGATGTCAGCACCCTATAAGTACAGCAAGAGAAGTGAAACCTCCCAGTAATGTGAATAGAACACGCTGCTAATGTGTCCATCTCAAGTGTCATAACATAGTCAGATAGGGGTTTGAATCTTTCAAATGGCAAGTGTGTGTTTTTGGCTGAGGGGGGTTAGTGTGTGTGAGGAAAATGTCCCTTTTGGCAACTAGGAGAACAGACTACAGGATGCACATTTCCCTTTCTAAACACTGATGATGTCAGTACACTATAAGTACAGCAAGAGAAGGAAAACCTCCCAGTAATGCGAATAGCACGCTCTGCTAATGTGTCCGTCTTGAGTGTCGTAACATACTCAGATAGGGGTTTGAATCCTGCAATTGGAAAGTGTGTGTTTTTGGCTGAGGGGGGTTAGTGTGTGTGAGGAAAATGTCCCTTTTGGCAACTAGGTGAACAGACTACAGGATTTGGCCTAAGATGATACACTATGGTACTCCCCTTTCTAAACACTGTTCAGCTGAAGGCCATGGCTCTGGCAGAAGTTGTCTGTTTCTATGATGCCCCTTTGGAAGATGCTTGTGTCGGCTGGAGAGTCGATTATGGTGGCCAGTTCGCAGTCATCTGCATATTTGGTCAGCCACAGTCCGTCCGTGTTGGCCTGTACCTCCAATAAATATATACCAAACAAGAGAGGTCCCAGGACTGAGCCTTGTGGGACACAACTCGTAACTGGTTTGGAGTCTGGCATGGCTCCAGCAATTCTAACCATGTGGGTTCTGTCCTTGAGCCACTGTGCAATCCATCTAGTGACATAGGGGCTTATGTTTAAGCTGGTGAGCTTCTCTAGAATGCCCAAGTGGGGTATTGTTGTGAAGGCTTTTGCGAGGTCCAGGTAGGCTGTGTGAACCACCTTCCCTCGTCAATGGCCTTGGTGACTGTTTCAAAGAAATCAACCAGGTTAAACCTGGTAGTGCTGGTGTGCTCTCAGTAGCCCTGAACCAGGCATCTGTTACTGCACAGATATCGATGTTCTCCATGCCAAGGAGTGTTTTGGGTGCATGCATCTGGAGGTTTAGACTTCTGGCATTGGGTAGCATTACTCTTAGTTTCTTATCCCTTGTGATACCTATGAAGGTGGGTTTGTCATTTGAGCCTTGCCTAACATAGGCACTATGGGGGTAGCAAGAGCCTTTGCCAATATCTGAAAGCCCAGGGGTGACAGGTGCAGGCCGTCCCTAGCAAAGCAGGTAGTTCAACAGAAGATGAATATGTGAAGGTGTAGTGCCTGTGATTAGTTAGCAGTAGCATATATGACTGCTCACGTGGACACATGACAGGTAAGTCATATGCACTGTGTCACAGGCAATGTACATGTGAACAGGACAAACAGTGACATCCTGTCAAGTGGGACATGGACATACATATAGTAAGCTATGCAGATGGCACTAGGAGTCCACAGAAGCTCTATAACTATGCATTGCAGGTGTGATCAGTATTCCAGGGTAATTGCAAGAAAACATGCATGCAAACAAAGCTACAGTAAACAGGGCTGCATGTAGTCCATTGTACAACAAACAAGCTGTACCAGTTCCAGTAGGTAACACTGCAAATATGCAGGCACTATGCACATGTACATGGAAATACATGGGTCAGATGGCTAGGGTCCAGTCTCAGTGCACACAAGTGTACAGACCATGTACTGTCAGGATGTACAATAACTGGATGGAAACCCATGTGCGCATACCTGCAGTAATACACATGTCAAATAACAGACACTGAGCCTTCACTCAGTGGTTCCATACTTAGTAGGATGTATGCTACCTGGCCTGCCACCACAGTATCCCTGACATATATGGGGACTCTCCCTCCTGTGACAGTTAGTTTTGTGTGTTGGGGCTGTCTAGCATGGTATGAGATTTGAGCATGCAGTGCTAGGGTGCTCCTGTGTGTCCTGTACCAGTCGTGTAGTATTGCACACATATCAACATCCTCAAACATCTGCATTGCAGAGTCCAGTGTGGGCAACATGCCACTTGCAATTTACATGTCCATCATTGCGTATTACTACATTCATTACCTTATCCCCTGTGCTACCTATGTATGTAGCCTTCTGTTGACATCATTACCACCAGTATGCCAACATGTGCAGATGATACACTATGGTACTTACCATGGGTGTAGACAACAGAACATGACAATCACACACTTACTGCATCAGGCATGCTGTGATATACCCACAATTAATTCAGCACACAGTACTGTTAACAACATGATACTATTACTACACATCTATGTGGTCACCCTGTTAACCTGTACCTGCACAGTTGTTACAGATTGCAGGAGGTGGCACAGTTTCATCATATGCACAGGGTGTGAACTTGGTATGCCTGAGTTAGCCACCGATACCACCAATTGACATGTATGTGTATGTGTGTTGGTGAGGGACAGCAGTAGAAGGTGGGGCAATGTTGATGCAGTGTGTGCGTGTATGCGGTAGCCCTAGGTGTTGTCAATTCGCATGTGTGTATGGATGCACACAGTTCCACCTCATGGCTGCCATATACTGGTGTTTGTGGACAGCCACAGACTGTACCTGCCAGGTCATACAGATCAGTGTCTCTGGCCATGGACACGGTACCTGTGCCTTGCAGGGGTGCTACGGACCGTATCCAGTACCAACCCAGACTGGGTACTGTCATCAGAAGCAGGTGTTCATTGACTGGACACAGATCCCTGTCGGGCCCGGCCAGAGCCACGTGCACGTGGTCTCCTGGGGCGGTCTGATGACAGCACAGACCCAGCATTGCTGGGGCTGCTGCTGGCACTACTGGGGCAGCCGCGAACCTGTTGTCATCTGCGATGACTGCCAGCTGCTGCTGTTGCTGGCATACGGCCACGTCGACGCCTCAACTGCCCACCATCGCCCTGGCTCATGGACATGTAGTTGTGGAACCGGTCTAATATGTCCCCACAACGTCTGTCTATGACATCGGTGAAATCACGGATGGCAGCCACAATGTCACGCATACTGTCAGTCATGGCTGTGCGACATGCTGTCAGCTCCCTCAGACCCTGTCTGGTGTACCGTTCCATACGTCACTGTGCCTGCATGACAGCCCGAAACATAGCTGAGGTTGTAAGACCTCTGTGGGCATGTCTGACAGGGGCAGTACGCCCACGGATGCTCCCACGAGAACCCCTGGACATCTGTCTGTGTGGTACCATCTCTGGGCCATGCCCATGGCTGCTGTGTGGGGAGGCATGTGCCACAGATACCACATTAGGTCAATGCCCACTGTATGCTGTCCATCACCTAGGGACATTGGTGACAAAGGGTGTATTGGCAGGATAACTGTGCGCATTGATGGGGTCGACAGCTGTGTACTGTCAATCGGCTGACCAATGGCGGACCCTGGCATACTTTCCTGTGCCATTACACAGATGTCATCATTATCAGTACCCACGGCACCTGATTCAGGTTCCATGCTACATGACACCAGAGCAGCAACAGAACCTGTGGGAGGGAAACAGGAAACACAGTTTACAATGTCTACACATTACCAGTGATGCACACATGCACACATGCACACATGCACAGGTGCACACATGCACACATGCACAGGTGCACACATGCACACATGCACACATGCACAGGTGCACACATGCACACATGCACACGTGCACACATGCATACTTGCACACATGCACACATGCACAGGTGCACAGGTGCATACATGCACAGGTGCACACATGCACACATGCACACATGCACACATGCACACGTGCACATGCACACATGCACACATGCACAGGTGCACAGGTGCACACATGCACAGGTGCACACATGCACACATGCACACATGCACACGTGCACACGTGCACACATGCACACATGCACACATGCACACAGTTTCACACAATTGTACAGTACTCAGTATGAGTGATATCAACACACAGACACAGACACACCTACATGCATACAAAGAGCACTACTAAGTGAGCCAAATAGTACTATTACTATCAACACTATTACAGGAATTGTTAATACACACTCACCAGCATGGATAGGCTGCATTGATGTTATACCAGAGAGTCCTGCAGAGGTGAAGAAACTAATGTCAGTGGGCACAACTGTGCCATTGTTACTGAGTATGATACAGGTCAGTAGTACAACAGTCGCCTTTCACAGGTCAGCTGCTAATATTGAGGATATCACACTTGCACATTAAATACTATGGTGACAGCTACAAACCAAGGACACACCTCACACATGCATTAACTACCAGTGTACACAACAGTCAACTATACATATGGCATATTACCTGCACGTTCACTGTCTTGCTGCTGCGTGGCTCCAGCCTCCATCATAATGCATGTCTGCTGCTGTTGTTGTTGCTGGTGGACTGGAGACACTACACTCATGAGTAGTCCCTCCAGTCTGGTGAGTGGGGGATATGTAGCCACCCCACCACCTGTGGCGACCTGTTGCCTGTGGATATCCGACGCATGCTGACGGACATGTCTGATTAAATCACTGCAGTGATGTCATACCTGCTCATATGTCCTATTATGCGTGCCTATGTCATTTACCCGACGGACAAGGTCTTGCCACAGTGCAGCCCTCTCTTGCTGATTCTGGCTGGTGCGGGAAAAGAGTATTGCATAATCCCGCACCAGGCTCTGGTGTATTTCCTCATCCTCAGCTGTGGAGTAGGTGGGATTCCGCGGGTGGGCCATGTACCTGAGAAAGAAAATAACCTGATATCAGCAATATATGTCAGCAGAATTTGGCACACATACTACACATGCTACTCGACTGTTATGATACAACATATCTCACATATGTAGCATCTGTCTGTCTATTGGTGGATACACATGTAAATGGCCAGGTATCAGTGCTCAGCCAGCAACTGTGCAACAGTACCTGGCACACTCCATACGACATACTACCAAACCCCAGCAGTCAGAACACTGATTCAGGTCAAGAGCACCTCCTCACTCTGGGGGTTTGTATCTAGGTACTGTATGGCCTACATCATCGACTACTGTGAGCTGACCACACACTGATTGCCCTGGATATACATATCCCACCTCCACCACCAGCACAAACGACTATAGTGCATAACATTACAGATGCAAACTTTACACTTTGTAACAGTGACATGGTATCCTTTCAGCCCACTGGGCCAGTGGCAGATACAACCCACAATGCTGACCCCTACACAATTGCTTTCTGCAGCCATCTCCGAGAATGCATGGATCATGCAATCCCATATATGACCAAGACACTCTCCACAAAGGGACAGCATCCTGTCTGGTTGACCCCAGCCATAGACAGATTGTATTACAGAAGATGGAAGCTACTGAAAGACAGAGCATAATTCCATAAAGGGAGGGCATGTCTAAGGAGCACTAGTAAGGATCTATTTTCCATCATACAAACATCCATGGGCAACTTTGAGAGGGAAATCAAGAGGGACACTACAGATAACCAGAAGGCCTTCTTCAGTTATGTTAGCAACCTGGTCAGGATCCATCCTCTATGCCCATAGTTAGTACACAACAACACATATTTCACTGACACCACAGATATTGACAACATTGTGGCAGACAGGTTCAGTGCAGGTGTCATCCTGCCCTCTCCCCCAAAATAAGACATAGTTATCCCAGCTGACTGTAACCTCCCTGTCATCACAGATGTCCAGGTGAGAGCCACCCTCAGGACAGCAGAATACACAACATGAATGGGACCTGATGGTATCCCCAGTTGCATGCTACATAAACTCTGACAGGAGCTAAACACACATATAGAAGTGCTATGTAACACTAGCCTGACTACAGGATATGTACCTGTACACTGGCGCACAGCAGCAGTGGTTCCACTCCATGAAGGAGGCACCTCAACATACCAATACAATACAACACAATACATTACATTACAATACAATACTATACAATATGCTATTGCCCCTGGGACTACAGCAGCGTACTGTTCTGCTACCCTGACCATTGTGACACATGTGGTGTGATGGTACCTGCTACTGTCACACAGTTACACAGAGTGACTCATATGGCATATTACCTATCGGACTAACATTCAGCAGGGGTATGTGTGACATGTACTCATGGGGAGTCTTGCTTCTTAACACTGTGTGGTTTATTGCAGGGTATGTCTTATCTGTGGGTAGGAACTTTTACCTCCACATGTGCACTCTATTGCAGTGGCATGGACGACACACAGCAGACATTTAGGTTGTGGATGGTGTGAGGTGTTACTATGGTTGTTGGACATCTGTCATGGGTGTGACTTACATATGTAAATTCAGGAGTGGTAACCTCTATGTGGGTAGTATATGTGTACTCTGTGGTGTTGTCAGTCACTGTGCATTGGTAATGTGTTTGAGTGCATTGTCACAGTGTTGTACATGTCACTGTGTCCTTCTCCATATCTGTAGCTGTCATGTGAGGTCCATACCATGGCATCCATTATGTGGTGTGGAGGGGTACACCGACCTACATGTCCATAGCTGACACACCATGTCCACTGACACATACCATGTGCAGGTATTCCAGGGATATTGTGCCACTGTGAATTTCATTGGGGCCACTATTGTACACATTTATGACCCTGTTCACCCCTGACACATGCAGTGGTGGACAGCCAATCACATATCTGGTGGTTACTGGTGTAGGTGATTTGGAATGTGGTATGGTACTCCGGTTTTGACACTGGTGTTCACTCCATGCCTTTGTCACAAGGCACCTGTTGCAATACATCTGTACACATGTGCCTCACTCAGAATTTATATACATCTCTCTCTCTCTCTCTCTATATATATATATATATATATATATATATATATGTATATAGATATATCTATATGTATATATATATATATATATATATATATATATATATATATATATATATATATATATATATATATATATATATATATATATATATAGATATATATATATGTCTGTATACATATACACATATATATATTGATGTACATATATTGCTATAGATGTGGAGAGGGGGGACACAGAGGGGGTGTGAGTGACAGAGTGGGTGGGACAGGCTGTGTTGAAGGTCGTCATATACAGTCATACCTGTAGATAGTCAGATCAGTCTGTCTATGTATATGTATCTACATATATCTATATCTGTATGTGTGCATTACATAGATATGTTTGTACAATATTCTAGCTACATCTGTCTATGCATTCCTACATCTCTCTCTCTATGTATGTATACATATATGCATATATATATATATATATATATATATATATACATATATACACATACATATGTTGACATACATACGTATCCACATGTTAGACAGGTATATCAACATGTTTGTCTACAATACTGTATACACACACTAACATACTGCTAAACATACATAACTGTGAAACCTACTTTGTACATGGCACTACAACCTACAATCAACCAACATTGATATGTGCACATAGATGCTCTCACATACAAATGTATGTACAGCCTTCACTGATAGTTGCTGTATGTCCCCTGCCCTTTACACATCTTCATATACATATGGATACAGACCAATGACACATATGGAGGGTTCACAGTATGTAGACCTTTATAGTATTACTTTACATTACCTGTGTTTGTCACAGCTGCTTGTGTTGCCGTCTGGTTCTCTGTCCTGCTGCTCCACTTCCCAGTTGTCAGCTTTCAGGTGGCTGTTGCTGAACAATTTGTTTGTGTCTGCTTAATTGCAATTTTCTCTGTCTCTGTCTCTGTCTCTCTCTCTCTCTCTCTGTCTGTCTGTCTCTCACATCCTTCTCAGGGTGCAATGAAAGTATTGCATGTGTGGACTGGGAGTACAGCATACTTTTGTAGGTATCTGCATATGCCCATGTGATGGCCTCTGCACCAATTGTTAGCCAGCATTTGTTAATTGCATGCAGCCAGTTGTGTACTGATTGCAGTTCTCACTGTGATTTCAGAACAGTGCTATAAAAAGGTATGTGAGATAGGCGTAGCCCTTTCAGATTTTAAGGGCAGGGACCATGCTGTTATGCTGTGGACAATGTTCTGTGAGTGTAAAGGTTGGTATCTCTCTCATATTTCCAGGTGTGTTGTAGATTAACATTCCTCCATTCATTTCTCCAGTTTCCTGTACTAACTGTGTATGTACACTGACACCTACAACTACTACTACTGTTAATGTGTGTGTGTGTGCTTTCCTTTCACTTTTGCTTGCACTTTGTTGCTAAGGCTTCAATAGTTGCCCTTTACAGTCACTACTTGTATGCCTGCTAGGTGTCCTGACTGTAGTGTGCTGCTGTAGCTTTCCTATTTTCCTTGTACATTCACACCTTGGAATGCTTGCTATATCTGCTAGGGTGTTACAGCATGCAGTGTGGTCTGGCCATGGTGTGGACCTTGACATCTATTAGGGTATTTGAGTATGCTGCTGAGCAGGCCCCAGAGACTTTCAGGTTCATCTGGTATGTGCCTCATGGAATGGTACATATCAGTGGGGTACACCCATTAAAATGTCTGGTATGCTGCAGTTGTGACTGTGGGTTAGCATGAGCATATGTATTACTACACTTTTTCTGCCATGCAAGTGATGAATACTTTCAGGACTCCATAGTTACCATTGCATGTGTTACACCTTTCTGCCTACTGTTTGTACATTTCACATGGGGTCTGTGCGGCATCCCTGTAAGTCATTCACTGTTACTATGCCTAGGCTCTTAACTATTCAAATATGGTGGTGTCAGATCCGTCATGTGTACAGATATTTGCAGGTTGTCCACATTTCTGCCTCATATTTTGGTCAATATCTCATGCACACCTTTTTCTGGCAAATCACTCTGGGCTCAAGTCAGAATATGGTGACAAACATTCAAGTTTCAGACTGCATACCCTTCCAAACATCCCACAAAGTGCAGACCCTGTTACTCTCTGAACTGTCTGCGTTTGTTGTAACATTATTTGTAATGTGTCCCTGGTTTTGGGCCTTTGCTCCACATATTTTATTACTTGGTCCAGATGTGTTCCTGTAAGAGGTTGTGGGGTATGGGCAGTGCTTATCCTGCTGTGAGTATGTGTGTGGCTTGCAAGGTGCTATAGTGACATTATTACCTACTAGCTTCAAACTAGCATGGCTGTTTCTGTTCATACACTATTATTATGGAAATCCACTAGTTTTGATAGTAATTCTAAATGGCATGCTTTGTGTACTACACATCTATATTCCCTTTACATTCATTCCTACTATTACATGATATATTTATTTTAGCACAATGTTCGTGTATAAGAGTCATGGCTTAGTGGTAAGTCATGCAGACTACTGTTTCCAAGGTCCTGGGTTCGGGACTCACAGTGGGATTTTATTTTGCTTTTGAACTGAGTACAGGACCTGTCAATCAAAGTGACTAAGGCACTTTTAAGCAGTTGTAACCGGGTTAGCGCTGGTTTGCGTGGAGCTCATGCATGCGCACTGGCGGTTAGCTCCGCGCACACCCGCTTACAACTGCTTAAACGTGCTTACTCTTGCGCACACCCGCACTATTTTCTTTGAAAGAAAAGAAAATGGGGAGACAGGAAAGTGGTGAAAAAGGGGTCACAAAGAGGGTAAGACAGTAGGGAAACAAGCTTGGGATGTGCAGGAGGGATGTAGGTAAGGCCCATAGCTGCCCATTTCTTCATCAGCAACAGCTGTGTATATGTATGTAATTTGGTGTGACATTTGAAACCTTCCACCCCTGAGAGAGGTGTCAGGACAACAATAATACTTGTTGTACAGCCAATTGTAATTGATAGGTTCCATGTCCAGCAGACATGTGTGCGGAATGGGCAGCTATATATGGGGCGTAACTTTTTGTGGGTACAGAGTGCCCTTTTTTTTTTTTTTTTTTTCAGGTGAGAGTGGTATGTCAATTGAAGGAAGTCGGTACAGCTGGGGAGGTAGGTTGGGTAGGTAAACAGACAAGACAAACAAGACGCATACAGGGGCGGTGTATGACACGTGTGGGGGGGTTATGCAATTGACGGGGATGGAGGTTTGGATATCCAGAGCCCATGAGCCCACAGATGGCAACAGTATAACTGATATCCCCACCCATAGGCAGTTGCCACTGTTCCTTCACTGCCCAGGAGAGGGCTGTGCTGGGGGCTGTGTAGGCGGGGCAACAGGCATGCCCGTTAGTTGCGCCACCCGTGCCTCGAGCTGGCGTAGGGGCTCGAGAACAGAGTCCCGAATCTCCCTACGCACCACAGTCCGGACGCTACGGAGGGTGAGTGGTGGTTCTCCTCCGGCCACACTTGCAGAGGGGGGGCGAGCCCCATCCCCTGCAGCGCTTCCACCCGCAGGTGGCACAGGGCCACCGGAGGAGGGTCCGGACTCGGCACTAGTGCCAGGTGCACTCGCCAGCTGAGGTGGAAGAGGTGGGTCCGCTGGAACCCGCCTTCCCTGTTGTCCTATGTTTTGCATTATGTCATGACAGTTTGGGTTAGTGACATATAATACCATTCACAATTAGTTGTAACAGCATGCATTAGTATTCCCATTAACCAAACACCCAGATATTCACACCATTGAACAGCGTGCATAACACATGCATAATTTGAACAGAAATACACAGTCCAACAACATGCAGGGTTAATTGATGGCAACAGGCCATCAGGTGTGGATGTATGAACAGAGCAGATGCATCAACGGACATGCAAATATATATGACCCAACAGGACAAATGTCCAGGGGTGTTAATTGTGATTGCACATACCATTTTCACGTGGAATGGGTTATATGTGGTTATAGGGTGGGGTTAAGAAAGTAATATTAACATCATCGAATAACAATACATATGCCGTACATTTCTAATAGCTACAGTTATATACACACTACTGTTCTAACTACAGTTTCCTATATGATAACTATTTCAGCTTGGTGATAGGACTGTTACTGCAACATCAATATACATTTTATGGTTCTTCATACACATTCATATCTAGCTTTGTTCAGCTACATCATCCTGCTACATTTGCTTTATATAGCTGTAGACAAGTGTGGATGTTTGGTATATCAGACAATCATCCTATCTGCATATTGCAGACTGAGAGCAACATATTCAGATTTTGGGATACACATTCCAGATGCAGCAACACTTTGAACAGATTTTGCTGTTTGGTTTTGAATCTCACATGCATTTCATTCTGTCTTGACTGCAGTATACTTTATTCAGGGGTTATTACTACTGTATTGCTGGATTCATGACACTTTCTCACTCTCTCTCACTTGCTTTCATTTTACTATTCAGGATGGTACTTCTAGGCTTTATTGACATGTTTTACCAGTAGTTATTACAATCCTTTCCAGCAGTCTCACTTCTGTCATGTTTCAGTATTTCCACAGGGATATATTTCACACATGTGATTTCATCATCTTCTGCAGCTATACTTTTCAGCCTGCTGCAGGTTGTGTACTATTTTCTTACAGGTAGGGCATTTTTATTTCAGAATATATGTCAGACAGTTTCATTTTTTGGTTAAACTTACAGGCTGAAACACACTTTTGTAATCAAGCAATACTTGCATGCATACACTTTCACACTGTTACTTGCAGATTTTATTCCTTACTGACTACACTGCACTCTTTTGCTGACTGTCATACTTTTATATTTCTTTACAGTTACTGGTAGTGGATTACTGACCTGCCTGGTGGTGCAACCGCACCAGCCTATCGCCATAGGCTCTGCGGTTCGCAGAACGGACACCTGCAGCTGTAATATAAATGAAGTAATATTGGAATACACATCTCCATAATATCAGCTAGTTTAATTTCTTACATACATAATTAAATGTTACTTACTCAGTAGTGGGGCGTTGGGTGTTTGCCGGGCCTCCTGGATCCAAAGGTTCAGTTGGTCCTGCTTGTGTCTCTTCAGGTCCGCATGGTGGTGACGGACCTGCTCACCAGTCCTTGGAATCCCTGTGGCACTGGTGAGGTCATGAGCCAACCGGTCCCATGCCTCGGCCCTGTATGCTCCCCAGAGGACCTGGCCCTGCATGAGTTGGGCCTCATGATTATGGACTAGGAGCCAGACCATGTACCTGGACTCCTCAACACCCCACCTCTGTGCTCAAAAGCAACTACCCTCTCCTACTCCTGTCATTCTGCCTGCAGGTCAGTTCTACAATCATTTATGCTGTGTATTCCCGCCTATGGGGCTTATATAGTCCGTTTTTCCCGCACATATCTGTGATTGGCCATTTTGGAATTGTATCAACTTCAGTAAACCTGCATTGTCATGCTCTAGTTTGTATTCATTCCTATATATTAGCTATTATGGCATTTAAAGATACTGCTGTCATGGCTTAGTGGTTCTGTACCTTGACTATGGTGTATAGTATCATGGGTACGAACCTGGCCACTGCTTTTTATTTTTCATGACTGTCTAGACATGCTGAGGGGTGTGTCTGTGTAAAGGCAGTTTTGATACAGCTTGCTCAACGTTGCCCGTCGGTTAGCTTGCTTGCGCGGTGCGTAGCTCCGCGCAAATGGGGTATGCTGCTTTAAGCCACATTTGGCTATCGGCACACATATTATGCTCAGCTCAGTTAGGGGCACATAGATTTAGCGTGTTAGACCACTGCTCAGCTACGGGCACTCATTTTGCGCCAGTTAAACCACTGCTCATCTACGGGCACATGCACTCACTCTGTTAAACTGTAGCTCAGCTATGAGCACATCTGGCATTTTTTCTTCTTTTGTTACCTCACGTCTTCAATATAAATGGGCTATTTCATTACATTTTACATAAATTGTGGTTTTATGTGTACATATTTGTCAGGGACTTGTTTCCTGCTTATTTTGAAAAAAAAAAAAATTGGTGTTGTGGGGGCTCGAACCATGAATGCCTGCTCTTCAGCCAACATCTCTACCACTACACTATTGCTTCCTGGCTTATTTTGCATATTTACTTCTTATATGCTTTCCCACTGACTGCTAACTGTAGCTGCGCTACGGGCACGCCCGCGCAAACAAGCGCACTCACGGTTAAACATCTTTACAATTTAAAAAAAAATATAACATGTTCATTTATATATATTTTATGTTCATAGTCTGTGGGGGCATGTGTTGTGTTGTGTTTATTCACATTTCCGTGGACTCTGTTGTGGGTGTTTACTTTGGGCACTTTTACACTTCTGGGGGCGTGTCTGCTTGCAGGGCTCAGCCTACGGACACGCCCCCTACTGTCTTACATGGACCGTGTTAGACTTAGGTGTGATTCAGCATGCTCTCATGAATATGCAAAGCATGCTGACATCACTCCGTTTAAATGCAGCCTCCGTGTAAGAGTTATAACTCTTACACGGAGGCTTCGTGAATCCTGGGGATTATGTTATATTGGATCTTATTATATCATAAATATAATAGAAGTCAATTTAAAAGAAGCATGCGACCCTTCCACCTAAAACCTAACACCCCACCTACATGAAAACTCTCATAAGCTTTACCTACTTTGAGGTTATTCATGCTACAGCAAATTATTTCACCTGTGGTTATTATAAAACTAATGTTAATTTCTTTCCATCACCAGACAACTGCAAACATCTAGTAAAAAATTTAATATTTCACTAAAGTAAAAAGCAACAATAGTCTGCCCATAATCTAATGTTATACCTGTTTACTAAATGCTTTCTTATACTGCAATTACCAAGGAAGTGCTTTTATTTAGAAACCAGTAATTTCCCTTCTTCCTATACTTTCATTTCCCCCTTTTCAGAAAGGTCCATGCCATTGCCCTTTTAACTAAAATTGTTCTCTCGCTAGCAAGATAGATTGATTTTATGTTCATAGATTGGTACTAGGCTAACTGCTAGCGGGACATTTTAAGCCTAGCCAATTATCCCATCAAAATAACTGTACCAATGACAGGTTTCTTTCCCACATATCTTGCCCAGACCACCAAAAATAGCCACTTATTGTCTGCAGTGCTGGAAAGTGTTTTATATATATATATATATATATATATATATATATATATATATATATATATATATATATATATATATATATATATATATAAATACACACACACACACACACACACACACACACACACACACACACACACAGCAATGATTATTTTTACATAAAGTTTGATTATTTTTACATAAAGTTTGAATGCAGACATAAAATTCAAGAGAAACAGTGACTAAATGACACACACTACAGTTTCTGACTTTACATCCTTCAGAAAATGCACGCTAAACACCAATGCTGTTATTCTAGCAACTTTAATTTTATAATAGCAATATTTAAAATCTGTCCCTATTTTAGGGCATTCCCCCCATAATGTTAAGCTTTAGCCAGGTTTCATGCACTAAAGGTTTAAGAAGTACACTCGCCATAACTGAATTTCTCGACAGATGGCAGCCCTATTTCATGCATATATAGTTTATGTATTATGACTGCACTGTATTTCATGCATATCTTAGCTTGCAATTTATCCCGCTATATATATTTAAACATATACATTTCTCAATGCAGTGACTGAAATCTTGAACATTTTTTTCTGTGGAGCTTTTCTCCCAGGGACTCCACTGAAATGGGCTTTCATTCAGTCGGACTATCCTGGTTAATAAGTATTAATTAAATAAATCGATCTTGAAGTCTTACCCCATCTACATTCAATCTTACTATATTCACCTTTATATAGAATATTGTTGACTAAAAAAAAACGTGATGTCTTTGCTCTTCTTTGTGTTGGAGGTCTTGCCTAAAGCGGTCAAAAGGACAGTCCACTTATTAGGTCAGCAAATGGTAATTATAAAAATAAACGGTGTGTGTGGCTTGTTACATCCCATCTACTGTGGTCCTCACTCAATACCTACGCCTGTCAATCATGACTATTAGGTAGGCAGTGCTAGAGGAGGGTTTACTACAGCTGTAGTACTTCGTTAACCCAGCCATGGTGGTACTGTCACCCAGCTATAATGATTTGTACTTTGCTTACCCAGTTAGCAAGCAAGTGTCAAACATAACTTTTTATTGCTTTCATTAAATGGGCTTGTGTAACTTCTCTCAGAGTCAGAACAAATTTCATTAAAGTGGAGACATGTTTCATCTTTAATCTACTGTTGTACATGTGTAGATATGTATGCATGGGGTGATAACGCATAACTACCCCCTTCAAATGCTCCCGTTCGGACAATATCAATTCAGAATCTATAGTGTTAAATGCGTTTGGTTGTGAGCTGACAAATGAACAGTGTAAAATTGTGTTTTTTTTTTTTTTTTTTTTTAGTACGATGTGATTTTCAGTAGCTTTAAATGTTTCTGCAGCAAATAACCACATGTCGATAACATGTAAAGTAATCACAGTCAATCCAAAGAGTATATTATACGTAAGGAATGAATACAGGAAGACCAAAAAGAACTGTGGAAAATATTATCTGGCACAATTCTGCCGAGCTAGGACTTCCAGTGAACAACTCACCTCTACTCTGGGAAAGGACTCCATTGTAGCCTTACTTTGCTTGATTTTTTTATGTTGCAAGATCATCGTAGTATCGCTATTATTCTACAGTCAAAAACCTGCATACACACACAGAAAAAGGAAAGGAGATTGCTTCTGCTAAACCTGCTATTTAATTAAAAAGATCAAAGAAAATTAAGATCGGGGGTAGAGGAGTTATGCCAGTGGCAGCTTGACATGAGTTAATCCGATTGGCTGCCACCGCTCGCTCCTTGCAATGCATAGAGAATCGGCTTACTAAGATTACTTGTATAAATAGCCGATTTACTCAAAAAAGTTAAATATGAACATCATGCAACTCCACAATGAAAAGTAAGTTGAGAAAGTACATGAACAAGTTCAGGTACTTTTTCAACTTATTTTTTAACAGTGGAGCTGAAATACGGCTATAAAGTTAGATGCGCTTGTGGAACGCACTCGGCTGTAACTACATTTAATTTCTAGCTTCTCACAGCGCGCTCGGAGGTAAACACATAGGCGCTGTGAGAAGGTACTCGGGGTTAATGAGTTAAAACAGCAAGATAGATTGAAAGGAGGCGGTCACTTTTTTATTCTGGTACTATGGAATACAGTAGGATGGCCAATAAATTTAAATACTTGAAGGGGCGTGATTTCACAAAATGATAATTTTGTGCTTACTCACACCAACCATTAAAAACAGAGAGGAAATGAAATATATTGTCAAATTAACATGAGGGGCAGGCAACTAGAAAGACAGTGGTGTTTAAGAACACAACAGTAACCGGGTAGGAAAAATTTCTATCTGACTCACAAGACAGAGCTATGGTGTCTTTTCAAGTTTTAATATTCAGTTTAAAGCAGAATAAAACTAAAACACAGTGTAAAGAAAACAAATCACAGTATACAAAATAGAAAAAGGCAATAAAGCAATACAGAATACAACAAATAAAAAGCAAACCAACCTTTCCCTCACAGCAAACTGCAGCAGAGTCTGGGTGAGCCTTTCCAGTAAAGCCAGTTCATAGAAAATGAAGTCTATATCACATGGGATCACCCATTACTAGCAGTTCAAAATATAGATTCTAGAAAACTGGATATAGTGGTCCATGAAAAGAAAACAAAGGTAGCATTGATCATTTAAATTGCCATACCTAGAGACTACAGTGTCTTGCATGCAGAGAGACATAACATCATAAAATACCAGGATTTGCAGGCAGAAATGAGAGCAATGTGGAATAAAGATACCCAGAGAGTTTCAATAGTAGTAGGTGCAACGGGTGGTATAAAAAAAGAGTTTACAATTGTACTTATATATGTTACCAATACAAGTAGCCCAGTAAAAATTGTAGGAATCCTTACTGGGCACATTGAGGGTGCTGTGAAGATCACTCCTGGCTGATATCAAAAATTGAAACAATACTAATTTCATGAACTTTAATCATACTTTGACTTAAGAATGGGGTCCATTCCTGTCATGGTATTAGAAACCCAAAAGATTTGGAGAAATTAAAAAAAGTGGGAGTCTGTCATTGGTATGCTATGACTCTCATTCATAAATGTTATTTCTGATATTCCTGTTGTTGCCCTCCATTAATAAAGTGTCCCTCTACCCATTCATAGGACAAATTGCATCATCATCAAGTGCACAAACAGGTGCTACAGCTATGTAAAACCTAGTGTATATTTTAATGCTGTTCAAATGGTTCATGCTGTCAGTTATATGATTAATAATGCTGACATGTTTCCCATCACCAGCTGACATACATCACTGCTGTACCTCATTGTCTTCCCAGGAGGGCTTATTATATGTGTGTTAGTTTTGTATGCATCACATATGTCATGTATGTTGACTGTGTAACCTAATTGTCAGCTCCCTGTTATGCAGACTGCATGACCCATACATGGGCAAGCCCTAATGGTAAGTCAGTATTGCCTGCAACATCACAGTGGCATATATGTGTTATATGTCTGTAATGATATCCAGCATGTCATGTAAGCTCATTGCCCTGATCTGGAGGTCATTTCAAGTCTAGCAGTTTCATCCCAGTGTAATGCCATAGATACTCTAGTCAATGTCAAGGACTGTATTTAGTAATGACTGCCCATGTTCAGGAGGGTTGTGGGCACTATCCCCAATAAGAATTTACAGTGCTCCATCCACTCGTTCAGGTTCCTTTTGAACAGTGTCATAGAGATGCTCTGTTTCACATGAATTGGTAGCCTATTTCAAAGATGCAGCAGTCACTGGAAGACAAATCTGTCCCTCCAACACTTCCTATTCAAGATGCAGGCCATATTTAGGCCCCTGGAACAGGTAGCTCTAGTACCAATTGATTCATGGATGTGTAGCAAATTCATTAGGTTTGGGACAGAGATTGCTCTGTAAGCCAGGCAAAAGTCTCTACTAAGAAGTCTATATGATACTGCGTATAGTGACAGGGACTTTTGTCGGTCAGTGTTAAGCACATGCTGGAGTCCCTTGATCTTCTTAGTTAGAAACCTCTGAGGTCTCTCCAGTTGCTGCAGGTGCTTTTTACGGTACATGCTGAAAGGGATGTTATACTCAATTAGGGGCCTGATTAGTGCCAGGTATAGAGGACTTATAACCTCCTTTGCTGTAGAGGTAATGTTTTTGCTAATCAAGTGTGCTATGTAGAAAGCCTTCCTTACTACAGTAGACACATGGTGGTCAAAGTTAAGTTTGCAGTCTACTTTTGATTCCAGACCTCTTAACACTTCGTATGTCCATAGAGTATTGTTGCTAATTTTATAGTGTGAAGGGAGATTGTTTTTATTGAAGGGAATGATGATGCATTTCTTTGCAGTTTGAGACTGTGACTAAGACAGCAGTTGTGGATCTGCATAAGACCATCCTGAACTATACTGACATCATTTGGGAATTCAATAATTGCACCCAATTTGCAGTTGTCTGCAAACTCAGTCAGCCACAGCCCCTTAGGTTTGGCCTGAATTTCTGAGAAGTATATACCAAACATTAGGGGCCCAAGCACTGACCCATGTGGCACCCTGCAATGGCCTCTCTTTACCCTGTGCCAGCAATCAAGGAGCCTCAATCCTCACCACTACCACTGGTGAGAGATGATCAGTAAGAACGGGAATGGATTTAAATAGTATTTTAAGATGCAGCTCTCTGCATCAAGCACAGTTTCCCTCAAGAGCACACATTCCTGACCTGGAACTGGACTCTGTTTCTCCAGATCCCAAACAAGACTCACTTTGGAGCACTATGTCCCAGTTCCACGTAGCTGACAAACAAATACCTGGATGTTTGATTTTCACAGACATACTCTTGGGAAAGGCTGGCACAGATTTACTAGCTGTACCCCATCTGCCCAGACTATAAGGTAACTATGATACCACCAGTCAACCATTCTTAGGGTATTACAAAGGTATCCAATTATACTGAGTAAAACCAATACTGACATAAATGGTAGAGTGTAACCAAAGCAGCCAGGCTTTATGGAGTGTCCAAGGTGTCATTAAAATAAGCACAAGTACTCTCAAGACATAAAAAGTATTCTCTAAAAGACCAGCCACAATGAAAGGTATACAAATATTTAATAATAAAGAATAAATTAGAAAATATGAGACTACTAAAAATCCAAGTATAATAAACACCAGAGTTTCAACCACAGAAAAAATAAAAATAACACAGTTGGATAGATTAAAACAGATGCAGAAAAGCAATACTTAACTACTCTCACTGTATTTCCTGACTGTCTAAAGAATAACTGTGACCTAGGTAACTTAATTAATATAACAGGGCAAGATAGGATGCTGAGATGCTTACTTCCACAAGGCAAGGTGGTAAGCTTCTAACTAAACTGAACTCTACTACCTGAATCAGCTAACTGTCATAGATTTTTATATCAGGATTTAAAGAAAACAAACAAATAAAACCTGCTGTGAGTTCCATCCTCTCAGTGCTGATTAAAAAATGACATCACATTTGATCACCTGACTCTGGTACAATACACACTCAGAGCTTTGCTAAGATCTGTTGCAGTATTTGAAAATTATAAAACAATTTCAAAAACTTCTACTCTTCCCTTCCAGAATTCTTTGTTTAAACATATGTAATCAATCAATTATAACAACACTGTTGGTACATTTTTAACACAAGCAACTATGCAAGTCACTGTGATAGTCAAATGACACAAAATTATTTGCAAAACTCCAGCTAGCTATGCTGGCATATGTTACACATGCACTGTGCTATTCTCCCTTCCAGAGATGGCAATACCTCACATCATCACATCTCTCCCCCACTTTGAAGTCTCAAGCTAGTTTTTCAAGTGACCCTGGAAAAAAACATTGCTTTAGATGAATGGGCCTGTTTGGGAGCACATACTCTGTCTTGATAGTCCATCTGCATTGGCATTGCTGTAATCTGGACTGGCTACCACAGAGGTTCCTCCCAAAGCCCCTTTAATCTTTTGGAATGCCTGCTTGCAGGCTGGGATCCACCCTACCGTATCTGGCCTGTTTTTCCTTGTCAGGTCTGTGAGCGGAACAGATATTGTACTATAATTGGGAACAACTTTTCTGTACTACTTCATCATTCGCAAGAATGTCCTCAACTGCTTTTTGGTAACAGAGGCAGGCCACGCCTGAATAGCTTCCACTGTGGCTGGTTACAGCCTAATCTTACCACTCCCTCCTCTATGTCCCAGGTAGGAGACCTCTGTCATACCCACCTGACACTTAATGGACTTAATGGTCAACCCTGCCCTTTGCAGTCTGCCCAGGACTTCCCTGACATATTGAGGCTTCATTATGTTAATATAGTACAATTTGTGCCCCTGCCTCCTGCCTAGCAGGTTTACCATGGTGCTCTGACTCCTGCCTAGCAGGTTTACCATGTAATTAACATCACTGACCTTCCTTACCACTTTGTAGGGTCACTCCCAAGCTGCCTGCAGCTTATTGTGACTGACAGGAATGAGCACCACAACCTGCTGTCCCACAACATACTCTCGGGCTCAAGCATTCCTGCCATACCAGACCTTTTCCTGCTGTTGGGCTCCTGCCAGGTTCTCCTGGGCCATGCCCATGAGCTCCCTAAGCCTTGTCCTGAGGTTTAGGGCATATGCCACAACAGACTTCTTGTGGAATTCACACTCATACTCCCACTCATAACAAATCAAATCTTAAAGCCTCCTCACTCTATGCCCATTCATCAAATCAGAGAGTAAAAAAACCTGTGGATTCCTGGCATAACCTTTCTGTATGCAAATAGTAGCTGGAGCAAATATTTGTCCCACACTCTCTTAAACTGGTCTGCAAATACCTGTAGCATGGTCTTTAGTGTAGAGTTTAACTTCTCCACAAGACCATTAGTCTGGTGTTGGTAGGGGGTAGTCTCTAGGTGCTTCAGCCTGCAATACTTTCACAAAAAAGACAGCAGGTTTGATATAAAATTGGCACGTCTGTCAGTATTTCTCTCAGAATACCTACCCTGCTGAAAATCTCTAACAAAGCATTTGCCACCTTTTCTGCCTCAATGGAGGGCAGTGCCACTCCCTCATGGTATCTAGTAGCATAATATACTGCCACCAGGATATACTTCTTCCCTGTGGAACATGGGTGCTCAGAGGCCCCACAATATCTGTAGCTTCCCTCTGAAATGGCTCCTTAATTCTTTTTGTGGCATGGCATGTCACATGACTCAGAGATCTGTGGACACTGTTTGGCACTACATGATAGTTGCCTTTTCTGCAACTAAGTATTGCAGTTACTTCCAGCATGTTTCAAGAAGAGAGTCATCCAAGGTGTCTGTACAGAGCACACACAAACACATTAGGGAAGTGTAATATGTATACCCTGTGAAGGTAAGGTGTGGGTTTTACACAGGTGTTCTGCAGTTGGACTTTACCCAAGTGGTGTGTACTGGAAGGACACAGTTAACTTGTGAAGACTGTGTTAAGCATGAGAGTCCATGGATTTGCCGGTGCCTGCCAAATACTATTGCTGGTCTCACCGATACCACTCTCACATAGAATACCATGCTTCGATATATTCTCTGTCATCACACTCAAAATGTTACTATGAAGTCCAGGATGACAAGCAGGACACAGCCTGTTTGTTCATCCACATAGCTGTCCCACATCATGAAAGGCTCTGTAGGCTTCACATGCCCTTCTCCAGGTAGATGCCTTGATTAGCAACCTGGGCATCAGTTGGCTTTTGCATGTCTTATGCCTTCTTTTTCAGTGTTGGTGATATGTCACTAGAGAACTGAAAACAGGGGGCTTATTAGCATTGCTGTAGCACCACAATATAATGTACAGTGTCCAGTAACATAGATGTCAAGTCTTGCTGACACAATCGGCATACTGGGGGTGAGCTATCTTAGGTGACATTTTCACAGCTAGTCTTCCATCCTGCCCTTTAACAGATTACTGGTGGAGATCTGTATGACATGGCTGTGAGACCTACTGCAGCAGACTGGCCACCTATGGTCAATGTGTGTCCACCTGCCATATATCCTAGGCATGTCATACTGTACAGTTATTTACCCAAAGCACATGTATGTGGTCCCACATCATGTCATACAACAACCAGTGTGCTGTCTGGTTGTTTGACAGACACTGTATGCTTGCAAGGCCAACATAATGTCTGCAAAGTTTATCAAATCCTCTATGCATGCATGGGCATTCATATCTTCACTGCAAAGTGTGCCTACAAGCACTGTATATCAAGCTGTCAGCCCCAAGGGTGTGGCAGCATGACCCTAACTTTGCAGGACCTGCTGATGAGATGTTGGGAGTATCTCCACCCCTCTACTCCTATGACACACAAACACAATGTGTAACAGATGTGACTGCATTTCAAACCTTGCTGCCATGGTGTCTCCAAAAGTCATTAAATATGGCAATGAGCATTATGTCAACATTCATAGCTCACATCCTGCACCCCCTACACCCATACCACACACACCTGCATGTGTGCAGCTCCTTACCAGACACATTGCCAGACAACAGACACTTCAGAAAATCCTGCCTCTAGAGTGCACAGTACACATAATACTGCATGCACCACTCTCTCACTGGTCAAGCACTCAAGGCAAAACACAAAATCACACCGCTTAGTCATAGGTGATTACATTGTGAGACACTTTGATGTCTGTGTAAAGTGGTTACATATGGGAAAGTTCATAGATAGCTGCCTGTGGGGTGACACAATAAGACTTATCACACATTGTTGCAAATCACAGAACATCAGTTAACATAATGTTGACATCATAGTTCCTGCAGTTGTGTATGACTAGGGACATATGTCACTGGACTGTATGCAGACACATGACTGAGCTTAGCCAATCTGTGTCTCTCGCAGATATGCACATAGCTTTCAGCTGCAGTTGACCCTCACCTAGGACGATGGCTCCATATACACAGGAATTGATGGAAGTCAATAATTACCTTAGCATGTGGTGCCATTGTAAGGGGGATGTACTACATGTCTGCCTGGGATGCATTGCTCAACAGACATCAATGCACCACCAGTGATGGTCTTCCTCTCTCACCACTGAGATTTGGAGTACTGGCCAAGGCTGCTGACATCCCCACAATGCATCTTATATGCACTGTTGACGTAGATTTGGCAATGAGAACAACATCTTTATATAACATCATGGTTATGGTGCTACACGCTGGGTATGGCAACAGTGAACCTCACTCTCTGGAAGGTGTCCCCACCCTAGATTTTGCAGACAACTGTGCAGTAAAGGATATCCAGTTCAATTCTGTGAACAGAACCACAGCCATACTAGACTACACAACCATTCACATCTTCAGACCTCAAAATGACAGTGTTCTAGGTAGTGCAGGTAGTGTATACATACTAATTAAGAATAGATACACATCCAGATTTTGTGAAACACTTTGATTTCCCAGAGACACTGCAGGTGCCATTCAGTACTGGCTGGGCACATAATCAAGCAATAGCCAGCTACAGGAGCAACTGCATGAATCCAGACACCCATTGTGTGTATTTGCATGTACGTGTGTCTGTCAAGATATATCATTACACCATGGTTTGGGGTGGCATTAAGTGACTGCCAACTGTGTTGATTAGTTGTGCTGCAGCTCACATGCCCAAAGATTAGTCCAGGTCCTTAACTACAATGCCCCGAAGCACTGCTGTGACTTCCCCACAATGGGAACCAATGTATTGCATCATGCATTTACCAATATGGGTGACCACTACAGCCCCCCAATATGAGGTCCTTTCTGGTGGGACCTGGCCAAAAATCAGTCTCATTAGAGCTATCAGCACTAACCCCCCATTGCAGACAATACAGACATATATTTTAACAAAGCCATTTAGTACCTCCTATGGGATGGTTAACATAGCTTGACTGCACTTCCCTCCTCAGATGGGACAGGCAAGTATGCAGAGCTCTACACCCATGCATTATGCCAGAAGCATTACAACTGCATGGACTTGACTGGATGTCACTTGAGGGACACAAGCTCTTCCTGGCACAGCAAACCTGATTGGTGGACAACTACCAGTTGCAGGCTGTACAGTAACAGGTGGACATTGCTGTGTGACATTTGGGGTGAGGGTGCTCCCCCTAAAATGGAGGTACAACCTCCTCAGCTAAAAGAATCACATAGTGTTGTTGTGATGTTGTGTAGACACAGTAAGTGATAAAATTAGCCATGTATACAAAGCAGAACCACAATACACAGTGTATTTACATGTGTAACCTCAAAGGACAGGCCCAGATTGTCGGTGAACTCATACATAATGATGCCACATTTAATGGGTCTGTACTCATAGCTAACCTGTAGTCCCACAGGCTCTGCATCAACATCAGCCCCCAGTCCCTACCACATTTCACACATGACATTCCTACAACCTGTCCCATAACTTCCATATCAACAGAGCAAATTGTAAATGGCCTCTCAATGGAGGATACACAACATCTATTGGACATGCTAACATCCCAGGCTGCATCCTACATGGGATCTGACAAGGATTACTAACACCATTGGGAACACCTTACAGTCATAATGAAACCACTGGCTGAACCCCAGCTGAGAGGACAATGGCAACTGTTATACCCTTCCACAGAGATGGTGCATCCACTGAGCAACATGACTTTAGACGTCTTTGTAGTAGTATTCATATCTATATGCCCATAGGGGCAATCATAATGGAACTGATCAGTACACATATATGTGATCTACACATAGCTGACACAGTTTGGATGTGTGACAGGGGAATCATGAGTGTTACACATGGTGGACATTTCTGAGGCAGTAACCAAGGACCTGGGTTAGGGGACATCAGGGCATACAACCCCCCCCCCCCCGGGACTGAGCCAAGCCATCTGACTTTATCGCCCACTAAGGCATTATTTACAAAGCACACACTTAGGCATCCATGCTACTGTCATTGTAGGGGTCACTAAGTGGCCCATTGATGGCACACATACTCAACATAGAGACATCCACCTCTAATACTTGATCTGTAAGCAGCAGTGTTCAACAGGGCTCAGTTCTGGGTTCTCTTCTGCTTGGAATACATTTAACAATGACACAAGTGAGCACTGAATGTCTGTGGCTAACAATATTGGCTGATGCCTGCAAATTTTAAGTGCTCATAGAGTCTATGAGTTTTGTCAGTATCCTGCAAGAGGGTATTGATGAACAAATGCCTGTTGACATACTAATAGCCATAAACTCCATGTAAATATATATGTAGTATCATTGCCCTCAGTAACACCTATGTATCTGTTAAATTGCGCATCAGTCACAACATGTGATATACATACTCAGTAGTGAAAGAACTGGACACATAGACCTGGCCACACAGGCTTACACCTAATGTGTCTGAGATTGCCATGTCTCCACAGTAGTATGCAAGGAATCATATGTCATAGCTGAAAACACAGTCACCCATAAGTGACATACTCATAACCTCAATGTACTCTTTCTTCATTATGTCAATATCTGAGTGCAATGCCCAATTGGTAATGTACTTTTCCAAGCAGTATTGGCAATTGCACACAACCGTATGGTCCCTCATACGAGAACTTCATGTCTTCAATATGTGTTCAGTGGGGATCGTCTGAAATGAATGTCATTGCAGCGTGTGGCATATAGAGTACTTAGAGGTGATGTATGCCATGCATACGGGGCAAAGTGTGACCCTGCTTGATTGTAAATGTGGCATATCTTTAGGTGGTATAGTAGATGGATTAATCACTCTAAGGACATTAACCTACTATGTGACATTAGTAATACATTTGGGTGGGAGAGATTTGTCTAGCAGACTTTAACACACCTTTGAAACAGAACCCTGCCTAATGGCACACAGAGCACTTTAGTGCCTGTCAGCACGTGCCATCTGTATGATTGGCTGAGCAAACATCATTTCACCACAGGGCTTCTGACTGTGTTCCTCTTGTACTGGAGCAGTATGCGCTGATCATGTAAATAAGGGTATAAAGTTGTCTAGCATTGTGAGGGCTGTATGGCCATTAAGATAGTTAAGTTCAAAGGTCCTATGGTTTACCCTGTAGCACTCTACAATCTCCAGCTTGTGTAGCTCCTGGAAGGCTACCCTGAGCCTGAATACTCTTCTCCTTCTCTGCCTAGGCCTACTGTTAGCAGCACCAGGAGCATTGACTTCAGCATCTAGCACATACAGATGTAGCAGACCGGCAGCAGCCCCTAGCATTATCTCAGTTAAAATTCCCAAGTTTCTACTCCAATGGTCCAGAGTATGGGGAAAAATCAGAATGTAGGATGTATGCATAGTTTATAGAGCTCTGCTGTAGGTGCAGAATGTGTGATTGGTCAATTATGATGCATTTCACCTGCCTACAATATAAATAACAGTCAATTATGATGCATTTCACCTGCCTACAATATAATTAACATCATTTAATGGCCCTATTTTAGCTTAAACAAGGGTCAAACGTATTTGAATACATTTTTGTTTTCAGAGACGCTCAGCATGATGGCACGCTGTGCAAACACTTGCACCAAAGGTAAATAGAGCTTAGAAGTTAGTGGACACATCCCCCTGAAAGGACGCATTCAGCCAGGTGGCACACCTGGCAAACAGGTGCAGTTAAGCTGAACTGTGCTTAGAAGTCAGTGAACGAACCCCCCCCGATGTCATCTACATCCTGTGTAAACAGCAACATGGGTCTAAGCCTACATGAAAGGGATATGCTGACATGATTACTCCGTTTTGCTATTCAGTAACTCCACCTCATTTGCATAGGAATCATGCATACAGCCTGGGTTACTTTTCCTTTATCGGGGCAACACTTTAAATGCGGTTGCTGAGTTCCGAATTTAGTCTATTTTCATGGCTTTTAGGTGTTCATCGTAACATGTGTGTATGAAATGTAGAAGTCACATCTTCTTTTTTAAATAGTATCCATTTAACACATTTACAGTAACTCCTTAAAGACATGAGCATCCGCATGAGGAAATTATTGAACGTTAAAATAAGATTATGTCATGTACAAGGCAACACTTTCAAGTATTCTCTCAATGTGTCAGTGCCTCAACATTACAGTAATAATATTTTTTTTTGTAAGTGTCCCTTATTTTCCTTCATTTTTGTATGATTCTTGCTGTTATTTGCAAAACAGCCCAGCGAGATGAATGGGAGAATGGGAGAATAGAGTGACAGAGGGTTGGCATGGAGGTGTTTTCTGTGATAGCCAATCGGCTTATGAGTTGTGGACTGCATGCAGGACATTTACAGTAAGACACTTTACGGGAGTTAATTCATTTTCATTTCTAGTAGGGCAAATATAAGGATATTATGACACTCTTAAAAAAAAATAAAACCCTACATTATCCAGATTTGCTGCATTTATTTATTTTTTTTCATTTCTCTGTTCGTTACTTATCGGGGCAACACTTTTAACACGATCGTTCAATTGAAATCCAGTAGCTTAACACATCTGTTAACCAGGTGTGTGTAAAATTTACAAAGATAACTTGATAACTTCTTTTTTTTTTTTTTTTTTTACAAATTATTATTAAGACAAATAATTATTACACATATCTGGTTAACAGACATGTTAAGGTACTGGATTTCAGCTGAACAATTGCATTGAAAGTGTTGCCCCGATAACGTTAAAGTACCCAGCCTGGAAACTACATGCTTCAGAGCCCTAGCACGTTAGCAACAGCACCAATGCACCATTCTAGGGACCCCACACAAGGTCCTGTAATACATTTCTGTCACATAATATTAAGTTGTTTTTTCCATTTTTTTTTATTTTTCTGTAAAGCATGTTAGCTCAGTGCAGCCATGCCCAGATTATTAAAAAATATTATTTCCTTTAATTTTTCTGACAAACAGAATGATAGTTTCACTCATGTGTCTATCTGGGGTAGTTACGTGTTATCGCAACCAGATTTTCGTGTTAACGCTGGTTGCTTCCCATTGTGTAAACTACTACCAGAAAGTATTGAGAAGCACAGAAACCATGTTTTCTGTAGGAATTTGTGTGTTTAGGCAGGTGTGTGACTTAAATACATGAGAAAGTAATGTTTCATTGCACATACCCCCTTTACCGCCACCGTTTCATATCACCATTTACAGTAATACTTAGTGGAACATTGTAAAAGTTTGCTTCTTCTTGTACTTTGTGGCTGTTAGCAGCTTTTTTTAAATTTTCACCTGAAGAAGTCTTTACAAATTTCCCCCCACCAAAAAAGTGACCAAAACCATCATGTCAGGGTCTGTCTTTGCCTTCTCTGAAGGCTTCTTTCCACACACTCAAAATAATCCGTTTGTCAGAACAACAGCAGGCATGACAATTCCAGCGTACATGTGTAAAACAGGAAGTGGGTTTCCTCAAATGTTTGTCTTCCCCTTCACAGGCCCTGTAATGCAAAGGTAGTTCACTCCACAACAAAAAACAGACTCTGAATACCACCTGACAGTGGTTCATGGACTCGTTTCTACGGAAATATTGTAAATTCACAACCACGAAAATCTGGGTGCGATAACACGTAAGTACCCTATCTGGAATGACATTCCTGTCCATATATATCTACATTTTTACAACCCCTTTTGTCTATCTATACACCAGTACATAGAATTTTTCCGTGTACACTACAGACACTGACACAAGGTCTGAAGAGATGTCTATCTGCTTGCTTGATCACTCTACTTGCCTCATTTGCATGAGATTCACCTACTTATGAGGTGATTTACATGCCACGGAAGTTTCCGTTTTGGAGCATGCATGTGAGCCACTCAGCAGCTCTCACCAAATCTTAAAAATGTTCACGCCCATGTAAGCAGTGTGGCACGATGCCTACATAGAAAAAAATATGTAGGCTTTAATTAATTCCCCCAGTACTTAACTAATCTCACTGTATTTCCTGACTGTCTAAAGAATAACTGTTCCCTAGCTAACATAAATAACACAGGAAGGCAAGATAGGATGCTGAGATGCTTACTTCCACAAGGCAAGTTGAAGAGCTTCTAGCTAAACTGAACTCAAGTAACTCAATCAATTAACTGTCATAGATTTTTATATTAGGTTCCAAAGAAAACAAAATAAAACAAGTTGCTGTGAGAGTTCCATCCTCTCAGTGCTGGTTATAGAATGAAATCACATTTGATCACCTAACTCTGGTACAATACACATTCAGAGCTTTGCTAAGATCTGTTGCAGTATTTAAAAATTATAGAACAATTCAAAAACTTCTACTCTCCCCTTCCAGAATTCTTTGTTTAAACATATACATTTAATCAGTTATAATAACACTGTTGATACATTTTTATCAGAAGCATCTGTACAAGTCAGTGCGATAGTCAAATGACACAAAATTAATTACAAAACTCCAGCTAGCTATGCTGGCATATTTAACACATGCACTGTCCTAGTCTCCCTAGCACAGACAGCAATACCTCACATCGTCACACACCCCGCTGGTGATAGGTCTGCTGGTTGACGTGGGGTCCCCCACTTTGATAGTGTGTGACTGGTTTGTGAGCCAGTTGGTAACCCATCTTATAACAAAGGGGTTCACATAATGCCTGAATGTTAGGATTGTGTCAAAAGCCTTTGCCAAGTTGAGGTATGCTGTGTTGCACAGATTTGCCCTTGTCAATGGCTCTGGTCACATTTTTAAAGAAATGCACTAGGTTTAACAGTCATCTGCCTCTTCTTTTAGCACATTAGCTAAACTATCTGATCCTCCATTAGCTCATCTAGTGATAATGATGTGGGATCTGATGTGTCTCAGTACAGTAGCAAGGATCCTGGCACACAGGAAACTGACATAGTGGTACAGTCCAGCCAAGATGATGACAGCCATGAATGTGGCTGTAGCCTCAAATTTTCAGGGATACTTGTCCAGTCATTTTGACAAGAAGAAGACATCAGATGGTGGACAGAATGAGGCTAGTGAACAACAGACCCATGCTGAGACTGCTGCTGATGCAAACAGTTCACCACAACACATTGATACTGGCCATCACACAAGATGTAGGTGTGCACTTGATGTAGGTGTGCAGATGGTTTGTATGGAAAGGTGTCAGAGCATGTTTGCATACTCCTGCAGGCAAATAAATATTCCTAACACAGTCATGGATCAGACATCCATGCACTTGCCATACCACAGATCATGTTGCATACCAACTGGCTGTACTGCATGAAGGACAGGAGCACAGACACGGTGAAGTAATGGCATCATTGGCTGCTCAGAATGAAAGCATGTTATCTGTGGCATGGTCATTAGAATCACTATTCTTGAAAGTACTACAGCAGTGCCATTTTAAAAGCAGGGTTCTCCTTGCCCTGACTGTGCTTAGACAATTGCCATATTGGAGAAGCAGGCTTCCTCTCAGCATAACCAAACTTGCCCATCGGGTATATGTGTCTATGCACCTACATGCACACACTTCCACTGCTGGTCCATCTGCTGTGAGTCTGGCAGTCACAAAGGCAGTCAAGTCACACTCATGCTCTTTCACCACCACATGCTAGTGTCACACCCTCAGTTTCCTTTGTGGCGCAACCTGGACCAAGTGTTTCAATATGTAGTAGGGGCAGAGCAGGTCACTGTGTGAGCTGTCAGCATGGGCAGTCTAGGCTATGCCAGAGTAACACAGAAATTTGATCTACTCTGTCCTTTACTGTTATCTTCACACCATGGAGATGATTGCTATGCAGAACATTGACAATGTCATCGGTCTATGCTCACTGACATGTGTGATGCCACATGAAGCTAACAGTTTACTAACCATAGCTGACTCCATTATTACATTACTTTATCCGTACTGTACAGTGATATATTTTACTTCTGATATTAAAAGTTATGTATTATGTCTTGTGTTGTTACCAACTTGCAGCTTATTATAGTGGAGAAAAAAGAATGTGTTGCACTGATGTGTGTGTCCTTTAATGTGTGCCATATACTGATACAATAATCTGAGCTGTATGCATACCTGTGTCAGCTGTGCCCTGCATTGATGATCCTTGGTCTGACAGATTTGTATATGTTAATAATGATATAGATTCAGATTCAGAGATAGTATATATGTTATGATTATGCTGTTATTTCTGATGCTCAGTGTGTACATCTTTTGGGTAATTGCCATTAGACACAAACCCTATTGCTGTGTGGGCCAACATGTGAACATCAATGTTTAATCTGTGTATTCATGTATATGTGGCTTGTCATGACTCAAAGTTGTAGGTCAGGTGCTGCCATGTTGCCTGGGCCTGCACTTGTGGATGCACCTTACATTACCTATGCTTATGTCTTCTGCCTTCATGTTCTCCTGCTCCTCCTCTGGTACCTGTGGGATTTCATCTTCAGACATCTGGGGTTCTTCAGGTAGTTCACCCACACCTGCAGCTGGCAAATGACCGTGTGCTATAGTCAGCATGTTGTGCAGCATAGTACACATCATTATCATCTGAGCTGCCTTCTGAGGTGTATTTTGCTGTACACCCCTGGATGTGTCCAGACTTCTGAACTTAGCCTTCAGTACACTTAACACATGGTCTATGGTGTTCCTGGTTGTTGTATGTACTATACCGTAGGCCTTCTCTGCAGGGCTGGATGGTTCATGACACAGGGTCATTAGCCACACATCAAGAGGATAACCAGTCACCTGTTTTGGGGAGGAAACACACATCTGGTCAGTATGGGTATTGGTGGGAGGGGTAACCTTAGCTTACATCCTAACTGTATTCCTATACTCACTTGTAGCAGTCTCTTAGATATATCACTTTTCTGGAATGAAGCCCTCAGTCCTCTTTCCCTCCAAATGGCAGCATCATGGATACTCCCAGGGTGTGCTGCTATGATGTTTGTTATGCTGCCATCTGCTGTAGACACACAACCTGGCATTTCAGGATGACAATCATTTTCTGCTGATGTGTCATGTCATTCTGCTTCACAATTTGCATGTCTCTTGATCTTGGTATGTGTTTCCAATCTGTTGCACAAAATACATGGGGAAGTTTGCAATGCTGTAAAACTGATGCATTACAATTCTCTGTTCCATGGGCATGGATGGAAAGCAATGCAGTTATCCACACTGTTGCACATTGTTGCCAGTAATTTTGCCAGGATATGGCTGATCGTTGTCTGTGATACTCCTACAACATCCTGCATGTGTCTCTGGAAAGTCCCAGAGGCAAGTACACCCAGGCTGAGACACACTTTGGTTTCAAGCAGGATGAGGTTTCCTGACAGGGTAAGCACAGACATATGTGGGGCACACATGTTGAAGACAGCCTCCACCAGTTGTCTGTCTTGACGATATCTGTTGATGATTTGCTGGTCTGCCAAATGGTTTAGTTGCATCCTTGCTATGACTCTTGCTGGCTGCTTCTAGGGCACACAGCTACAGCTTCATTTATGGCTTGAATTGCTGCAACGTATTGCAGTTCATTAACTGCTGGCTGCATTTTTGATTTTTTTTTTCAATATAGTTACAGAATATGTCAGAATCCATAGACGTAGTTTCCATTCATTATGAGCCATATAGCATATGCCAAGGATTTTGGAAACAGAGTCACTGTTGAACTAAGAAAAACAAACAAAAAAAACCTTGAGGAAAAACAACAATGAAGCACAAACTCTCAGGGCAATCCCAAAGTGAAGCAGGCTGTGCTAGTGCACATAACTCAAATGTGCACACAAAATAATGTGCATAGAACAACTTAATACATAAAACATGGAGTGCTTTCACACCTACACAAAATACTTCATCAAAACATTAAAATGAAACAAACACCACATCTAAATAACAATTTCAAAATGACACATGGCATTAAGCAACCAATCACATCCAGGAATACTCAGTTAAAAAATTAAAGTAACAGTAGTTGAACAATAAAATCCTTAATGTAATAAATCAACATAAACCTAGTCTAAGCATATACAGATTATTTTTTTGAATATAAATAAAAGGGTAAATATGCAACCTGCAAAAACAAGGCATAACCTCCAACTACAGATTAGCTACACTCATTTTGAGAACACAACTAATTGAAATCTTATAGTTTAAATCAGGGGGCTGCTCAGCTTCTAATCTAAGCTGCCAAAGAAGCTCCAGGTACTCTAGTTTTGGTTCCCAAGACCCCCACCCCCAACATTTAGTAAAACTTGTTCCAGTATAAAAAAAAATAAAAACATTTTATTATTACAGCAAACCTGTTTATGTTTAAACAAAGCCTTATTAACACTGAGTGCCTTAAAAACATACATATGTTCATATATGCATTTTTAAGAGCACGTTCAGTTTTGCCAATATAAAAATATTGGCAAAAATTGCAAAAAGCAGGATAAATGACTCTAGATGAATTACAATCACAAGCTTGATGCAGTTTAAGCAGAAAATGAATGATATTCGATTTTAATGTCTGTCCCACAAAGATAAACTTGTACTGAGAACAGGACCCACACTTTCACATTCCTTGAAGCTTTTGGTGGAAACATTTATAACACCAATTGTTGTAGCTGACTCCAAGTATGCCTTTAAATTAAAATGCCTATTATATACAAACTGGGGACCCACACCCAATATATTATATAGCTTACTGTCATGTTGTATAAGCTACTCTGCCTTCAAATTAAAAGCCTATTATATACAAACTGGGGACCCGCACCCAATATATTATATAACTTACTGTCATGGTCTATAAGGGCGGCCACAGTGGTGCAGCGGTTAGCGTTGTTGCCTCACAGCAGGAGGTTCTCCAGTTCAATCCTCGGCTGGGGTGCCTTCTTTGCAGAGTCTGCATGTCCTCCCTGTGGTCACGTGGGTTTCCTCCAGGTGCTCCGGTTTCCTCCCACATCCCAAAGACATGTTGTAGATGGATTGGACATTCTAAATTGGCCTTAGGTGTGAGTGTGTGCATGTGTGTGCCTTCTGTGGAGGATTGGGCACTGGGCTGGCAACTCAACGCCATAAAACTCCACTGTCAATCATGAGTGGACAGGTGATCTGCTGTGGTGACCCCTAACCGGGAAAAGCCAAAAGAAGAAGAAGAAGACTGTCATGTTCTATAAGGGTCTATATTAAATTAACGGAAGTTCATAATATCAAACGCTCTGAAGAGCAAAAATCCCGGACCTTGAACTTTTTATTGTGGGGGACTGTTCCCCCCACATCCCCACTAATTATGTATACCAACTCCAAGATCGCACTACAGTGAGGAAAGTGCAAATATTCCAACCTTCACTGTACTGCGATCCCACAAGCAGCACTTCGACGTCTGGCATTTTTGCTCTTCAGAGGGTTCGATATTATGAACTTTCATTCATATAATATAGACCCTTCAGTAACCTTCCAATTACTAGTCGGTACCTGCTTAATATAATTACAATAAGGGTCATATTTTACAATTAAAATTTGTTCATAGTCAGAGGGCAAAGCATGTACAGGATCTGTAGAGTGAGAATCTACATGTAGTAATGGAAAAAAATGATCAGCTCTTTTTTTGCAAACCTTATCCTTAATGTGAATCAGCATGTTAAATGGGTAGCCTCTTTTGGTGAATGTGTTTATTAGTTTGTGGATCTCAAGCAAAAATGGTCTTCTTCTGACAATTCTCAAAATGCATACCATCTGACTTTTCACAAGGCTTTTTTTGGTGTGAAAGGTACTAAACAGAATAGTACAGGAAAGAGGTGGAGTAAGTAAGTTTCCTGTAAAGAAAATAAATTAATCTTTGCTTTTCCACACATTTCACCAGAGTAATATCTAAATGGTTATTTTTTCGTTGGGGTAAGAAAATGTAAAATTTTAAAACTCTGTTAATGCAATCAAAAAAATCCATAAATCTTTCCATCTCTGTTACACTACCTTTCCATACAGTAAGTGTATCATTCAAAACCTAAAAATAGGTGGCAATAAGACCCATAAAGTGAGATTTAAAGCCCAAGGTCTGCTCCCAGTACAAAATAATTATATTTGCATATGTGGGGGTTCAAGCCTCTCACATTTTACCCCAGATATTTGCATAAAATATTCACCTTTATAGTAGAGGAAATTATTGTAAAGAGTTAATTACATTAGCTGTGTTAGCATGTTAACATTCCTAGATGGGATATCTGCTAAGCTTGTGCAAGCCTCTCTAAACCACTCAAGGCCAAGGAGGTGCAGTATACAAGAAAAAAGTTTGACAATATCAACACTGACCAATAGCCATTCATTATTGTAGAATTCCTGCTTCATATGCCTTAAAAAGTCCTATGAATTGTTCAAAATATATGAATGGTCTTTAAAACATTTTTTTAAATAACATCAATGTAGATGGTTAAAGGATGTGTCTTTGATCCAGCAGTTGAAACAATGGGACATAAAGGAGGATGATTTCGTTTCTTATGAACCTTAGGGATGCCAAATATTGCCAGAATCACTGGACGGTCAACTTTCAGAAACTTATAAAGGTTATAGTCAATGGCATCCTGGTCAAAAAGGTCCTTTAAAAACAAATCAATTTTATAATAAGCAATATTAATCTCATTTCTTGACATTCTACTATATTACAATTCATTGTTTAAAAGCTTATACATTCTGGACAAATAGTCCATTTGATCCTACAAGAAAGGTGATATTCTGGTTTTAGAAGCTATTCAACAAAAATTTACAAGGTCTATCATTACTCATAGAGATAAATTATGCCCATCTAGACTGGAAAGTCTAAATCTCTGTTCAATCAATTACAGATATCTGCAGGGTAAACTTTGTTTAGCCTATAGGGGGGTTTGGAGTGAAGAATATAGATCTCTACTAAATATTGAATTGTTGAATGCAAGCATATCAACCAGAGGTTCATATTTTACTTATAGAATTGAGTAATCAAGGACAGCCATAACAGCAAACAAATTAATGGGGTCATTGGTTCAAGTTTGGAACATGGTTCCTTTACATATTTGACAGTCTTGTTCTTTGCAGATATTCCAAAAACAACTTGATACCTGGTTGGGTCTCAAGGTATATGCATTCATGCAGGAGTCTGTGTTATGAATGGCCTTTAGCCTTCATACAGGAATTAGGGAACAACTGAACAAGTGATATTGCTTAGATAAATTGCAATATAATTGTTAAAATGTTTAAATACATAATTTTAACTGTATTAAAATGCTACTTACATTTGAGACAGATTACACTTGAATAAAATTAATTTACCTAAAGGAATTATAATTCAATCAATCTCCGTAATACAAAATAACATCTGTAATAGTTAAATAAGATATTTGTAACATTCTTTTGATAGAGATGTGACACTGCCAGCCCAGCTATCTGGAATTTTGTAAATAATTCTATGCCATTTGTGAATAGTGATATGATTTATACAAGGTTGTATGTTATGAACTAAGCATCAAAGCATGTAACCATAGCATACCCTGCTGGAACATAGAATATTAACTTACAAAACTTCAAGTAAACAAGTTGAAATTTAGTGCTTTACAGTTGTGCTATAAAAGTCAGTTTAAATGATGCAGAAGCAGACATAAAATCTAGAGCTATATATTTTCTATTGTCTGGAAATAAAAGTAATTACTAGGTTTAAATTGTAAAGTGTTTTATTGCTTTATGATTTCCTAGCAGATACACAGTTCTGAGCAAATATATGAGAGATATGTAATTCTCACACAGAGATGTTAAATCCTGTTGAGTTTCTGTTTAGCCTGGGAACTAAAGTCAGGTGACAAAAAGTAATATCATCCAGGCTAGGTCAGTAGTAAAATGTGATATTAATTTAAGATGTCTCTCAGACAGTGAGGCTGCGAATTTTGTATTTTGTCTTTGACCTGGAAATATCCACTCTTCATCACATCTGCACTTACTGTAAGTACGTTTCTATGGTATAACAACTTTTTCAGATATAGTTAGGAATATAGTAAAGATTAATTTAGATGTTTTCTGTATTTATTTTAGAATGTCCTGCAATGCTGTTTTAAATACTTTTTGTGGTTTTGAACTCTGAAGTTACTGTGTTGAGTTACTGAGTATTGTCTTATTCTTTTATTAAGTATGTTTTAAATATATTTAAACCTATCTTTATGGCTGATATTTGTGAGACATAGTTAAGCTCTTAAGAGTACTTGCATATGTATTTGGTGACACTGTACATGACATTACTAAATAGCCTTGCAAGTCTTGGTCAGAATGCCATTTGGATTAATAGTAACATCAGAATGCCATTTGGATTAATAGTAACATTACACAGTAGGATTGGACACCCTTTATAAGGACCTTATAGTAGCTGATAAGTAAGAGTGGTTGGTGGCAGTGATATCTACCTTATAGTCTGGGAAGAAGGGGGCATAGCTAATAAACCTTTGCCAGCCTCCCCCATGTGCATGTGTGTGTTTGTATATAAATCAAATCTCAAAGTGTGTGTGTGTGTGTGTGTGTGTGTGTGTGTGTGTGTGTGTGTGTGTGTGTGTGTGTGTGTGTGTGTGTGTGTGTGTGTGTGTGTGTGTGTGTGTGTGTGTGTGTGTCAGCTACTTGGGCAGGGACATGAAGCACTGGTTGGACAGAGAGGGTGATGGAAGTTTTGGCTTGACCACTCAGATGAGATCTCAACCCTATAGCTGTGCCAGTGTGGAGTATTACTGGGGATCTGGAGAAAGAGGGGGAGACCAGCCCCAGACTGACTGTGATCTCTGTGTGCTCTTAAGGAAATTGCACTTTACTGTGTGTTTACTTGTCATCCTCCCATTGTGTATGCCCTTCTCTGTTGCCAGTGGTGAGGACTGAAACTCTTTGATTACTGGGCCAGTGCAGGAGCATCACATATTAATTAGTGGACAGTGTTGGGATAGCCACATCACATATTAATTGATTGACAGTGGTGAGATAGCCACATCACATATTAATTGGCTTACAGTGGTATGGATATTAAATTCCTGTAGCCTGTGGTTCAGTGGTCATTGAAGGTGTTTATACTGTCAATCAGCTATGGAGTGAACATTCAGAGTTTCACATCACAATTGTTTTATTTTTTTTTTGTTAGCTTAGGTACTCAGGGAGAGCAGGCAAGCATGTCAGCAGAGGAGTATGGCATGCTGACAAACAGACAATTGTCTAAGATGTGCCAGGCTAAAGGACTGGTGCATGCCAACCTGACTAAGGCAGAAGTTATTGTAGCTGTGGGCACAGCTGCATCACATGCCAGTAATCAGGTTGGCAACCACGCTGGCCTTGGAGATGTACAACTCTCACAAACTGGAAAGCTCAACCTTTCCACAGAGGACTTAAAAATCAATCTGAGGTAAAGAGACTTGAGCTGGAGGCCAAGCATTTGGAAATAAAAGCAACAGAGAGACTGAGACATCTATAGGCTGAGGAAAATGAGAAACTGTGATGCCTTGAGGCTGATGAGAAGGAGATGCAGAGGCAACATGAAAAGGAGATGCTGACTCTTCACCAGAGTCATGGAGGTAATGGGGAAGGGAATAACCAAACCCTAAAAGCAACAAATGTCAGTAAATTTCTTCCACAGTTTACAGAAGGGGATAATTTTGATAGTTTCATTCATATGTTTGAGAGGGTATGTAAACAGTATAATGTTGACCAAGAGCTCTGGGTATGGTTCCTGACCCCTTACTCCATGGTAAAGCTGCAACTGCTATTTCTAAACTGTCTACTTAAATTATAATATTGTAATGAACTGTCTTTTAGAATGCTTTAAGTTAACACCTGAAGCTTATAGGAAACATTTTGTGAGCACAGACACAAGGCAGATGAAAGTGTGTGTGAATATGTTGCTAAACGAAGCACTTATTTTCATAAGTGGGTGAGTTGATGTCAGGTCACCACTTTTGAAGGGCTGGTAGACCTTTTAGTGAGGGAACAAGCCCTTAGCATTTTGCATGTGGACATGAGAATCTGGTTAGCTTACAGACAATGCAATACTGCAAATGAGTTGGGGAAGAAGGGAGACCTATACCTAGCAAGCAGGGCATCACTGCACAGGAAAGGGACATCCAGTGCTGCTCATGGGTCTAAGAGAACCCATGGTGGGCAGCCTGGACTGCCACAACAGCATCCGCCAGTAGCAGGGGAAGCCACTAGTCCAGGTACACATCCAGGACCAAGGGTTACATGTTTTAAATGCAACCAATGGGGCCACATAGCATATAGATGTCCATGGAGGCAAGGTGGGGAACAAACGGTGGGAGAGCCAGTAAGTAGGAATTACAAAATGCCAGCAGTAAGTTGTCTCAAGACAACAAGGATACCAAACTACCACAAGAGCTTATATCCTATCTTAGTGGATGGGAAAGAGGCCACTGCTAAGAGATACACAGTCTCTGACCTAACCATTGTGAAGCCTGCAATAGTTAAAGAGGAGCACTACTTGTTTGGGCAGTTTACTCTAGTCAGAGCTTTAGGAGGGACCCCATTCCAAAAACCTTTGACTAGGGTTCACCTTGACTGGGAGGGTGGAAAAGGAAGCTGACAAGTAGGTGTGTTTGAGGATATCCCTGCAGATGTTCTGATATTGAATGATTTTCATAATGCAGTACCCTGTGTGCATGCAGTTACGCACAGTTAGGCTTGGAGACAAGCATGTGGGTCTGGTAGCCTGGGGGAGACACAGACAGACCACACACTTGCAGCCAGGACTGGTAAGGTGGTTACTTCAGGGAGGGAGGTACCCTGTAGCAGTGAGACTGAAGGTGAGCCACAGCTTCTTGTAGTTATGGATGTTCCTTCGGACAAAGTGACTGCAAGGACAGAGGTGAGTTGTAGTACCCAGGCTGACAGTGAGGCACTGCTGTCAGAGAATACCAGACTTCCTGTGGAAGGAAAGCTGGGAAGGGCTACTTAGAGAGTTGAGACAGGTTCATCTCTCAGACCCTACATTACAAGGCCTGAGGAAAGTTCCTAGTGAGGCACCTGATTCACAAGGGAAGGGGGAATCTGTATACTGGGGCACAGGATTACTGTATATAGAGTGGATCCCTGAGGGAGGGCTAGAGGGTGAGAGAATATAGCAGTTGGTAGTGCCCAGATCCTACTGTCTGCCACTTTTAGCCATAGCCCATGATATTCCCTTTACAGGTTACATGGGCATAAAACATACAAGGAAACATATTATTATATGTATTATGCAGAACTTTTTATTGGCTTGGAATTTTCAGAGATGTAACAGGGTATTGCAGGACCTGTGGGCAGTGCCAAAAGGAAGGCAAGACAGAAGACAAGGTGAAAGCTCCTTTGATGCCTTTGTCTGTGATTGAGGAGCAATTTCAGAGGGTAGCTATGGATATTGTGGGGCTTTTGAGTACCCCAAGTTCCACAGGGAAAAAGTATATCCTAGTGGTAGTAGATTATGCTACCAGATACCCTGAAGTGGTGGCTCAGTCCTCCATTGAGACAGAAAAGGTGGAAAATGCTTTGTTAGAGATTGTCAGCAGGGTAGGCTCCACAAAAGAAATACTGACTGACAGAGGTGCCAATTTCATGTCAGACCTGCTGGCTTGTCTGTGGAAGTACTGTGGGGTGAAGCACTTAAAGACCACCCCCTACCATCCCCAGACTAATGGTCTTGTTGAGAGGTTAAACTCTACACTCAAGTCCATGCTACGAGCATTTGAAGACCAGTTTAAGAGGGACTGGGACAAATATTTGCCCCATCTGTTGTTTGCTTACAGAGAGGTTCCCAAGAATCCAGAGGTTTTTCACCATTTGAGTTGCTGTATGGGCATAGGGTGATGGGACCTCTAGATTTGATTTGAGATGAGTGGGAGGGTGAGTGTGAATCCCACAAGGAGTCTGTTGTGGAATATGTCCTAAACCTCAGGAAAAGGCTCACGGAACTCATGGACTTTGCCTAGGAGAACCTGCAGAAGCTCAACAGCAGAAAAAGTTCTGGTATGACAGGAATGCTCAAGCTAGAGAGTTTACTGTTGGGCAGCAGGTAATGGTTCTCATTCCTGTCAGACACAACAAGCTGCTAGCACTTGGGAGGGACCCTATAAGGTGGTAAGGAATGTCAATGATGTTAACTACATGGTAGAACTCCTAGGCAGGTGACAGGGGCACATATTGTACCATGTTAACATGATGAAACCTTACCATGATAGGGAGGCCCTTGTGTTGAGTATTTTCAGTGGATGGCAGGAGGAGTCTAAGGGGGATCTGGTGACTGATCTCCTCAGTGCGGCTTGGACTGTCACCTCAATGGAAGGGTAGCAATGTCCCAGCAGATATGCCCTACCCAGGTTCCAAAAATCCAAGCAGTGTTGCAGGAGTTTGGGGACATGTTCATTGGGAAACCAGGGTGCACCCTCCTGGTGTAGAACCAGCTGGATACAGGACCCCAAAGACCTATTAAGTAGGCCCCTTATAGGTTACTTGAGAGAACCAAACAGACTCTGAGGGAGGAGATACAGGAAATATTGGAACTAGGGGTTATTCAGGAGTCCAGCAGTCCCTGGGCTCCCCAGTGGTGCTGGTACCAAGGAAGTATGGCAACACCAGGTTCTGTGTGGATTACCAGAAATTAAAAAGTCACACAGACTCAGATGCTTACCCCATGCCTAGAACAGATGAAGCCCAAGTGCAGCTGGGTGGGGCTAAGTATCTTACCACTATTGATCTTATCAAGGGTTACTGGCAGTTGCCCTTGACTCTCAGTGCTTGAGAGAGGTCAGCCATGTGACTTCTTTTGGCTCGTATGAGTTCATGAAGATGCCCTTTGTGATGAAAAATGCCCCATTGACTATTTAGAGGCTAGTAGATCATATCCTAGTAGGAACACGTGATTTTGCCTTTGCTTACCTAGATGATATTGCAATCTGCAGCCATTCCTGGCAAGAGCACCTTCAGCATGTCAGGGAGGTGTTAGGCAGACTACAGAGGGCAAGGTTGACCATTTAGCCCAGCAAATGTCAGGTGGGTATGGCAGAGGTCTCCTACCTTGGACATAGAGTGGGGAGTGATAAGATCAGGCCAGAACATGCCAAAGTGGAAGCCATTCAGGCATGGCCTGCCCCTGTTACCAAAAAGCAGGTGAGGGCATTCTTAGGGACACTGGGGTACTACAGAAAGTTTGTCCCCAATTATAGCACCATAGCTGCTCTCCTTACAGACCTGACAAGGAAAAACAGGCCAGATAAGGTAGTGTGGACCCCAGCATGTGAGAAGGCATTCCAGAAGCTTAAAGGAACTTTGGGAGGACCCCCTGTGTTAGCCAGTCCAGATGACAGCAAAGAATTTGTTGGGCAGGTTGATGCTTCAAACCATGGGGTAGGGGCTGTACTTAGCCAGGTTTCCTCAGAGGAAGAAGAGCACCCAGTGGTATATCTCAGTCATAGCCTCCAACCTAGGGAGGAATGCTATGCAGCTGTAGAAAAAGGAATGCCGAGCCATAGTGTGGGCATTGCAGAAACTTCAGCCTTATCTGTATGGAAGAAAATTCACTGTAGTTACAGACTACAGTTCCTTAACATGGATACATTGAGCCAGCCAGCAAAATGCCAAGTTACTAAGGTGGAGCCTAGGATTGCAAGCATATGATAACAGTACAGCACTGCAGTGGGGTTAGCAATGCCAATGCAGATGGGCTTTCAAGATGGGGAATGGGGTAAGATATTTTCAGATAGGCTCAACCCCCTGAAGCAACGTTACATAAGGGCTGCTTGAAAAACTAGCTTGAGTTTTCGGGGGAGAAAGAACTGTGACACTGCCAGCCCAGCTATCTGGAATTTTGTAAATAATTCTATGCCATTTGTGAAAATTGATATGATTTATACAGAACTGTATGTTATGTACTGAGCTTCAAGAATGTAACCACAGCATACCCTGCTGGAACATAGAAGATTAACTTACAAAACTTCAAGAAAATATTTTGAAATTAAGTGCTGTATGATTATGTTATAAAAGTCAGTTTCAATGCAGAAACAGATATAATGTCTAAAGCTATACGTTTTTCTATTATCTGGAAATAAAAGTAATTACTAGGTCTAAAATGTAAAGTGTTTTAATTGCTTTATGGCTTCTTAGCAGTTACACAGTTCTGAGGAAAGATCTGAGAGATATGTATTTCTCACACAGAGATGTAAAATCCTGTTTAGTTTCTGTTTAGCCTGGGAACTAAAGTCAGGTGACAAAGAGTGATGGCATCCAAGCTAATCCAGCAGTAAAATGTGATATTAATTTAAGAATGCTCTCAGAGAGAGAGAGAGAGAGACTCTGCATTTTGTATTTTGCCTTTAACCTGGAAACATCCAGTCATCATCACATCTGCACTTACTGTAAGTTTCTAGGGCATAGTAACTCTTTCTAGATATAGTTAGGAATATAGTAAAGATTAGTTTAGATGTTTTCTGTATTTATTTGAGACTGTCCTGCATTGTTGTTTTAAATACTTCCTGTGATTTTGAACTCTGAAGTCACTGTGTTGAGTTACTGAGTATTGTCTTGTTCTTTTGTTATTTATTATTAAAAATATTTAAACCTATCTTTGTGGCTGATATTTAGACATCTTTAAGCTCTCAGATTACTTGCATATGTATTTGGTGACACTGTACAGGCCCCTCTCAAATAGCCTTGCAAGTCTTGGTCAGACTACCATTTGGATTAATAGTAACATTACACAGTAGGATTGGATACCCTTTGTAAGGGCCTTGTAACAGCTAAGAAAGTAAGAGTGGTTGGTGGCAGTGATAACTACCTTATAGTCTGGCAGAAGGAGGTATAACTAGTAAACCTGTGCCAGACTCCCCTAGGTGTGTGTGTGTGTGTGTGTGTGTGTGTGTGTGTGTGTGTGTGTGTGTGTGTGTGTGTGTGTGTGTGTGTGTCTGTGTGCATTTGTATATAAATCTAATCTCAAGGTGTATGTCAACTAACTGGGCAGGGACATGAAACCCTGGTTGGACAGAGAGTGTGCTAGAGGATTTGGCTTAACCACTCAGTTGGGATACCAATGCTATAGCTGTGCCAGTGGGGAGTCTTATTAGGGATCTGGGGAAAGAGAGAGAGACCAGCCCCAGACTTACTGGTCTCTGTGTGCTCTTAAGGGAAATTGCAATTTACTGTGTGTGTACTTGTCATCATCCCATTGTGTACATCTCTAACTGTTGCCAGTGGTGAGGACTGAGGCTCATTCATTACTGGGCCAGTGCAGGGGTGTCACAAGAGACATAACTAAAGAAAAGCTTTTTTATCATCATATCACCAAGTGCATTTTTGCCATGACATCAGAACTTGGAAGATTGGGGTATTAGGATACCGCCATAATGAGTCTTAACATGTGGCATTTATTTTTAAAGCTTTAGCTAATTTGCTGGGTGCAATCTATTCTGCAAAACTGTAAGCATTGATAAAAATATATGTGAGGATAAGAAATTCAAAATAGTTACCATACCCATAAACTTTATCAATGCTAAAACATTGGGGATGGTGAGCAATTGCATGTATTTCTGTATTTTGACTCATCCTATTCAGCATAGGAAAATACTATTCTGAAGAC
>NC_056739.1:1759051261-1759066196 GCF_019279795.1 Protopterus annectens
TATGAAATTCAAAGTAACTTCCTTGGAATTTAAAAAGAATCCCCACTGCTTGTATTACGTACCAAGCACAGATAGGTGAATTTAAATCATCTGAGGAAAATGCAATGCAGAAATAGCTATGGCCATAATTAGCAAGACCTCATTATCAGCCACCTCTAAATACAGAGGTGGCTAAATTCATGGCACCCATGCAAACGGAGAATAATTGCATGACCGCTGAATCATACACCAATGCACTATAGAAACACTTACACAAATGCATGGATCTTGCCATACCCAATAGAACCAAGATGTACTCCTCCAAATAAAGGAAGCCAATCTGGTGGTCCACTGCCATAAGCAAAGTCTACAACAGAAGGAGGAAACTGGTGCAGAATAAAGTGAAGTCCCAAGATTGGAAAAACTCACTTGTCAGCCTCAACAAAAAGTTGAGATCCCTCCTCAAATCCTCTAAATTTAGCTATGAAAACAGAATTGCAGCAGATAGTAAAGACAACCACAAGGCCTTCTATAGTTATCTAAAGAATCTCCATGGCAATACCCAGATTTGCTTTTAGCTACTGCACAATGGTACCTCCTATACCGAGCCAACATATATTGCCAATATATTGTCCAACAGATTCAGTGCCAACTTTACCCCTCTATCCTCCCCCCAAAGGACCAATCACAATACCAATAAATTTCCAAGCACCCATTATTACTGCTACACAGGTTAAAACAACACTGTCCAAGGCCAAGAATACAGCTGCCATGGGACCTGACAATATCCCTGGCCGTGTTCTACATGAACTACAGAGTGAACTGACACCTCACCTGTGTGCCCTGTTCAATCACAGCCTCACCTCAGGCTTTGTCGCTACCAAATGGCACACTGCTACAGTCATCCCTCTCCACAAAGGAGGAGCAACTACAGACCCTGGGAACTATCACCCCATTGCCTGATGAGTCTGATTTGCATAGCTATGGAATTCATCATCGTGGACCTAATAAACAAGGATATAGGGAATCTCCAAACTCTGGATCCCACACAGTTTGGTTTTATGAAGGGTAGATCAAGCCTGCTCAACTTGGTTGACTTCTTTGAGTCAGTCACTAGAGCTGTGGATGAAGGCAAGGTGGTTCGTATAGCCTACCTTGAACTGGCCAAGGTGTTTGATACCATTCCTCATTCAGGAATAATAGAAAAACTTACTAAGCTATGCATCAACCCCTATGTCACTAGTTGGCTTGCAAACTGGCTCACAGATAGAACCCACAGTGTGAAAGTAGCAGACTCCAAGTCAGTCTGCCAACCAGTCACGAGTGGAGTCCCACAGAGTTCAGTCCTGGGTCCTCTCCTGTTTGTTATCTACTTCTCTGAAGCCCAGACCAACACAAAGGGTCTCTGGCTGACATAGTTCACAGACAATTGGAAATTGGGAGCTATTATTAACTCCCCAAGTGATGTTGACATCGTACAGAAAGGCCTCACTGAGACCAACAACTGGTGTCAGAACCAAACCTTAACTTCCATGCCAAAAAATGTGTCACCATCCCCTTTGGGAAAAACCCAGTTCCCATGAATTACCACATCAATAGTAGTCTACTGAACACAGAAGGTGTTATAAGAGATCTGGGAACACAGGTTGACAACAGCCTCTCTTTTGACCACTGCATTGCCACTGTGGTCAGAAAGGCCTTCTATGTGGCACATCTCATTACTAAGGGTTTTGCCTCTACTCTTCCCTCATTAGTCCAATTATCGAGTACAGTGCCCTATTTGGCATGTACCTCACTAGACACCTGCAACAACTGGAGAGGCCACAAAAGTACCTCACAAAGAGGATCCTAGGCCTTAAACACTTGTCCTATATGGACAGACTCAAAAACCTCCAACTATTCTCTGTCTCATATTGCCTACTTAGAGGCAATGTCTGCTTGACATACAAAGCCATGTCTGATCCAGCACTGTTAGAAATGCTACATCTAAAGAAATCTCAATCCCTCTGCACCACACTCTCCAGTGACCTCAACTTCATTACCACAATCAACAGAACATGCTAGAGGGACAGTTTCATAATCCAGAGACTGCCCTTGCTATGGAAAAGACTTCCCATACATGTCAAACAGAGCACCTCACTGGCCCTCTTCAACAGAAACCTTGATGAGTGGATGGGAAATAGAAAATTCACACCGGGGATCACTCCAGTGGCTCTATTCGACAGAGGCACTGGGAACTAAGGTCGAGTGGCACGATGTCAGGGTAATTCTGTGGGCTAGGTTTGTAAAGGCTCCAGGGCCATTAGCCTAGTACACACCTATGAACTTATGAACCTATTAATATGTCTTTGACTCATACAGTTTTACCATAAGTGCTGTCAGACTTATCCTGGCAGTAGTGATTACACTGGTGCCCCAGCATTGTGTTGTCACAGGCTCCCCCATACACTCATACATACAGATGTTTAGACATTCATTCTTACACACACACACACACACACACACACACACACACACACACACACACACACACACACACACACACACACACACACACACACACACACACACCTCTGGTAAATGCATTTGTGGAGTAATCACGTTCTTTCTGTCTCTCTGTGAGGTTCCTCCCAACTTCCAAAAACATGCTGACTGTTTCTACCTTAAAATCACCCATGGAGCTGAAGGCAGCAGCAGCACAGACTGTAGATGGTACCTTCTGGGGAAAATGTTGCATATACCAATCTCTTTGGGCATCAACGGTGGAGTGCATTATCCTCTAGATAGGAGAACACAGCTCACAGACTGTGTGTTGCATCAGGGATAGTCACTCAATGTGAAAAACTGGTTCTATGTGATTTGGTCATGTTGATTAATATCACCAAAAATGGGCATGTCTATTTACCAGTAATAAGTGAGTTGAGGACCGGGTCTACTTCAGTTTACAAAAAAGCAATCCGACCAGCTCAAAATGACCTCTGTTTAATGGTAAGCGCTTTCAACCGGTAACTCAGCCTTCATCAGACAAATTACACTACATTTCCTCCAGCTTTATATACAAAACCAATTAGTTCAATCAATTAACAACCAATTAATACAATTAAAACCAACAACAACCCACCACCAAATAATAAACCTTTACATACATAACCAATGTTGAAACTTTATCTATTAAAAGCTTTCATCTTTAAAATGCTTGTTATAGATATAGTCTCATTTAGACTGGGTCTCATTGAGGCATTTAGGTAAATTTGCCACCAGTATTCTCTATTTTCTAAATGGATCTTCCAAGGGCCTCCCCTAGGACCCACCTTTACTTGTTCTAAAACTATAAAACCAAAAGTATGATTATTATATTGTTCAATGTGTCTAAATAGGGCATTAGTATTTTTCCTCTTGTTTATTTCATAAAAATACTCATATATACGCTGTTTTAATTTACGTTCTGTTTTGCCTATATAATAAGAAGGACAGTCCAAACACTTAGCAGCATATATCACCCCTTATGTAACACAACTAAAAAAAAAAACAGGAATATGAATCTCTTTGCCCCCTAAAATAATATTTTCATATTCTAAAATTTTTGTGCATTGATTACATATACCATATTTTTTCATCCTACCTTTTTGTTTGGTACCAACTGAAATAAGGGTGTCACACCAGTCCTTTAAATTCCTATCCCTTTTGTAAACAACTTTAGGACTTATACCCAACATACTACTTAATTCTCTATTACCTGAAATAAATGCCCAATTTTTGTGGAGGACTTGCATAATGGCCCAACTATCATTAGTAAAAATAGTAATAAAATTAATTTTCCCAAAATCACTATCTTCCATTAATCTAGGTAATGGATGTTGGGTTGCTAAGGCCATATCATCCACATCAACCTCACTCACATTGGTCCCAGTATCTGTATGATTCCGCAAACGGGGAGTGTAAACACAAGAAGTAATTTTATTAATTACTTCCGTAGTCACAACCCCCACTAAAGTCCTGGAATAACCTCTAATTAAAAACATCTCTCCAATAAAATGACATTCATCAACAAATTTATCCATAAAAGTAACTATCCTTGCTGCCCGCACCATTTGACCTTTTATAGCACCCTTCTTAATATGAAAATGATGGTTACTAGAATAATGCAAAAACTTTTTAGAGTATGTCATTTTCCTACATATTGGCACAACAAGAGGTCCTGGTCAAAGCAAAGCCCAAAGCACAAAGTAATATTCCTTAACGCGAATTTATTGTGGAAAGACAACAAGCGTTTTCGCTACTCCAAAAAAGAGAAGCTTCATCAGAGAAGTACAAAAAGGGCGCCAAAACCTTTTTGAACCTAAGTAGCAGTTGGTACATTACATCACTTCCTTTCAATTAAAATAGAACAATACACTTAAAAAGGCGATACCAAGTAAAAGAAACAGAAGTACATAGTTGAGTAACTCATCAGTTAACAGTAACATGGTTTATATACACAAAAAATATTTAAAAATTTTTAAATAAGAAACATAGAATTAGATAAAGAGGTTTTTAGTAAATGTAAAAACAATGTTAATGAACGTTGCCTAAGCAACTCAAATCCAATGGATAATTAGATCAAGAGAATTAATAGTAAAAACATAAATTTTAAAAAAATGTAAAAGTAACTATTTGTTATTTTGTAATAGAGTTAAGATAAGTCAACCCAACTAGTAGGTAAGGGCAAACAAGAACTGAACAAAATATTCTCAATATAAGCATCATCTCAGAAATGCCTTGAGTTTAAGAACAGGTGCAATATTGCAATTCTCATTTAAACCCGGGTTGTTAAAGGCATCAAGTTTCAACTGCCATTCCAATTCACGGTTTTCAAGAACCAGTGAAGTAGGGCCACTTCTAATAGATACTGGTACATGATCAATGCCCATGAATGTGAAACTGTGCCCTGGGTTACATGTAACGTGCTTAGCCAATGCGTTTTCAGTTTTACCTTTTTTGATGGCGTAGCAATGTTGGTAAACATGCTCCTTAAATTTTCTGTCGGTTTTCCGACATAAAATGCAGAGGCAACACACACAGAAAGCAATGTACACTATAGACTTTGTTTCACAGTTGATTTTAAATTTGATATCAAATTTTCTATCCCTAATAGAAAAAGTGGAACCAACACGAATTACATTACACCAGTTACACATTCCACAAGAAAAAGTCCCTTTAAGTCTATTATAGGGATGAAGATGTGAGTAAGTATTCCTCTGTAACAGTTCCTTTATATTCATTCTCCTTTTATAAACAACATGAGGTCTAGTACCTAATTTTTCTAATAATAGTGGATTACTTTCAATGAAAAACCAATTTTTCTGTATAATCCTCAAAATCTGATTAGAATTACTGTTGAAAGTGGTGATAAAACTCAATGGGGGAATGGTCAAGTCTTGTACAGTAGTTAACTCAACTGTTGTACCTGGATTACTCATCTCTTCTTCATTAATGACAAGAGCCTGTTCGGTTGTTCCTACTCCCTTCTCACAGTTAAGGAGAGGCTTAAAATAGCCATTAGATCTCTTAAGCTCAACCTCACTAAGTAGAGCCTCAAACATAACCTGAGGGTAACCTCTGTTAATAAAAAGTTGTTTCAGGAAGTTACACTCAGAAGTGAAATCGGAAAGCTTACTGCACATCCTTACTGCCCTCACCAGTTGACCTTTAACGATGGCTCTTTTTTGTTTGTAAGGGTGAGAGCTGGAATAATGTAAAAAGGAGTTGCAGTAAGTAGCTTTCCTAAAAATGGAAGATTGAAGGCTAGAAATAGTTGAATCTTTAGTCAATTTCACGTCAAGGTAATCAATGCTTTCCTTAGCAAAATTATAAGTAAACTTGAGGAAAGGTGTAGTTGTATTTAAAAAGTCCACTAATGACTCTGCTAGTGTGGCCTCACCTTCGAAGAGGATGAAAACATCATCCAAAAATCTCGTATAATAATGGATGTGTTTCATTTCATGTGAAAACGAGCAAACAAACTGGCACAACAAGAGGTCCTGGTCAAAGCAAAGCCCAAAGCACAAAGTAATATTCCTTAACGCAAATTTATTGTGGAAAGACAACAAACGTTTTCGCTACTCCAAAAAAGAGAAGCTTCATCAGAGAAGTACAAAAAGGGCGCCAAAACCTTTTTGAACATAAGTAGCAGTTGGTACATTACATCACTTCCTTTCAATTAAAATTGAACAATACACTTAAAAAGGCGATACCAAGTAAAAGAAACAGAAGTACATAGTTGAGTAACTCATCAGTTAACAGTAACATGGTTTATGTACACAAAAAATATTTAAAAACTTTTTAATAAGAAACATAGAATTAGATAAAGAGGTTTTTAGTAAATGTAAAAACAATGTTAATGAACGTTGCCTATGCAACTCAAATACAGTGGATAATTAGATCAAGAGAATTAATAGTAAAAACATAACCCCTATGAGAGCGTTAATAGATGGAAGATCTTCTATGACCTATCCATGTTCTAAATATGTTGACTTTTTGCTCTCCAAATACATTAAACTGGTACCCAGCATTTGTAAGGACTCTTGGTCTTTTTTGACCAACATCAACAGTATTCCTTTTAACAACCATTACAACTTCCTCACTATTGACGTTGTCGATTTGTACACCTCAATCCCTCACCAAGAAGCGGTTGAGTGGATTTGTTTGCTCCTTAACGAACTTAAAGCACCTAAGGTTGAGATCGACGTCACTGAACTATTAGATATAGTTCTCACGTCCAATTTTTTCACCTTTGACGGATCTATCTACTTGCAAACTCAAGGTGTGGCAATGGGCTCCCCTTGCGGTGCCAGTGTTGCCAACCTTTTTATGGCACACTGGGAGAAAAATTTCCTTTTTAACAATCCAGATTGGATGAAACACATCCATTATTATCTGATTTTTGGATGATGTTTTCATCCTCTTCGAAGGTGAGGCCACACTAGCAGAGTCATTAGTGGACTTTTTAAATACAACTACACCTTTCCTCAAGTTTACTTATAATTTTTCTAAGGAAAGCATTGATTACCTTGACATGAAATTGACTAAAGATTCAACTATTTCTAGCCTTCAATCTTCCATTTTTAGGAAAGCTACTTACTGCAACTCCTTTTTACACTATTCCAGCTCTCACCCTTACAAACAAAAAAGAGCCATCGTTAAAGGTCAACGGGTGAGGGCAGTAAGGATGTGCAGTAAGCTTTCCGATTTCACTTCTGAGTGTAACTTCCTGAAACAACTTTTTATTAACAGAGGTTACCCTCAGGTTATGTTTGAGGCTCTACTTAGTGAGGCTGAGCTTAAGAGATCTAATGGCTATTTTAAGCCTCTCCTTAACTGTGAGAAGTAGGAACAACCGAACAGGCTCTTGTCATTAATGAAGAAGAGATGAGTAATCCAGGTACAACAGTTGAGTTAACTACTGTACAAGACTTGACCATTCCCCCGTTGAGTTTTATCACCACTTTCATCAGTAATTCTAATCAGATTTTGAGGATTATACAGAAAAATTGTTTTTTCATTGAAAGTAATCCACTATTATTAGAAAAATTAGGTACTAGATGTTGTTTATAAAAGGGGAATGAATATAAAGGAACTGTTACAGAGGAATACTTACTCACATCTTCATCCCTATAATAGACTTAAAGGGACTTTTTCTTGTGGAATGTGTAACTGGTGTAATGTAATTTGTGTTGGTTCCACCTTTTCTATTAGGGATAGAAAATTTGATATCAAATTTAAAATCACCTGTGAAACAAAGTCTATAGTGTACATTGCTTTCTGTGTGTGTTGCCCTGCGTTTTATGTCGGAAAAACCGACAGAAAATTTAAGGAGTGTGTTTACCAAATTGCTACGCCATCAAAAAAGGTAAAACTGAAAATGCATTGGCTAAGCACGTTACATGTAACCCAGGGCACAGTTTCACATTCATGGGCATTGATCATGTACCAGTATCTATTAGAGGTGGCCCTACTTCACTGGTTCTTGAAAACCGTGAATTGGAATGGCAGTTGAAACTTGATGCCTTTAACAACCCGGGTTTAAATGAGAATTGCAATATTACACCTGTTCTTAAACTCAAGGCATTTCTGAGATGATGCTTATATTGAGAATATTTTGTTCAGTTCTTGTTTGCCCTTACCTACTAGTTGGGTTGACTTATCTTAACTCTATTACAAAATAACAAATAGTTACTTTTACATTTTTTAAAATTTATGTTTTTACTATTAATTCTCTTGATCTAATTATCCACTGGATTTGAGTTGTTTAGGCAACGTTCATTAACATTGTTTTTACATTTACTAAAAACCTCTTTATCTAATTCTATGTTTCTTATTAAAAAGTTTTTAAATATTTTTTGTGTATATAAACCATGTTACTGTTAACTGATGAGTTACTCAACTATGTACTTCTGTTTCTTTTACTTGTTATCGCCTTTTTAAGTGTATTGTTCTATTTTAATTGAAAGGAAGTGATGTAATATACCAACTGCTACTTAGGTTCAAAAAGGTTTGGCACTTCTCTGATGAAGCTTCTTTGGAGTAGCGAAAACGCTTGTCTTTCCACAATAAATTGAATATTACGGCTTTGCTTTGACCAGGACCTCTTGTTGTGCCAGTTTGTTTGCTCGTTTTCAGGTTTTCAACAGTATTTTCCTACATATGGTAGATTTTAGACACCCCTTTTGTAGGTCCTTAAATAATAAAACATCCAAATAAGCTGTACTTGTTTCACCTATTTGGAAAGAAAATTCCAAAAATTCAAAGGACCCATTAAGATAATCAATAAAACTAGGAATGAGGTCCTTAGGACCATCCCATACAATAAATAAATCACCTAAAAAATGGGTATACATTTTCACATAAACCACATAAACCATAAAATTAGAATTAAACAAAAATTTACCTTCCAAGAACAGAGCAGCATGAGTTAATAATGATAACAGGAAGCCTGAATGCTCATACCGGGATGGACAAAATACGATATAAGGACTACATAGGTCCACATTGGTGGGGCAGAAGAATAATGAAAGAGAGTCCATTCTAGACTTCTATCTGTCAAATGTCCTAATGGTGGCCAACACATGGTTCAACAAGAGAAACAGTCACAAGATCACATACAGGAGTGGCCAACATGCAATTCAGGTAGACTTCCTTTTAGCAAGGAAGGGGCATTGGGGTAGAATCAGTGATTGCAGAGTCATCCACAGTGAAAGTCGACCCACAACACTGATTGCTACAATCATCTGCAAGCAATGATCACATAAGATTGATTAACAGAGCCTAGGCTGAAGACCTGGAAGTTGAGTACCCAGAAAGCATAAGAGTTCAAGGAAATATTTCAGGTTCTAGCACCTCAGGAAGAAGAGGAAATAGGTGGAGTTAAGAAATAATGGCAGTGCCTCAACACAGCATGTGTGAGGACTATAGAACAGATATGTGGCTGAGCCAGTTATGGCAATAAGGTACATAAGAAAAGCTGTTGGTGGATTTCTGAAGTCCAGAAAGTCATCAAAAGAAAGAAGATGTGCAGGAGAAAGTGAGAGATAGAAAAAAAAATGGACCAGGTTAAGAAGGAATATTGGTTGGATAAAAAAAAAAAACAATAGGGCAACAGTTGCAATATTAAAGAATAAGCTCTGTACCATCTTCTGGAAAGTGACTAACAGATAGCACAAAGAAACTCTATCAGGCTTCAAAGCAAAAACAGAAAGATAAAGCAGATTATCAGACACCCTTCATAAGGAGTGGCAACACCAACATGCTCACCAGTCCACAGGACATGAAAGGTAGATGGAAGAAGTACATCCATCAGCTTTTGAATTAATAAAGCCCCACAGATGCTGTACTTCTCCAGACCCAGCTTTTAGGATGAAAAAACAAGAAAACCCACCATAGAAAAAGTAAGAACAGCACTAAGGAAAACTGTGTCAGGGGAAGGCATCAGGCTCAGAAAAAAGTCATAGCATATGTGTTCCCAGTGTTGGGTGAGCTGTGGGATTAATGGCTCCATAGGGTATTCACAGCAATGTGGAGAAAAAGGAGTATCCCAGATGACTGGAGAATAAGCATTCTAGTGCCAGAGTGAAAGAACAAAGGGGACATTCACAATTTGTGATAGTATAGAGGTATCAAACTCCTGTCACACTGCACAAAAGATTTGGAGAGGCTGAGTGATAAATTAATATGCAGAATACTAGAAAGTAAGACGGGAGATCAACAATTCAGATTTATATTAGGAATTAGCACAACCAACCAGATGTTTACAGTGAGACAGACAGTTGAGAAGAACTTAGAGATGAGGAAAGAGTCCAATTGAACATTCCTAGACTTGGAGAAAGCATATGACAAGGTCCAAAGAAAGCTGATTTGAACAGTCCTGTTATGGTTTGAAGTCCCAGAAATACTGCACTGACATAATTGGTGAAGACTCTGTAAAGGACCTAATGACACAAGTACAAACAGTGTTTGTATTCACAGAGGGGTTCCCAGGTGGAGTGAGTGTGCATTAGGGTTCATCTCTGAGTCTACCTCTCTTCATACTGGTGGTAGACTACATTAGTAAACAAGTCAAAGGGGACAGATCAACAAAACCGCTTTAGGTAGAGAATATGGCATTACAGGCAGACTCTAAAAAAGAACTTCAGCAGTGATAAGGGAGTGGCATGCATACCTGAATGCACACAGGATGAAACGGGTACAGATAGGGCAGTAATGGTAACAAATGGGGAAATCATAAGAAGCTAACATTTGAGATAAAAGGGAAAACAGGTTAACAGCATCCAGTATCTGGAAGTGGTGCCAAGGAGCAAGGAGCTATGAATTAGGATGTCAAAGCTAGAATCAGAGGGGGCTGCAGCAAACTGGCACTGAGTGTTAGGGGTAGTGTGTGACATAAGAATGCCAAAGAAGCTGAAAGGAAAGGTATAGAAAACAGAGGTGTGGCCAGTACTACTGTATGATACAGAAAGCTGAGCAGTGAAGGGAAACCAGTTAAGGAAGCTAGAGTTGATGGAAATGAAGTGCTTGAGATGGGTGGTAGGATGAAGAAATGAAGACATCTGAGCAGAAGCCCAAGTAGCAGAGAAACCCAAGGAGAACTGGTTACAGCGGTTTTGGGCAAACGGGCAAAAGAGCAGAAGACAATCTGGTGAAGAAGATTTTGGATAAAGTGGAAAAAGACAAGAGGAAATGAGGGCATCTAGCAAAAAGATGGATGAGTTTTGTTAGAGAAGTCTTGAGACAGTTCAACACAACTGTTGAAGAAGGTAAGAGAGTAGCATTGAATCAAGCCAGATGGTGGCAGTTGATGTAGAAAATAAGGAAAAAGGGACTTGATGATGATGGTGTTGATGATGATCACACATGCAGACACATGTGGCCAGACATCGCACGCGCGCGCGCACACACACACACACACACACACACACACACACACACACACACACACACACACACACACACACACACACGCATCCACTCAATATCTAACAAAACCCTTACACTTGAATAGATGTAGAGACACATTCACCAGTTCACCCACACACAAGTTCAAACACAAATACATACACACACACACACACACACACACACACACACACACACACACACACACACACACACACATCCACAATCTCAATTCCCTACCTACCCCCTACTCTGACCCCTCCACCCAAATACATGTGCACACTTACATCATCCCACATGCTCACATCTCTGCTGAACGTACCTTCACTGACATATCTTTCATTGAAGTCAATGAGTCACCACTGTCTTTTGTTGTTGTTGTGTCTTTCGGCTTATCCCGGTTAGGGGTCGCCACAGCGTCCGCTAATGTTTGGTAGTGGATTTTTATGTGCCGAGTTACCAGCCCTGACGCACAACCTTCAACAAAGGCACACCCATTCACGCATGCCTCCACACAGAAGACACTCTAGCTGAGAATCAAATGGGGCAACGTCTTGCTGTGATAGGACAACGCTACCGCAGCACATGTTTCTCCTCCCATGGTAATTTACAAAGATGAGCAATTCTGCAAATAAATTGGTAGCTGCCAGTACTTCTGGGGTAGACCACATGGCTAGTTAGCATTAGCCAGTCCCCATATTGCTTTGTAACATACACAATATCCAGTGTATCCACTCCCCATGCTGATTTTTCTTCTAGTGGGAAACCACAGTAGTTGGGACATTTATGAATTGAAATGTATTACTGTGTGTGTGAGAGAGAGAAGCCACTGTTGGTAAGGCTTACTCCTTGCAGTAATTCTTTCCAAATTCCACCCTTCCAAAAATTACAAATTCTGTATTGAAATACATTTGTTGCTAGACCCATAAGATAATAACATTCTATGATGTTATGAATATTGCCATAACCATGGTTATTTTTATTACTGTGTTATACTGTTTTGATTACATTGAATCTTTTAAAATTACATTGTATGTATTATAATAATTAATTTACAGAAAATGCAGCTATAGTTTATTTGTTTGTTTTTTATTTAATTTTATAACATATACAACATTGACATGAACTGGAATGATTTGATTTCTCTATGCATTATACATTTGTATTTAATGTGTTAAAATGTCAAATGTTCATATTTTCTTTGGAATTCTTTAATTAAAATGCTAACAGAAATTATGAAAAAAAGAACAAGACAGACATTGAAGTGTACTTTGTACCAATGGGTGGAGAGACTGAAAAGGATTTTTTACCAGTAGGGTGGGCATGCTGTGTTGGTGCTGTTCTGACCAGTTACACTACCATTCCTAAGATACACATTTAATTTTCTAAGCACATCAAGAGAGCAAAGGTTTGCCATGACTAGATAAGAAAAGGTTGCAGAAGAAGTAATTGTCTGAATATAAAATATTGGCCTGCATTTCACAGTGGCACTCTTGTAGCATATTACAAATCATTAATGATGGTATTTTCTATGTTAAGCATTCACAGGTAGAAACATAGATGGGTAGCAAGTATTAATGGCTGCAGCTGAACAATGTGCTAATGTGCACACCTCTCTAGAGTCAAATTCCTGGATATGTGTCATAGTTAAAGATATACCCCGGGATTCATGAAGCTCGGCGCAAGGCCGGTGTAAGGCTTGCGCCGGCGGTGCAGTGAATAGTCGGCGTAGCAGTGCCATATGCATAGTAATGAGTGCGCGCCACAACCACAGACACGTGCGTAGGGCACGTGAGCGAGCCCAAGTAGGATGCGTCCGGAGGCGTGGCCAAGCCGGCAGCCGATGAGCAACCTAAAGTGCTGACTTCCACAGGCCGCCCGTAATAGTTACCGCACCAGCCAGGGCCTGTGGAGAATGAAACGTACGCAGACTATGCAACATAGTACCCGTTCCAACAAAACGGAGAACCAAACATCAACCCACGAAGCCCTAAGTGTACCTGTCCAAGGAACAAAGGATACGCGTAATACCGTGTCCGTCCCGCAATGCACTGTCAGTGGGCATACCCAGTGAAGGTGTACCGCAGCATGTCAGCGCGCCGCACTGACATAGAAGTAGCGACATGGGCATGGTCACCAGCAGTAGTGAGAGTACACAGCCGGGTAGCCGTGTCGAGATAACAACAAGAAGGAAACAAGATACCCTAAACACAGGCAAACATGTGCATAGCAACATGTACCACACCCAGCAATGTGCTCATCGCATACACATAGGACGGCGTATGTCTAAGCGTAATATCCAGAAGCAGAACTCATGCATGCAAATGTAATACACAATAGCCCCAGCATAGCATGTATCCCGCACCCATGTACGACCGTGCACCCAACCCAGCTAGCAGCCTTGCGCAGCTACACACCTACGGCATACCTGAAATGTGGTAAGAAGTATTGTCTCAGGCAGTGCCACGCGGGCAAATATGTATCCCACATGTTAACAACCCACCTCAGGTACAGATATCCAAATGGCTGCATGTGAATGTGTCGGCAGAATGTGTACATCCCGCATGTGGTATGGACCTGTCGAAACCCCATAGGTGTGCACACGCCACGGTGCACATAACCGTACACATCTGGACAAGGCGGTATGTTCAACCACCGTACCGATGATTAGCTATGCAGACATGTCAAACACAACACATATAGCGGAACATCTGCCTACCAAACAGGATGCCCTAACAGGGTGCCACAGGCACAGAAGGGGAAGGTGGGACATCACATGTTGAGAGTAGCATTGCCGGACGGCCAAACACCCACGGCCAACGCAAAGGACGGAATAATATATATATGCCCGGATGGATGTTGTTAGAAAAATATATATCTAAACATATATGAAGTGCTAGTTTAGAAGCAAATAGTATATAATGCATTTTATTCTATTTTACAATATGGCAGTAGAAATGATCTTGCATGTAATTGCCTGAAGCTTAGCTGCAGTGTGATTGAACTCTGACCCTGGCAGTAACCAGTTCAGCAGGCTTATGTCTTTCAGCATTAATTATCTGCTGGGTTAGAGAAAAATAAAGGTATGTACATGTATATCTTTCTTCCTTCCACTGAGGAGGATGGCCTTGTGAGCTCTATCGAAGATAGAGTACAGCTGCTTACCAGAGAGACAAAGGAACGTATTAAGAAATGAACTGACTATTGTATTCGAACAGGCCTGGAACCTTGAAAGAGCAACATTTACAGAAGGACACTGTAATTGACCAGGTGCCTTGCAAGGCTGTGTTATTCTCATGGGAAAACTTTTAAAAAGCATTACCTCAGCACCATTATGAATAGAATATTGTGGACTATAGTGATGGAAATGCCCTGTGACTGACCACGCCAGTAAGGTGGGCAAAAGCTGATTGTAAACACTATATAAACAAAGTTGCTTCCTGTATAGAGTCAGACAAAAACTCTATACTTGTACTGTATAGTTTTTGCCTCCTGGTGTACACTAGTAAAACGTTTTGAAACCCTTTTT
>NC_056739.1:1759066696-1759094803 GCF_019279795.1 Protopterus annectens
GATTTGCATCCCTTTTCTCCCGGGCCTCCGCTGAAAACAGGCTCTCTGGAACCTAGTCGGACTTTCCCGGTCAACAAATGATAAATAAAATATTTATTTATTTTATTTTACATTTGTTAACCGGGCTAGTCTAGCTGGATACATATCCTTTTTCAGTAGAGGCCCGAGGAGAAAAGCTCCAACATAATGGTTAAAACAAGTTGAAAATACAAGTTATAAAAAAAAAAAATACAAGTTATAAAAAAGGGTACATGTTACATTTACAAGATGAGAAAAAATTTCATAGATGTTATATAAGACAAAAGAACAAACAGCAGGTAATACATAGCAGTGATTTCTTATATACTAATAGTATATAGACTAGTTCAAGAATCACCCGTTTACAATTAGGGTTGAGAGATTTTAAAGATCTGCATAGGGAACATGGACTAAGGAGATATGGGACTAGATGGGTTTGATATATGTAGTTAGTCAGGTTCAGGACATGGACATAGCCATTGTGTCTTGAGATATTCTTTCAGGTTGTTTTTGAACTGATTGTGCGAGGTTGTAATTCTAAGGTAGTTTGGCAGGGAGTTCCACGGCTTGCCAATGGAGTTAACAAAGAGCATCACCGCCCGAGTTCTTAGCTTTAATGGTTAGGATCTGGGTGCTGTTGGATGATCGAAGACTATTAAGGTTAGTGTATGGGGTCAGAATGCTACACAGTGAGGAGTTCTATCTGGTTGGTTAATTATTTTACAAGCTTCAGTGAGTTGGTTAAGTTTGAGAAGGTTGGGCAGTTCCAACCAGCCAAGTTTCCTCAGGTTAAGACAATGGTGGGTGCAATATGGGAACCTGTTATAAATCTAGCAATGTGGTTATAGGCAAGAGAGAGCATGTTAAGTTCACGTTTATTGAGGAAAGAAAAGACTGGGGAGGCATAGAGGAGGGTGGAGAGGAGATGTGTGCGGGCAATAGTTAATTTGGCAGTAGGAGTTAAAAAGTTTTTTATTCTGTACATGGATCCAAGTTTTTTGTTAACAGATTTTACAGTTTGGGTAATGTGTATGTCAAATTTGAGCTTATGATCAATAGTTACACCTAGTAATTTGGTACTGGTGACAGGGGTTATGATAGTCCCATTGTTGGATTTAACATGGAAGGTTGTATTGTTATTATTTGGGAGTTCTTTCCTAGGGTTGAGAAGACGTTGGGGAAAAATAGTAGTAATTTGGTTTTAGTTGGGCTGAGTAGGAGTTTCAGGTCGGTGAACCATTTTTCTACTAGAGAAAAACAGAGTTGAGTGGTGGTTTGGAGATTCAAGAGGGAGACATCTGAGCAGATCAAGGTGGAGTCGTCGGCATATTGGATGAAGGTGGATTTAGGGATGACTGAGTGAAGGTCATTTATGAAGATGGAAAACAGAAGTGGACCCAATATTGAGCCCTGAGGAACACCTATGGTATTGGGGAGCAGGCCTGATAGTCTGTTTTGCCACAGGACAGCTTGTTCCCTACCAGTGAGGTAAGCCTTGAACCAGGTAAGTGCTGGGGTGTCCAGATGTAGGGTTGCAAGGGTGGAAAGAAGGAGCTGGTGATTGACCATATTGAATGCTTTTGATAGGTCAAGAAAGAGAGCGGAGGATATTAGTTTGTTATTGCGATTATTATTAATGGAGTCGACAAAGGAAAGGAGGGCAGTGGTTGTACTGTGGTGGGGGTGAAAGCCGTGCTGGGAGTTGGACAAGAGATGATTACAGGTTAGGTAGTGAAGAAGTTGTTTGTGGATGCATCTTTCCATAATTTTCGCTATTGGGGACAGTATAGCTATTGGTCTATAGTTTGATATTTCCGTGGAGGTACCTCCTTTGTGAAGCAGAATGATGTAAGAAATCTTCCAAATAGAGGGGATGCTGGCTTCAGTTATGGTTCTATTGATAAGGATTGATATAGGGTGCGATTACATCAGACGCAATTTGTAAGAATTCGCTGGGAGGTGATCAGCTGCTAGGGTGGTTGGTTTGAGCTTTTCTAAGAGCACGATGTATGTAGGAGGAAGAGACTGGCTTTAAAGCAACGGGTAGGGGCATCATCATGGGGTTGTGTGGCAGATGGGGGAGAGGAGGTTAGTTGACTGGCTAGAGTTTGGATTGTCTCGGTGAAGAAGGAGTTAAAGGTATTGGCTATTTCTTCCTGCCCTTTCTCAATGAGTTTCTTGGGGGTTGGGGTAGTAGTTTTACCTGGGTGCAGGAGGTTGTTAAAACCTGCCCAGAATTTCTTTGGGTTGTTCTGGTGTTTATGCTGGAGGTGGCAGAAGTATTGTTTTTTGTCTTGGGTAATGGCTGTTTTAGTAGTGTTTCTTAGTTGTTGAAATTTAGTACGATCTTGGGGGATTTTTGTGGCTCTCCATTTATCCCAGGCTTGGTCACGGAGTTTAATTTTGGTTTTTGTTTCTCTAGTTAGCCAAGGTGCTATATCACTTTGGATCTAATTTGTCTATGTGGGGCATGTGAGTCAAGTATCTTAAGGAATGTGTCGTTAAAGTGGGACACACTCTCCTGGAGGGGTAGGGTTCTTAATATGGTCCAGTTGCAGGATTTTAGGTCAGCAAGAAATAGTTGTGGGATAAATTTCTTTTTGTTTCTGATTAGTCTATATAAGGGGGGGTTGGAAGTAGGGCATTTATGTTTAATAATATAAGTTATAAGGTGGTCACTGAGGTCACTGGGAAGGGTGCCTGTGGTATAGTTGTTTGAGTCTCTATTGGTAAGGATCCAGTCTATGGTACTTTCTTTTGGAGAGTATTGCCTATTCTGGTTGGGGATAGGATATGTTGGGAAAAACCATATAGGTTAATGGGTTGTGGGGTTGTATGGGTAGAACAGAGAGACCAGTCAATATTAACGTCCCCAAGTACTATGGTTTCGTGTGGGTAGTTGGTGGCTAACCAGCACAGGGTTTGCTCTAGGTTTTCTGTGTTCTTCCCTGGTGGGATATAGGTAACAATGAGGTTGATGCATTTTTGAGTGTTTAGGCATATTTTTAGGGCAATTAGTTCTAAGTTAGAGATTATAGGGGGTTGTAATGGATTCCTAAGGATATTCAGGGTATTTCTAAACATAACAGCTATTCCTCCCCCTTTTTTATTTGCATGATCAGCCCTGAAGATATTATACCCGGGTGGGAGGATCTCTTGATCCATAGTGGTGGGTTTTAGCCATGTTTCAGTTAGACACATAATGTCAGGGGAGTGAGTAGCTATCATGGCATGTAGGGTGTGAATTTTGTTGTTAATGCTTCCTAGGTTCAGATGTAGTATTAGAAGGGAGTCGGTAGATTTTTGGGTTAATTTAGAGGGGTTAGAGTCTGGCACAGTGGTGGGACCTGGGTTAGGATGGATAGATATATATATGGGTCTACTTTACTTGATTGAAAGCTCACTAGACTGAAACTCATTTCACAGAGCACACTTGACTGAAAGCTGACTTCACTGAAAGCTCACTTGACTGAAACTCATTTCCTTGAATGTATATGTTCTTTTCCCCATTGTAGTGCAATCCTAGAGTTAGTATATATAGTAAGGGGGTTTGGGGGGGGGGGTGGGAGGCATTTCCCCTCACATAGTTTGGGTATATATTGTGTTGTAAAAAGAGTTATTAACTATAGTTGTAAGTATCCATGTATATGGTTTAAAATGTATAAAACAGGTGTGGGTCTTTGCCCCCCACAACCCCCACGTGGTTGCTGTGCCTCCCACACCCCCTCTTACTATATATACTAACTCCAGGATTGCACTGCAATGGTGAAAAGGACATATTTCTTTCAACAAAATAAGTTTCAGTCAAGTGAGCTTTCAGTCTAGTGGGCTTTCAGTCAAGTGTGCTCCTTCAAATGAGTTTCAGTCTAGTGAGCATTCAATCAAGTGAAAGATATGCAAATATTATTTCTTCAAATTTTCTATAAGATGGTTTAAGATATTAAATGATCTTTCATTATAAACCTTATTTGCTTAAGTTCTGATTTCCACTCCATTTCCTATTATATTTGCTTTTATGGCTGTTTTATGCCAGGTCAGATTATAAGGTCAGCTACAGTCTTACCTGATGTCAAAAATAAAGCAAAAAATGAATTAACTGAAAAATGCTGTGAGATGTACGTCACTTAAATACATATTTTACACAACTATTGAAAGCTCTTAAAAAAGAAAAGAATGAAAGAACAAGAAAAAAAGTAATTATTTTTAGAGCTATATAGTGGTACCCTGGTACCATCACATTATGAAGAAAATTCTGGCAATCTATCAGGGGTTCTAAGTAATAAAGTAATTTACAGTGCACCAGAACCCCTCCCAACCAATATTTACCAAGTATGACTACAAGCAGTATGTGAAAAAATGTAAGGAATTTGTTGATCCCTCCTATGTCAACTCGCATCACTGGCTACAAACATACCACACTGGGAGGCTTATCTTCCTGTTCACACATGTACTATGATACAGTCCAACAAAGGCTCAGAAGGAAAGACTCTATGGCAAATATAGTTTTTGACATGGGAGATTAATAGTTTTTGCCATGGGACAGTAATCCACTTCTTCCCTGTGCTACTTTACCTGGACAGCCTAGGGCTTTAACACTTGCTGGGCTTTTCCATTTGGGTCTGTTGTAAAGCTGATGCTAAATCCTGTCTGTGCCAATTTGATTTTGTTTGTCTTGTCCTCTGTCTTTATATCTATGTACTTTATTTCAAAGCTTTGTTCTTCATGGAATGCAGTCATGACTTTCTCCAGTATGCTGTCTGTTTCTGATTTTCACTCTGGATATGTGGAGTCCAGTTAATTTGTCCCAAACATTTAGTTCTCCAAAACTCACACAAGATATGTGTGATATACCATTGCCATAATTATAATGAAAATTAAGCTGCAAGCATCCCTTGCAATGTTTGCAGCTGCCAGGTTTTATTACTTCTGCCTATATTTTACTACCTCCACTGACAAACATTGCACTTTGTAAGTGTGTAAAATGCCAGAAGACTGTACTATAGTTGTTTGATTCTGGTTGTTAAGCATACAGTGCTTTCATAGTACATATTGATCATTTTCCATTACGTATGCAATATGTTATATTGACTATCATGTCATAGATTATGTTTCACTTTCTATAGTATCTTTAAAATGTCATAATTTTTCATTTTGTATTTCTGACATGTTCTTGGATATTAGTGATATACCTGCACTTTTAAGTTTTTCATGCCCTTTAAAAAGTATTTCACTGATATGTTCCTCAATAGACATCTTTAAAGTTCATTGAGACTGCCTTTGTAAAAACATTTTTATAACTAAAGTTTTATTATCCTTCAAATGGAACCCAAATGAGATCTGAGGAAGGGCTGAAAGCCTAAAAGTGCTTATCTGTTCTGTTTTCTTGTTTTTCTGTTATTTTATTAAAAGTGGTTTTAAACTGGCCTTGGCCATGTTGACCATACCCATTTTTTTCTGCCTGTATTTTGCTTTTTGATTTAGGATTGGACTTTGGCTGCAGTTTGTATAGTTTTTCTGCTGAACTTTGAAAAATAGTCTGAAATGAATTACCTGGTTTAGGCCATAAATATTGTATTTTACAATTCTGATTGCACCCAGAGATGAAATGTCTACAAAAATTAGGGCGAGGAATCCTATTGTATTGTCCTTAGGGGTGAGCTAATTGCTACCCTGGAAAGGTGGAAGATTTGAAATAGTCGTATGGCTTCCAGATGCTATAACATAGCTCAATAAAACTCTATATATATGTATGGTAACATATATGTGCTAAATTTTGGATCAATTTCTAGCAAAGGAGGAAGTGTAGGGACCAGAGTGAGATGAACAGATGTATGTGATGTCATTCTGTAATCCAGCCCTGAAATTATATTTTAATACTAGATGAGACAGAAGTTTCAGAGCAGTCTGTTTTTGAAATCTGACAAAGAAAGAAGACTACTCACCCACTTCATCTTGCCTTGCTTTAGTAAGTAACTAGGGAATAGTCATTCTTTAGATCAGTCAGGAAAATATAGTAAGATTAGTTAAGTACTGGTTTTCTTTAACTGTGTGACCATCCATGTGCAACTAACAGTGGGCAAGACTGCTTTTCAGTTTATAGCATCCTACAGACCACCCTCTCAAAGTCAGGAATCCCACTTGGCTTTCCTGAAAGCATTGGAGAACATGAAGATCTCTCCGAACACCATTATATTGGGCGACTTCAACTACCCAAACATTGACTGGGAGCACTGCTCAAGCCCCAGCACCTTAGCCCAAAGGTTCCTGAAAATTATAAACTCAAATGCTATGGAACAACTAGTCACCACTCCCACAAGAGGGGACAACATACTAGACCTGATCATTACCAACATGGGGACTCTATGCTCCACACCAGAAGTATATCCCTCATTAGTAAGATCAGACCATAAATTAATTTCACTGGATGTCCACATCCCGACCCCACCCCCAGCCCAGAAAACCACAGTGAAAAACTTCTCAAAAGCGAACTTCTCACTTCTCAAAACCGAAGTGGAATCCTTCAAGGCCCCAGGGCCAGTGGAAACTATGGCCCAAACTGCAGAATCCTATATAAACGCATTCTACGGACATCTCCAGGAATGCATGGATCATGCTATCCTAAACAAAACCAAGACACAATCATCCAAAGGCAGGCATCCAGTCTGGTGGACCCCTGCCATAAATAAACTGTACAACAGAAGGAGGAAGCTACTACATGATAGAGCAAAATCCCTAATAGGGAAGGCATCTTTGATCAGTACTAGCAAAAAAATATGATCCCTCATAAAATCCTCCAAGGCCAGCTTCGAGAGAAAAATTGCACAGGACACCAAAGACAATCATAAGGCTTTTTTCAGTTATGTTAGGAACCTGGGATGCAACTCCCAGACTTGTTCTGAGTTGATTCTAAACGACAAAAAATACACTGAACCCACAGACATCGCCAATATCCTGGCAGACAGGTTCAGTGCAAACTTCTCCACCCCCCCCAAGAGCAAGTATCTATCCCGGCAGAGGGCTGCCTCCCAAACATCTGATGCTCAGGTGAAGGCTGCCCTCTCCAAAGCAAAAAACACTGCTTCCATCGGACCAGATGGTGTCCCAGGTTGCATCCTACATGAACTCCAAGAGGAACTAATCCCTCAAATAAAACAGCTATACAATCTCAGCCTCACTACAGGATATGTGCCCACAGAATGGCGTACAGCAACAGAGGTCCCACTCCACAAAGGTGGAGCCTCTATGGACCCTGGAAACTATCGCCCCATAAGCCTGACTAGCTTATAGTCTGCAAGGCTATGGAGAGGAACATCATGGAGCTCATAAACGACATTGGGGACCTACAGACACTAGATCCTACCCAGTTCAGCTTTGTCAAGGGCAGATCCTGCCTTTTGAACCTGGTTGACTTCTTTGAAACAGTCACCAAAGCCATAGATGAAGGGAAGGTAGTCCACACTGCCTATCTGGACCTTGCAAAGGCATTTGACACAATACCCCACTCGTGCATCATAGATAAGCTATCCAGCTTAAATATAAACCCCTATGTCACAAGATGAGTCACAAACTGGCTCAAAGACAGAACCCACAGAGTGAGAGTTGCTGGAGCCATGTCAGACTCGAAACCGGTCACAAGTGGCATCCCACAGGGTTCTGTCCTGGGACCACTCTTGTTCGGTATATACTTTTCCGAGGTACAGGCAAATGTGGGAGGACTATGGCTCACCAAGTTCGCAGACGACTGCAAACTGGGCACCATAATCGAATCTCCAGCTGACACAAACATCCTTCAAAAAGGTCTCACAGACAGATAACTGGTGCCAGCGCCATGGTTTAAAGCTAAATGCCAAAAAATGTATAGTCATACCCTTTGGCAAAAACAATGTGCCCACAAATTACCACATAGGCGGAAACCCATTAATTACAGAGAAAGTTATTAGGGACCTGGGGACCCAAGTTGATAGCAATCTCTCCCTTAAAAACCACATTGCCAAAGTGGTTAGAAAGACCTTTTACATAGCCCACCTCATCACGAAGGGTTTCACATTTAGATCAAGAGAGGTAATCGTGCCCCTTTATTCATCCCTCATCAGGCCCATCATAAAATACAATGCCCCTTTTGGGATGTACCTTACCCGACACCTGCAGCAATTAGAAAGACCCTAAAAGTATCTCACCAAGAGGATCAAGGGTCTCAAACAGATGCCATATGCTGCTCGGTTAAAAAAACTCCAGCTCTACTCAGTTGCATACCGCCTACTTCAAGGCGGTCTATGCCTGACATACAAAGCTATGTCAAATCCAGAATTAATGGACATACTCCACCTCAGTAAATCTAAATCCCTTAGAGCCACACACTCAAGGGACTTGAACCTCAGCACAGAAATAAATAGAACTTGCTGGAGGGACCGGTTCATAACCCAGAGGCTCCCTTCGCTCCGGAATAGAATTCCAGTTCATGTGAGGTAGAGCACCTCACTGAATCTCTTCAAGAAGAATCTCGATAGGTGGATGGGGGATAGTAGGTTTGTCCCAGGGATTACTCCCGTGTTACTATTAGACAGAGGCACAGTAATCTAAACCTTAAAAAGGGCACAGTATACTCAAATCAAGGGGTGGTGTAAGCCATACAGAATCGGGCTAGGCTTATAATTGCCCCAGGGCAGATAGCCTAGTATGAACCTATGAACCTAAATATAGTAAAATTAGTTAAGTACTGGTTTTCTTTAACTGTGTGAATCTATCCATCTATGTTTTTTTTATATTTACTGTGTATGAAACTCTTGGTTTATTGTAAATAGATATTTAGTATTTGCATGTTCTTTTATTATTTATTATAAAATGCATTTCACTGTTTTATTGTAGCTGGTCTTTTAGAGAATATTTTAACCCCCAAGAGTACGTGTATCTATTTGGTGAAACTGTGGCCGCTTCTGAAAGCCTTGTTGCATTGGTCAAACACTACCATTTGTATTAGTATTAATTTTACTCAGTATAATTGGGTACCTTGTAAGAGCCTTAGAGTAACTGGCTTTGGAGTATTCTGGTGGTAATAGCTACCTTATAGTCTGGGCAGAGGGGGCATAGCTGACAAATTTGTGCCTGCCTTTCCCAGGTGTGTGAAAATCAAACCTCAGAGAGTGTTTATGTGTCAGCTACTTTGAGCAGGGATACAGAGCACTGGTTTCACAGAGAGGGTGGGGAGGACTTGGCTTGGAACACTCAGCTGAGAATGCAACTCTACAGCTATGTCAGTGGGGAGTCTTATTTGGGAGCCTGGTGCGGGACAGAGGCAAACTCAGCCCCAGGGCAGGATTGTGTTCCCTGTGTGCAGGAAGGGAAATTGTGCTATGGTGCAGAGAGGTGCAGCTGGAAATACTATGTGTATCTATCTTTGTTCCAAGTGAACTTCCCTCATCAGTGTCAATGGTGAGGATAGAGATTCCTTGATCATTTGCCCAGAGAAGGGATGCCACAGTAATATACATTGTGCAGGGCTAATACAGAGAAGCATGCCAAAATATCCTCACATGGTTAAAAGAGAAATGTGTTTAAAGTCTGCAGAAGAGATCGGGCAATGTATGCTAAACAGACAAATCATACTGAGACAATATGCAAATAAGCAACAGAGCATAAATAGCATGGTTCACAGAGTTTAGACACAGTGGTACCCAAGTAGACATGTTATAAAGCACCTGGAAATGGCTAATATTGGGACAAGATGAGTACTGGATATGCAGGACAGTTTTGATAATCTAGTGTACTACAAGAAGTGCTACAATGGCAGCATGCTCTGAACATGACTGATTATTTCACACCTTCATATGCACAATTCTATATATATATATGTTCAAAATATCAAATGCAAAACCATCTTCTAAAAATATCTGCCAACTGACGATTGAAAAATACAAAAATAATAATTTTTACAGGGAGGCAATTCCCACTGCACTTCCTATGTTGTGGACGCATTCTACCACCTCCTCTGCAACTTAAATAACTAACTCTGAAATCACAAAACAGTGGAGAAATTGAACTTGCTCCTTTCCCAGTTATTGTTTGATCAAAAGCAATTGAATGTAAAAAGATTTACTTTTTTGTTGAAGCGAATAGACAACAAAATAAACTGTACCCATACATACGTACATACCTACATATATCTATATCTATCTATCTATCTAGTATAGAGAGAGCGAGAGAGATCATCTATCTATCCCCCGGATTCATGAAGCTCGGCACAAGGCCGGTGTAAGGCCTGCGCCGGCCGTGCGGCGTATATATGGTGTAGTAGCGCCATATGCATATTAATGAAGGTGCGCTGCCACCACATCCACGTGCATAGGACGTGCGTGAGTGCATGGGGCATTACTAAGCTGCGCCTGGAGGCGTGTCAATGTCAGCTGTCGATGAGCAACCTAAACTGCTGAATATTATAGTCCGCCTGCAATAGTAATCGCACCTATCAGTGTCCGTGGATAATGAAATGTATGCAAAGCATGCAAGACAGTTCCCGACCACACAAAATGGAGAACCAAACAGAAATGCATGCAACACAATATGAGTTTCTGTCCATGGAACAAATGATATTTAAAATCGTGTGTCCGTAATGTACTGCACTGTAAGTAGGTATACCCAGTGGAAGTGAAGCGCATCATGTCATCGCGCCGCCAATACACATGTCTAGCCCCATGGGCAGGGTCACCAGCAGTCCCACAGTGGTAGTGATAGTACACAGCTGGGTAGTTGTGGCTATAAAACAACCGTAAAGAAACCTGACAGTCCAAATTGTATACCAAACACACACAAACATATGTATATTAAAATGTGCTATACACATGAACAGGAACGTAACCGGCACATACACATAGGATGCAATATGCAGAACCGGGATATCCAAAAGCAGAACCCATGCATGCAAATGCAATACGCAACAACCCCTGTATAGCACATAACCCGCACCCATGTCCGAATGTCCACCAAATCCAGCTACCAGCCTTGCGCATCCGTACATCTACACATAGCGAGTATTCCCCATATGTAGTAGGAAGTATCGTCCTAGGCAGTGTCAGGATTGCAAATAGGTATCCCACATTTGTAAACATCCCATCACAGTTACGTAAATCCAAATGCCCGCTCGTTCATGTTTCGGCCAAATGTGTGTACATCCCGCATGGGATAAGTAACCTGTTGAAACCTCAGAGTTGTTTACACGCCACGGTGTCTAGTACTGTACACATCTGGACAAAACATGTATGTGCAGTCACGGTACTGTTCAGTTTCTAGACAGACATGCAAAACATACTACGCAGGATGGAACAGCTGTCCACCATGCAGGTCTCCCCACTAGGGTTGCCACCTGTTCAGATGCCCAAGGTGGGACATCCATTGTAGAAATGTGAGAATTTGCAGGAGTTGACATAGGAGGGATCAACAAATTCCTTACATGCACACGGAGTCTAATCACGGAAGGGCGCAGTGAGGAATGTACTGTGTGTCCATCAACAGAACGGAGTACTGGGCATGCTCACACACTTAGCTGTTGCAAATGGCCATCTTGCATGCAGATGTAGTGTAAACACGGAAGGTCTCAGATTGGACTGTACTGTGTGTCCATCTACACAACTGTGTACATGGACTGTACTGTGTGTCCATCTACACAGCAGCATACTGGGCATGCTCACACAGTTAGCTGTTGCAAAGGCCTGTCGTGCATGCAGATGGAGTGTATACACAGAAGGGCACAGTACAGAAGGGCACAGGAAGGTATAACTGTCCTCACACACAGGGCGGTCACACATGCAGTGACCTGTACACACACAGCTGCCATCACAGCTGTCACAGGTGCAAGTCACACACGTACACACTGCAGTGTACACTGTAGCTGTCAAGTCAGCACCATGTCATCGGTGCAGCACTACACAGCCTTACAGTACCACAACACCATGTGACACACGACCACTGGGCTGTACAGAGGTGTACACCAGCTGTGCAGAGTACACATGTACCAACAGGGATCCAACAGGTGTTATGCATTGCAATGATACCAGTATACATGCACAGGTCATCTCAAGACATACCACTGCCCTTACACAGCTGTGACACCTGACTGTTGCTGTACACCAATGAACACGCATCTGGATATGTCATACATGTGATTATGTGGATGTGTGCATGGACTGCACACACAACACATACATACATAGCCTGTGATGTACCTCGTGCATAACAGTGGCCTAATCAATGCTACACATGTGAATGGAAGGTGGGCCCATGTCTGTTGAATGCCCACACTACAGGGGGTAGCAATGTTGACCAGGACACATACCCTTGCACTGGTCACCTGTGACACCTGTGATATCATACCACAGTCCATGTGTTATGTATGTCAACACACATGTCCAACAATAGCAATGCATACAAACATGGCAACAGGAGACACATGTGACATCTGTACTGTGCATGCAGCAACCATGCATGTGCAGTGGCCAATGTCCGTACCATAGTTGCACCAACCTACGACATGCAGTCACAATGCAGACCCATCATTGACACCTGTATATGGTGACATACAAACAGCACATATGGAGGGATGTGTGTACATAATGTGGTGTACCACCTGTGTAGATGTATGTGTGCAGGGGTGGCTCACAGTTGTGTCACACACCATCCTATCATGCCATGTGCAAACAGTACACTATGTCGCTGTTACGTGACAGTGCTGACATAATGCATACACAGCGGTCAGGTGTTACCAACTATATGTCACATGGCACCTGTAACCCCTACAACATCCCGTGTGCATATAGCAGCACATTTGAAAGATATAGCATTGGTACACATAATGCAATCAATACCGCTGCATGTCTATCAAATGTGTCATCATATGGCAGGTGTATAATTCCCAGTACTGCCATGTGTGTCTGAATGTGTGACCAGAGATGCCACATATCACAGGGAATATGTCCCAGTTGTTACACATCCTTGTACACCGTTGTAGAGATCTGTACATACGTCAGTATGGGAAGCATGACATTGGCCGGTGTGGTGCATCACACACGTCAGCTGTCCATATACACATGTGTGGTCACCACAGCGTGTGTGTATCTGTATGTATGTGTGGTGCTTGGTGTGAGGGTGTATGCTAATATACGGTGAGAAATGATCACTAACCCCACGTGGTGACTAACACGTAATGGTGATGCATTGCACTACCCTGTTGGTGCCATAAGTCCCAGCCATACTGGTTACCTGTGCATGCTCCTTCTCTGTGACACATCGTGTGGGTGCATAGTACTGTGAGGGTGATGACCACATAGGCAAGGGTCCCCACCTGCACACTATGGGGTGTGCGTTATAGTGGTGTACACCCCATGAATGTGGCCATGTTCCCGTACTGTTACAGGGTCCTACTGCTGCACAGTGTGGCCTCCAGCTACCAAGTGTCACCGCACAACATCATTGGCCAGACTGCTGTGTACAACCCCTGCACCATGTCACCATACCTGTAATGTGTCCTGCTATGTATGTCACGTCTCTGTCTAGTGTAGCCTGTGGCACTGACCACATGCGTCAGGTGCAGTATATGTGTGGACATCTGTGTCATGTTGGTGTTTCCAACAGTCAGGTTGAGGGTACATGTAGCATGCTGATATTGCCAGACGTGCCTGTGAGCAATCCACAGTTACACATGGGGAACTACAAACACTGCTACCTGTAGGCACATGCAAGTACACCATAGGAGGGAACCAGGGTATCACAACCAACATGGTGCTACAGATGTAACCGAGACACATACCGTGAACACATCACAATGCATGCTGCACCTGCACTACATGGTATGACCGGTGCATGCCAACAGTACACAACCTATGTCACATACACATCTCTCAGTATTCACACACAACCACTGCAACATACACATCTCTCACTATGCATACACAAGTAATATCACATACACATCTCTCAGTATTCACACACAACCACTGCAACATACACATCCCTCACTATGCATACACAGGTAATATTACATACACCTCTCACTATGCTGTTCACCCTGTGCATCAGAATATTTGTGCATAACCCTGCACCGATGGTGTGGATGACAGGGATGCGGCACAGGCTTCATCATATGCACAGGGTGATATGTTTGCCAGGGGCATAGGCTGCACCAATGGATAACATCATGTGTGTGTAAGGGCCAGTGAGTTGACTGGACATGTCTGTGCAGAATGCATGTGGATGTTATGGAGCCCTACAGTTGTGTTTGCTGTGTGCGTGTATGTGTGTACACAGTTCTGCCATTTGTGAGGCCTACATGGGGTATAACTGACAGCCCTGGATTGTACAGAGCAGGTTGTACAGCTCACTATGTCCATCCACGGCCACGTGACCTGTGCCTGCCTGGGGTTGCATGGGCACTACCAGGTGGAGGTACAGAGTGGCTACTGTCTGACGACACATGTCCACTTGAACTGTGTCCCCACTGAGAACATCCAGGGCCACGTCCATGTGGCCTGCTGTGTCCTGGTGTTGACAGCGCAGCACCAGCTGCACTGCTACTGCTACCGGCACTATGGGAGTGGGCATGTGAGGTGGCACACTTATGTCGACCTACACTAGGTGGTGTTGCCAGCCTACGTCCACATGGCCTATGCCTCACTCCTACCAGATGTTCCAGCACAGACAGCTCCTGCTCGCGGATTGCCATGCCTCGGTCAAGAATTCCGACCATTTCACCTAATTGCCTATCCAGAACATTAGCAATCTGCTGTTGAGCATTTGCCAATGCCTGGATGTTGTCATTTAGGGTATGGATAGCAGCCCTCTGCAGCCTCTGCCCTTCTCTGTTCTGCCGTTCAGCACGTGCCTGTGCCGCCATTACAGTCTGGAACATGCGCCTGTTGATACCAGCTGCTGCGCTCTGTCCTGCAGGTGCATGTCTGCCAGAGGTCCTCCTACAAGCAGCACCAGCCACATGCCTGTGTGGCACATCTGCAGTCATTACACTGACACCATGGTGTGTAGACACACCTTCTGTAGCCACCACACGTTCCTGTTCCACGCTAACAGACGCTGACTGTCCTTTCTCTATGGCCACTGGTGATGCGGTATGTGTTGGCAGCAGAACTGTGTGCGGGGAAGAGGGGGACATAACTGGGATGGTAACCATTGGCACAGATTCAGCCCCTGACAACCCTGCCTGTACCTCATGCATATGTTCATCACCGCTAGTATCTGTGGGGACACTAACATCAGATGGACCGCAGGAGGGTAACGCACCTACATCACCTGTGAATGCAAAGAAATACTGTAAAGTACAATAGACACAGACACAGACACACACACACACACACACACACACACACACACACACACACACACACACACACACACAAACACAGACACACACACACAAACACAGACACACACACACACACAAACACAGACACACACACAATCACAGACACACACACACACACCATGCATGTGATTTGTCAGATGGCATGCAGCATGCCTGAGATACAGCAGAGGGCATGCAGCTCAGACATTAATAGTGTTAGCAAGCATACCTCCCTGGGGTGCACACTACAGCAAGCAGCTGTCATATCAGTAGCCATGCAGTTTACACAATCATGGTAGTATGCATGCTTCCCCGTGATACACCATGTGGCCCAGACAAGGATAACAGTACACATGGCTGACGTGACCTTGACATGTAATCTGCTGACATGTGCATTAACATGCATACATGTCTGACACAATGGTGTCCTGACACATGTACAGCATCATAATGGGCATCACATTGCAGTGTTGTGTGCATGCCCTACAGATAGAATGCATGTTTAGCAAATGTGCATGAGCATGGGAGGGTAGTGTGAGCCGTCTACATTGCTATACAGTGTGAAGTACAGACATTGTGCCATTGCATGGCATCATGAGGCATCTATGTTGCTGTAGAATGCATAATATTTACACATTGCATAGCCTTAACTGCAATACAGTCGTGATGTTCAACAGATCGTATATGGTAGACTTCAGTGACTCCTCCAGTAGCTGTGCACAGGCTTTTAGGTTGTCCAGTGTACCACATCAACTGTATAATCGGTCAACTAAGGCTATAATTGGACCATGTGTGGACAATGTGCAACAGGGTGTATACACATCCCAAGTACTGTGTGGCTACATGTCTCTGGCCATCCCCCATGGCCATGTGTGCACATGTGTTAGCCAATTATGTGTGATGGGCATCTATCTCACATGTCTGTGTTGTCCCATATGACATACACCCATAGATGTCAGATATGTCACAATCCACAGGGTTATGCAGACAATGGGTTGTATGTTTGGAATGTGGGGTATAGGTCATGCGATAGTGTGACAATATTGCAGACAGAACACTACATGTCTGGGACATGTTAGGTGGCACATCACAATTTGTGCACCCAATGCAGGGGCATATGACACAATGGTGACACCTGTGGGCTGCCCATTACACAGCTCACTGTGTGGTACTGTGTGCGTACCACACACGTTGTTCCAATGCATACTACATATGCCTCCAGTGTAGAACACCTCCACCGTTGTATCCACAGCTGACCACACATGTCGCAATGACAAGTACTGTGGTTTCAAGTCGGTGTATCATTACGTTTGTATATATTGCACATGGGTGGCCTGTGTGAATGACGGGTGGTGCGACCTGCATATCGTGACTGGAACAAACATCAGGTGTGCAAGTGTTAACTGGCCACATGGCAAATAGATCTACACTGTAACATGCCTGATACTGATGACAGTCTCACCTGCAACGGACTCATGTCTGTGCGGCACACCAGAGGTACCTGTATAGGGGTGACACACCAGTATGAACATTATCCATGACTGTATGACAGCCACAGGTTGCACTGTGCATGTGAACACATTCACCTGTGTAATAGCATATAGTTATGCACATGTATGCATACACAACGTAGCATACTGTAGTATGCAGCATGTGTGTCCACATACCTTGCATATGTTGTTACTTCGCATAATGTACAGTGATACATGCAACTACATGGGATATAATAGCCATATGTGCAGTACTGACTTACCAGGCAACTCCAGGCTCATTGGTTGGGAGACACCCACCTCCACGATGGCAGCAAGTGTTTCTGGATGCTGTTCCCTGGGTGTCCCCAGACTGGCCAGTAGCTCCTCGGTGTGTGTGAGTGGGGGTTGGGTTGGTGGCCCACCACCTGTTCCACCTTGTTCCCTGGCTATTGCAGTGGCACGCTGTTTTGCATGTCGTATCAAGTCCATGCAGTGTCTGCGCACCTGCTGGTAGGTGCAGTTATGGCCACCCACATCGTTCACCCTCCTGCGTAGATCCTGCCACAGGTCATCCTGCTGCTGGGCATGCTGTGGCACATGGCTGAACAACAAGTCATAGTTGTCATGGAGCTGTGGGATGAGGACATCATCCTCCTGGCGGGTGTATGCTGGGAGGCGGTACGGGCATTATCTGTAAGACATAATGATGGTGACAGGTCACAGTTTCAGAGATGTACAGAGGTACTGCTGCACATACATTTCTATGACATCTACTACATCTGCACAGTTATCTTTGCAAAGCATCATGACACTGACACGACTGACGTGTTTGTGTCACACATGTCACACCCATTATGCATTGGATATCATCACCATATATGTGTGTCACCTCATTACAGTGTTCATACTCCATGTAAATGCTGTCTTGCTGTGGGCATGTCTATTTTCCTGCACTTGTGTTCTTACCTATCTGCACATGCCTGGATGTGTCCACGGTATTACTGTTGACCTGGATGCTGTGTATATGTCACATATCAACACAGACACAACCGTAATGGACTTGAGCAGTGACAATGCACACATACACATGGACACCTGTACATGCATGTGTTTTGCCATATACATCTACACAACACTGTACAACTGTTCACCATCCTGCCACGGATCGCCTGTATTGCACATGTGATAGACATGGGACAATGGCTAGTCAGACGATATTCGCAGGGATGGTTATCAACCATAGCATGTGCGGGCACAGTTTCCAAGCTGTACAAGACAGCCATTGTGCCACCGCAAGGTGCATCAGTGCCACATTACTGGTCCAGTCAGTTGATAGTACATCTACCATGCGGACATCTCACCATGTATGACTGGGATGACATGTGCAGCTTTGGTGGACAGGGTTGCATGGTATGGTGAGAGTATGTCACATATATGGCACAGGGATCTGTCCAGCCTGTGGCAATCCTAGTGTTAGGATGGTGGCTGTCCATGACATATGTCTTATAGATCAGGATATGGACATGTAGCATGTCCATCATCATGGAGTAGCAAATGTCCTGCAAGGTAGACAGCATGCTGCATAGTGGAGGTGAGGATTGTGAAGGCTGGTATCGCACATCCATGCATAGCCATTACCCCTTACAGGTGGTATGTGATCCAATATTGGTCACCACAGTGCTGTATATGCCTGTCCAGTGATCTCCGTGCTCATGGATGGCACCCTGACATGAAATGGGTACCTCATATGACTACCTAAGAGGCCTGGGGACGTCACCATGTTGGGGGATGCACTGCACAGCACCACCCCTTACACAGTGTCCATAATGTTGACCACAGCCTAGGTAGTAGTTTATGGGTACAGGGATGTTCACCTAGCGTTGACACTGCTGGTATCATCCATCAGACTGTGCACATATGTCACACACCTCACCCACACAGCCCATTCTGTATGTTGTTCACAACACTGACACAGCTATACTGATAGGTCATGGCCTTTTACAGCCTTACATACACAGATGCCTAACATTTGTCTGTGTGGTATGGGCTACAATGAGGGTGGGGTACAACACATTAACCCTGTTCTACTGTAGCTGGCACTGGCGTGCTGTGCACATGTCACTCTTGCACCTTTTGTAGTTGTGAGTCTGTCAACAGGCCACTGGTGGAACACTCCTGTGACATGCAAAGGTATTTGTAATCAAATATCTATGCTGTCTTGTACATCTGTACTGCTAACATCTACAGTGCTAATGGTTCATGGACTTGCACACCATACTCAGCAGGGTTATAGTGCGGTGCCACACTAATTGACTGTCATCACCACTTGTGGGTTGATATTATCCAACACCCTATCTGTATTGTATGGTCATGCTAGGCACTTGTTCAGAACTTGTGAGCATGTCATGAGCTACTGATTACTATAGCACCCATTCCACACCTTTTCCCACAGGTACACTGGCTGTCCTACACTTCCCAGCTTGCTTATGGTACAACAGCTGTTGTACACATGTAACACACATATCCTGTGGGACATGGTTGTATATACAGGCATGTCCAACTGTCACGTACCAGTGCTACTGCCTGTCTATATGAGGGATATGTCGTACATGTGGCAATAGAGCAATTGTCTCATGTACACATTCAATGCTCACCTCCCAACATACGGCACTAGAGCCTGTGGGGGATGCACTTTTGCAGCCGTGCTGGGGGCATAGCTCGCAGGTGTACCTCATTACGAGGAACGTACCTTATATGGGGTTCTAAAAGGTGCATGTTCCTCAAGGTTCCACATTAGAAGGGTCTGTCACACATTCATTGTTGTAAATTGTTTACCTGCTAGCCATGGCTAAATTGATGGGAATCATATTAATTCATTAGAATATCTTTTTTATATGTAAAACCAGTCTATTTTAGCCATCATATGGCCTTCCTAGTTGAAGCTGTTAGTAAGCCAGTTGCAAGTGTTCCATGTTTTGCCCATTTGTCACACAGTATGAGGGCTAATGTTCCTCAGTTTGGGGACAGGAGGTTGACAGCTATGGCTGGGGGTAATGCTGTCACCAACCCTGACTGCACCTGACAGTCATTTTGGGATGTGTAACATTAGCAACACACCCCACCCATCACATAGTCTCACATGATCTACACCACTGGCCACACCTACGAGGACAACTTATGCAGTACTTCTCCATACTCACTGTAGGCACCAGAGGTAGCCCCCATCATGGAAGACAACATCACCAGCTTATAGCCCACAGACTCATGTGTGCCCATCACATACAACCAATAGTGAATTATAACATTCACAACACACCAGTCATAGATGACTCTGTAGGGAGTCACACTGCAGTTCCACACAGCAGGCTACACAAGGCGTTAGTCGCTTACATCTTGCTGTCGGGTAACTGCTTCTGCAACATAACCTATGCACCCATGCCACACCTCACCAGGTATGATATGACTGTCATTCTCCATGTTAGTGTGACTGCCATGTGATGCCACTTCACAGACTATGTGTGCAGGGACATGCAATAGCTCACCAGTCTTATAGCCCTGAGGGTGAGGGCCAAGCCCTGGGGAGCATTTTGCATTTGTCCGGACACTATACCACTGTACAATGACTGACTGTGTCACTTCAACAGTTGCCTATGCTCCTATTGTCATTCCACAGGCATCTGGTATCTATCCGCTATGACTGACCTGGTCAAACACAATGCTGTGGCACAGATGACTTGCACCTGTCAGCCCTGGGAGTACAGCTCACATGTAAGGAACTTGCTGCTTCTATACTGCCTGTCTTGCACAGTTTCCAATAACTGTCACCAGCAGGGCGGTAACTGGCAGGCACGACATGGGGTCATGTGACACAATGCTTGCATCTTCCTCTGTGACACATGCAGGCAAGGCACACCTTATAATGCACCACTCAAACATCTCTGCAGTGACTGGGACCTGCCTCTAGGCTCTGCAGAGCACACCTGCAATGACAGGTTATAGACAGACCATACCTTTCAGGCACATACCTGGACCGGCACACCCACAGCTGAGGGGTTCCCATATCCCACTATGTTTTGCACACATTCTGGTAAGTTACTTAGCACAATGCATCAGAGGTGCTCCATGTGCAACTAACTGTGTCTGGGACCGCTATACACATTGTAACAAGCGACAGAGTCAACATCATACCCCATGGGTAACATACCTTCTATGTTGGTATAGTGGACAGTGGGCCTCAGACAGCTACTACTGATGTGTGACTGACACTACCCCACACTTCACTGGGATATCCACTCATGTATCGACACATCCATGACTCATACCCTCCGCTCTGCTGGATCAACCCATACACACCACCTCCAAGACCTACATTACCCTTGGCATGAACACTACCACCATGTGACTGGTGTTACACACCTGGGGTTATCCCCTCATTGGTGGATTCCGAACATATGCTAATCGACCTTGTTATCCACATCCCGGCAACGCACCCATCACAGCATACACAGTACATGAGTACTACAACACCTACTACAGAAGACTGCTGACAGCGGTTGTTAACATCATGACACCCGTGCAGATGGACAATGCACATACAAATGCTGACACATACCCCAGTGCACTTCATTAGCATGTACACAACTGCATGGATCATGCTATTCCACACAGAGCCATGATGGTACACACCAGATAACAGATGCCACTCTGGTGGTCATGTTCCATGGACATATGATGTACAACAACAGGTGTATGCTGTTGCACAGTGGTGTACATTCCCATGTGTGGGGTGGCTCATGGGTCAGCCATGGTGGGGCCACAGGGTCCCTCATCACATACTTCAAGACTAGCTACATAAACATGACTGCCACACATTCCAGGGTGTACCACCAGGCATTATGGTGGTATATCAGTAGTCGATGGCAACACCCACATCTGCTGTCACATACAACAGTCACTCAGGAACATTGCAGACCCAGGTGTTGTTGCCAACATGCTGGAGGATGGATTCAATGCTGACATTACACCCTCTCACTCACTACAGGGCCGCAATCCATGCATGAACATTGTGGTGTCCCTGTGGTCACACCTACACAGTACTGACCTACACTCTATATGTCCTGGGACACTGGCCCCATGTCACCTTCCAACGTCTCAGGCTGTGATGTCCACCAACCTCTGAATTACATGTCTCCCCACTAGGCCACCATATTAACTAATAGCCTTGTTTCAGACATTGTAGCCCCTGAATGGCACACAGCAGCATTTATCACACTACACACAGGTGGCACCACATTGCATGAGTGGGACTATAGTCCTACACTCCTGACTGGACTTTTCTGTATGGCTATGGGGCACATCATCAAGGACGTCATTCACAGAGACATTGTTGGGCTCCCGTCCTTTGCTGCCACCCGGGTTGGGCTTGTTAGGTCCAGAGCATGGCCCCTACACATGGTGGACTCCTTTCATACAGTTACCAGGGCAGTTGCTGATGGTACGGGAGTCCACACATCCTACATTGTCCTCTCATTGCCTTTCAGCACCATTCCCCATTCTGGTATTGATGACATACACATCCACCTGCACATAGTACCCTGTGTCTCAGGATGTTATGCTATGTGGCTCATGGACAGTACACACAGTGAGGCCAGTATACCATAGTACCTACTACATGTCAGGTACATTTGGCATACCATGGTCCTCAGTCATAGGGCCCCTCATGTTCAGTATATGCTTCCCTGTGGTACAGTCTAGCACATGGGACTTTCCGTGCCTAGCTTTCAAACCCCTGCATACCAAGCGCCATGATTGCTCCACCAGCTGATACTGACTCCAACCATACGGGTGTCGCTGTGACAGATACATAATATGACTGTCATGGCATCAAGCTGCATGACACAAGGTGCATGCACATCACCTTTGCATTACACCATTCACCCACTGACTATCACATGGATGGTAGTCCCCTACATACATATCACATTGTACATGTTTGCAGTGCACAGATATGTCACACCCACTCCTGTGATTACCGTATTGCCACTGTGGCATGGATATCCTTCTACATGGCCACACCTATCTGTACTGGGTGTGTAGCTGGTACATAGGCACCCACTGTACCTCTGAACTCAAGACATTACACACATTCAAGGGTACACCACCCCATTTAGGGTGTACCTTACACAACAGCTACAGCTTTACATGCCACAACATTAACACACCATGACGTTTACTGAGCTACGACAGTTTAAACATGTGGCTGCACTACGGACACCACATGTGTACACATTTGCATGCTACATACTCAGGGGTGACCTCTGCTGATCAGACAGGGACCATGTCCACAACATTATTAATGGATATACTCCTCATACGCGACATAAGCAGAGGCCACTGTGAGCAACATGCTCATGGATATGTGCATACACGCCACAATGAGTGGGATGTGCTTGTGGGTTACATTCCCAAACCGGACACTCACCATGCTTTGGAAAATAAGTCCTATGTACATCACGCAGGGACACTCAGTAGCACTGTTCATGTGATACGTCCCTTGGTGGTTGGGAGACACATCTAGGCCTGGGATCACTGCAGTGGCTGTACTGTGCAGAGGTGCAGGTGACACCTGGCTCTGCTGTTCACAGGACACTACCCTTGAGAGGTGCCACTAGTGTGAACACTGTAGTTGTGCTTACACATGGACTTGCCAGACTGCATAGTACCCCACTATGCACCTGTGAAGATATTACATGTCCTTTCTGCATGGTTACTTGGTAGCCCTTCCATTTAGATTAGCTATCATGCTATTACTATGTCCCATACCTACAGGCCATATGTATCCTGTTATTGTACATACCAATAGACGATACCTGTGGTATGCATGATATGCCTGTTATGCTGTGTAGAATATCTGTCATATCTACCTATAATACTATACATTACACATATTTCACATAGTATCCCATAATGCAAAGCATACTTGCACAGCGGGACCACCTTACATATGTCATTAAAATTATATGCCCATACACATGCGTGCTGTGACAGTATATCAACATATACTATCCCCTGCTATGGCACGTCCTTGTTGGACATACCCTACCACTGACGGCGGGTTGTATGGAATTGTTCTGTTTAACGCCCTCATGTAGCATCCCTTGTGGTGTCTGTGCTGTGTACCTTGTGTCCCACTGCTGGACGCACAGTTTCTACAAGCGTTAGTATGCTCAGCAAGACATCAGTACATAAATACCTTTCCCCACTTTATGCATTGCGGACACGTTTAATTAATGAAAACCAGGCTATACATACAGTAAAACTAATTAATACAGATCATGCTATACATAACCTTACATATCGGGCATTCTACATACCTTGTTGTCCTTACGGCGTTTCGTTTCTATCTCTCTCACAGTGTTTCAACTGGTATTCAGTATGAGCATACGGTTTGAATGTCTGGCAAGCCATCCTTATATACGTCTATACCTGTAACATGTGGATTCATCCCGCCAATTGGTGTTCGAGTGACTAATTACTTGCATATCAGCTGTGCAGCTACTCCATTCACCAATTACACGGCAAAAGTGGGGTATAACTGGATTCTCCACTTGGGCGTTGCCTATTTGCCCTACCTTCGGGGAGACGGTCTGTATTGTGTTTTGTTATGTGTAACTGCAACTGCTATGCATGGAGACAAGTATAGTTTGGATTCATGTCCCCCGTGGATTGTGTGTGACAGGTAGAGTATTTGGTTCAACATGTGGGTTTACCTGTCATCCCAACGTGTGATAATGGAGTATTGCAAACAAACATGGCTGTTTGTTCCATTATACAACGCCTGCAATTCTGCATGACGCCTTTAATTGTGTCTCTCACACGGTATGTTGAGGGTTCTGCAGATGTAATTGACTGACTGGATGTTTGTGCTGCTATTACAGTCTGTATTGCTTTAGTTTCTAGTGTGGGGGATGTCGGTGGGTGTACGTAGCATATACAGGTTTGTGGGCCTTGCATTTCTACATAATCCATATATATGTGTGTGGGCTCTATCCCTAATTAGAGAGCTAATAGTTAGTAGACTTTTGTTATGGGATTGTACGTTGGGCCGTTGTTAATTGGTTTCTATATCGTCTGCAGGTGAGCTTGCTACTTGTATACCTCCGTAATTGCGGCGATATATCAAGGGATATGTGTAAGTGACAGCTATCCCTTGTATTTCTGTCCCAGATATTTGCAGTCATTGTGGTTGTGTTGTTAAAAGAGCCTGTTTGCCATGGGTTGCCACCTTTTCATATGGTCATTGTTGGACACCTGCGAGACACACAGCGGTGTTTACAGGCCAACACGTAGCCACGGTCAGTCACAGGTTAGCACATACTTTTATCCTCACTACATACCTATTGTTGTGTGATCTTTGGCTACTTATCATATTGTATGCAACATTTACGTTTCTTACATACAGGCATAACTATTACATTACTTAACTGTTACGTATATATGGGACATATTTATGTCCTACCATCTCGGACATTTGCCCTTTGTACTGTTTTTATGTCTGGACACACCTTCCCAGGGTGGGTTTGTCCCTTCTCCTACTGTGGGATAGGTAGTAGCACGTATGCCTATGGCTAGCTATACCCACACCTACTGTCACTGATCTGCCACTGACTTGGCACTTCTTGAATCACATGTTGCGGACACACACACACACATTACAGTCACACAGAGATTAACATGGCACCCTCAGCACACTTACACAGACTCACGGCACTCACAGACACAGCTTGAACACAGTACCTCATTGGACGCGACACCGGCAGCGGTGACTAACTGTCCTTCATATCATCATACTATTACTAGCGCCAATGTACTGTTCGGCACTGTGTGTTCTGCTCGGTCTTTCAGCCTTGTGGTTACACGGCGTAATGTCGGTATGTTACACATTCCATGGTTGGCGGTATCCTATTTATTTGTACCTCCAAGGTGTTATGAATGTCGTTGAACTATCTATTATATTTGCAGATATCAGCTGAATCCATCTATATCACCATATATCCTCTATTGCCCTTTCTATCATATATATATATATATATATATATATATATATATATATATATATATATATATATGATGGGAACGTGATAGGCACACAGCTTCCACCATATGCTGTAAGGCTCATGTACTGTTCAGGTGTTGGCATTCCGTGCGGTTCCACTGGCTGTTGTGTTTACAATGTTTGAGGGCTGCCTATGTAGGAGTCACACATTGGGCCCACCTATACATTACAATTTACAGGTGGTCATGTTTGTGTGCCATCCATTTTACTGTGTGTGCAGGTGGAGAGGTGTCAGTCCGTGAGGGGCCTACACTGTCAGATTATGTGCTATCACGTTCCCTCTTTGCCAAGGCGTAGGCATATTGGTCACGCCTCCGTCTCTGCCTACTGGGGCTGGCACAGTGTGTTCATGGTCTGAATCTCTGTGCCTGTAATGGCCTTGGCAATTCACGGTGGGCTATGAGGGGCCTTCACCATTTTGCCCCTGCTGCAGCTGCTTCCGCCAGGATCATATTATGTAGCATGTGGCACATACTATCAATCGATGTAAGTACTGCGTGCCTGTAGAGTACTGAAAGGCTCCACCAGATGTATCCAAGCACCGGAACCGTGATTTCAGCATCCTGAACACATGCTCTGTGATGATTCTGGTTTGTGCGTGTGCTTCATTATGGCGTTCTTGCATGGGTGTGTGTGCATTTCTGATGGGAGTCATCATCTACGGCTCCAGTGCATAGCCAGCATCCCCCACGAGATGGCCATGTGGGATGTCCCCCTGACAAAAACCTGATACAGCTATGAGGCATGCCAGATATGGGGGTCATGGTAGCTTCCAGGGCTGCCAGCACACACATCCATGATAATGCCCTGGGCATTCGCGCACCGACCTGGCAGTTGATGGAGTGGAATCCCCTTGCGGTTTATGTAAGCCTACCTACCTTGCTCACTGGGTGGTGACTTGGTTTGTATGTGCGTGCAGTCTATCGCACTCCAGTACCTCCGGTGTTGTGCCACGCGGTGGAAGTGGTAGCATATTGCTGTGCCAACTCCTCCTGAGTTCGGGGAAGTATATCTGCTCATTGGCATGTGGTAACATGGCATCCAGGAACTGGTGTAGTACCCTGGATGCTGATGCCTGTGAGATACCCATTATATCTCTAGTTGGCCGTTGAAAGGTACCTGTGGCCAGTATTCGCAGGCTTACACATACCTTCGTGTCCACTGGGATGAGTTCCCCTCTGTTGTTTCTGGTTGCCAGGCGTGGCCGGCACAGCTCCACTATTTGCTGTAAGATGTCCCTGTCCACCCTGTAACGCTCTACTATCTGCAGGTCATGTAGCCCCTGGTAGGTTACCCTTGGTCTGAACACTCTCCTTCTCCTCCGAGGCCTGCGGTGGTTGTCGGCATCATCTTCCACAACACCGTCAGTCTCTATGCTGATGAATCACAGCTATGGCAGCTCCCAACATGTACATTTTAAAAGTTCCCCGTGTGTTTACACCTATGGTGCGGTGTTTGGGAATACACAGGTGTGTGTGAGGTGCTTTCACACTTTATACTATTGTGCTGTGAACACAGATGATGTCATAGGGTGTGTATGTACGATCGTAGCTACATGTTACCTTATGTGTTTTACTGCCGGAACTACTATCGTGGTGCTTTGGTGTTGAATTACATTTGCCTGCCGTGGATTACCTCATAACCTTCCCTTTACATTTCTGCACGTTGCACCTACCATTTTCTGGCGTGCATCCTGCAGCCTACTTTCATTTGTACTTTCCTGGACCTGGCGTATCTTGCGTTGTGTGCTACTGCCGGTCTGCTGTTGGTTTGCTTTGCTCTGCTGTGTCAGGTCTCCTATCTTTGCAATCCAATACCTCCCCTCCTTTCTTTGCATTCCAATGCCTCCTCTATCCTGTTTTGCAGGTTTCTGCAAGCAGACTTGTCAGCTGCCGTTGATTGGCCTTCGTGGGTTGATTGGTGTTGATTGCTCATTTGTACTCCAATTACCCTACTTCCACATTTCCTTCTTTTCTTCCCTGACTCCTTCCTGTTTCTGCTATTGTTTGTGGGTTTGGGGCCCCCGCGTTTTCCCGGGTTTCCAAAATTTACCCCCGGGTTTTTAAAGGGCGGCCGTTTTTTCCAATTCCTCATAACCCCCCATGCCCCGGCCCCCTTTTTGGGGGCAACCCATGGGTTTGGTTGCTCCCCAGCTAAACAAT
>NC_056739.1:1759095303-1759122155 GCF_019279795.1 Protopterus annectens
CATTCAAAGGGTTTTTATTTTTTTTCATTGGGTTTCTCATCTAGAGTTCTTCACTTAATGCAAAAACAAACTAATATTGAAAGGGCTTATCAAGCCTTCCTTTGAGGAAGCCTTAGAGCTACCTGTTGCTTCCAAAGAAGATCGCCGGGTTCGACAAGTCCGTCCGGAGCCGACTTCTAAAAGACAAAATTGACCTCTTCTTCTTCGGCTCCACTGACTTCGGGGCCGAGGGTCGAAGGTAGTCTGCCTCGATACCTCTACCTCGGCTCCATTGCTTTCCGAGCCGCAGGTTGGAGTATCGAGAGGTGAATCACCTCCATCGGTTCCAATGGCTGAGCCGGTGGAAGTGTGCAGCTCAGACTCTTCCCTCGCTCGAGAAGGCTCCTTCGGTGCCGATGGTGGTCCATGCTGTGGTGGAGTCGCCCCGATAGTGTTGGAGCCACTTTGCCGGTCCCCTTCTCGGAGCCGAGGAAAGTCTTCTCGATTGTCTACCTCCTCTAAATCATCGAGACTTTCAGATTCGGTCCTGGATAGGTTTTACAGAGGCTATTCCAATCTCCAGTGTTTATTAAATTGGTCTCGCTCCAGCACAGTTAGCTTCAGAGCCGATCCCCCTCCAACGATTCGATTCCTCCTCCAACCTCCTCGAGCCATTGGAGTCGGTGGTGGTGGAGCAAAGCCATGGTCGGAGCAGAGACCCTTCGAGGTCTCTCGGTTCCACTGTGCTTCCTACCCTGTCCTCTGGTTCAGGGTTTGGTACTCTTGACCTCTTCAGCCGGGCCCGAGGGAATACTTTGGGATTGGGTGCTGGTGCCTAGTCTTCCTCTCGAACATCGGCTGCTGGAATTCCCAGTGCCATCGTGGCCTCTAGACCAGTGACCTCCTTGGATTCTGGAGGTCCGCCTTTGAGGCCATGAGGGAGCGCTGGGCCATGCCTTTGCCGGGTTCAGCAAGATTCTACCTCACCGTCCCTAGATTTGGGAGACTGGTGCCTCTGTTGTGTTGCAGCCCCCAGCAGCGGGCCCCAGGGCCTGAGGATACCCCCCATCGGGTTCCCTTCTTCGGGTGGCCCGTCGAAACTGCCGGACGAACCCCCAATGGAAGAAATTGTGTAAGAGGAAGCACGTGACTCCCAAGATGAGTCTATTACATCGGATACTGACCTCGATGACGAAGGGTCCCCCAAATCATCTTGATGATATCTCCTTCTGAGATATCTTGGAGATGCTGAGACAGAGAGGTGACTGGCAAGCGCAAACCCCTTCACCTGAGGAGTCAGTCTCCGGCAAGGCCTTTGGGGCCCAGCCTTCCACCTCCTGGGTGTCTCCACCTTCGATGAACTCCTTGATTTGGTTTCTCGAAGGGTGTGGGAACACCCTGATTCTGTGGAACCGGTGCTCGCGAGGCCCAATAAATTTTGTCAGCCCCCAGAAGGAATTTCTCACAAAGGTGTGCCTGTAGATGCTTTGGTGGTGGCTTCTGCCACACAGCAGGACGTGGCAGAGGCTTCGACGTCTATTCATCCTCCTAATAAGGATTCTAGAGTATGGATATAATGGAAGCGACTGTCCTCTCAGCGGCCTTTACCTTACGGTCGCTGAACTACTTATGTCATTTCCACGAGGCTCCAAAGGATCTTCTCAAAGAGCTAAATGACTCTCTCTTTGTTGGTAATCTACCTGAGGCGCTGGCCCGACTGTTGGCGCACAGATGACTACCCTCTTTTCTATTGTTAACTCGTCCATGAGGCTCATTTCTTTATGCGGGAAGGGGCGAGTAGAGCTGGAACAGGCGTTGCCCTCAGGAGGCAAGCCTGGATTACGCTTGTGTTCGCTCACGGAGGCCATCAAGTCTTCGCCACGCGCCCTTTGATGGGTCATCTTTGTTTGGACCCAAGGTGAAGGACACACTAACTCGGGTGCAGCAGGAGGGCAAGACTTTGACTGCCAGTGGGGCGTTTTCCTCTCCTTCCAGGCCTTACCCCAAGGCTGGGAGAGGAGGGAAATGTGGTTTAAAAAATCTCAAAAGTCTTTCCTACTCCACCCAGTGATTTCCCTCCAGAGGCGGGGATTTTGGAAGACGCCGCCCCAGAGGTGGCAGAGGCCCCGTAACTCTGAGACCGCCTTTCTTTGGTTCTTCATACAACCAGCGCCTGAGTTGTTGCCCGACTGTGCAACTCGGAGCCAGTCGGGGTCGCTATACACTCCACAAGCTTGAGAATCCATAACAAGTTTATCGTGGGTGCTTCATTATTACCGGAGGATATATCATCCTTCAACAAACCCCCTTTCTTTAAGGGAACCTGACGTACCCAGTCAAGCGGGATCAGGCAGCATTAGAGGTTTCAAAGCTGCTAGAAAAAGAGCCATCCAGCCTGTCCCCATCGACCAGATCGGATCAGGAACTTACTCAAAATTATTTTTGGTACCAAAAGACAGGGGACTTCAGGCCCATTTTGGACCTCAGTTCATTGAATCGTTTCAGAAGAAGTCCAAATTCGAATGGTCACTCTTCAATCTATTCTTCCTTTGCTGAAAAAGATGCATGGATGTGCTCCATAGATCTCCAGGACGCTTTACTATCACATTCCCATAGCTCAAGAGTCCAGGAGACATTTACGCCTACCGGAGCCAGTCATTTTCAATTCGAGCACTGCCCTTGGTCTCACCACAGCCCCCAGGGTGTTCACCAAATGTCTGGCAGTGGTAACTGCTCACCTGAGAAGTCTGGGATTCCAGGTGTTTCCTTATCCTAGGCGACTGGCTCCTTACTGCCACCTCCGAGGCATCTACTACTCCAAGCGGCCAGAGCCACGTTCACCTTGGGCCGCTTTCTTGGGGATCACGCTCAATTTGCAAAAATCTGAGCTACAGCCATCTCAGTATTACTTTCATAGGCAGACTTAGACACAAAAGAATGCGCCTATTTACGGCAGCAAGAATTCAGGTCTTACAAGATCAAGTCAAATCCTGTCTCCCCTACAAAGAGCCCGGCGCCCATCGGATCCTACAACTGTTGGGCTCGATGAGCGTCGACCATACTTTTAGTTCCCTTGGCCAGACTTCACATGCGAATTTTACAATGGCTACTGTCGGTTCAATGGTCCTATCAGGAACTTCCCTTGAACCACTTAATCATAATCCGCGAAAGTTGCGTCGAGATCTACATTGGTGGCTTCTCCAATCAAATCTCGACCAGGGCGACCCTTTATACCTCAACGTCCCATTGCCACTGTGACTACGGATGCCTCCCAGGTAGGGTGGGGGGGTCATTACCTGGACAGGTCGGTCCAAGGCACATGGCAGATCCAGGAAGCATTTGCATATCAATGTCCTGGAGATGAGAGCGGTACTATTGGTACTCCAAGCTCTCCATCACGCTCTCCCACAGGGCCCGACACTATCCTATCCGACAACATGTCAGTGGTGTGGTACATAAACAAGCAAGGTGGAACCAGGTCTTACCCACTATGCAGAGAAGCCATGAGACTTTGGCACTGGGCGGTAGCTACCAACCGCTTTCTAATGGCAACCCACATACTGGGGAAGTCCAATGTGATTATGACAGATTAAGCAGGACCATTCTTTTTACCCCATGAGTGGTCCCTCAAACAGAGTATAGCTGCGAAAATCTTCGACAGATGGGGTCTTCCTTGCTGCGACCTGTTTGCCAGCCCTCACAATGCGAAATGCAGAGAGTTCTTCATACTGTTTCCTTCTCAGGGACAGATTTCCAGGGACGCTCTGACTCACATTTGGCCCCGGTCTTCTCTCGCCTTCCTCCATTCCCCTCCTACCGAGGGTGATACAGAAGGCCATTTACTTGGAGAGCGAGATTATTTTGATTGCCCCGCACTGGCCTCGTCAAGTTTGGTTTCCTTTCCTACAGAGGCATGCGATAGAAGGTCCATGGTTTCTGGATCCGGTGCCAGACCTGTTGACTCATCAGTCAGGACGGCTTCATCCGTCTCTCAGGTCCCTGAAGTTGGCAGCATGGTTACTCCACTTCCATCCTTAGTCCGAGACAATGCTCTTTCACGGACGTGGTCCACATACTGTCTTCTTCTCATAAACCTTCCACCATCAAACTTTATTCCAGTAAATGGAAAAGGTTTGCCTTCTGGGCTCAAGAACGGGGTATATATCCTCTCACTGCACCAGTATCGGAGGTTCTGAATTTTCTGGCCTCCCTTTTTCAGTCGGGCTCTTCAGCTTCTACCATTAAGGTTCAGTTAGCAGCGATCTCTAATTTTCATGCTTCTTTTGAACCTTCATCGATGTCTCACAAACTTTGTAAGGCTTTCCTTAAAGGGGCTTGGCTCCTTAGGCCTCCTTTATCTCAGCCTGTCCCCCCTTGGGATTTGAATATGTTTCTTGCTGCCCTAACTGCCCGTCCTTTCAAACCAGCTGCTACTTGTGATTTAAAATTTCTGTCTTGGAAAACGGCCTTTTTAGTAGCCATAACATCTGCTAGGCGAGTTTCAGAACTTCAAGCTCTTTGTTCTGATCCTCCCTATTTGATTTTTCACAAGCATAGAGTTTCATTGAAATTAAACCCTGCATTTATACCAAAAGTGGCCTCCTCTTTCTGTATGCAACAAACTATAGAACTCCCTGTCTTTTCCCAGAATTCTCCAATAACGCAGAATATACTTTTGCATCAATTGGACGTGACATAGACAACTGCGTTTTTATTTGAATAGAACAGCTCAAACGGCGAAATCAAATCAATTGTTTGTTTCCTTTGCAGTGAACAAATTGGGTCAACCAGTAACAAAAGCCTCCATATCTAAATGGATTAAAGATTGTATCATTTTTATCTATTCACAGGCTAATAAATACCTTCCTTTCCAGTCAAGGCTCATTCTACCAGGGCAATGGCTACTTCAGAGCTTTTCACTCCAAGTTATCAATAGATGATATTTGTGCTGCGGCAACCTGGACTTCTCCGCACACTTTCATTTCTCATTACAAATTGGATGTGGTTTCTCGAGGCAGAGCTTCCTTTGGTTCCACAGTTCTCAGGGTGTGTTCCAATGAGCCACCGGGATGTAGGTGCTAGGACGCTGTCCCATATGTGTGAATGTAGGCGAGATAGGATCCCATTACATCTTTTAGTTATGTACTTACCATAACTTCAGATGTATGGGATCCATCTCGCCACATTCATAAGTACCCACCCTCCTTCCCCTTCCATTCGGATTTAGAGGAGCTGTAGTCTCTTTTTTCTTGGAGATCGTTCTTGAAGAACTTTAGTTGGTTATAGTGACTACTAATTTTTCTGTGTTTGCATGGGTGTATGAAAGCGAACAAACAAGATCTGGGGAAGCAGGTGTAGTGCATCCTGGGATAGGGAGTAGCCCAGCCAATGAGAGACTTCGTGCTAGTGTATTAGTTGCCGAGTCGGAGCCGATGGATCGGCTCCGAACCCATATGTTCCCATATGTTATGAATGTAGGCGAGATGGATCCCATACATCCGAAGTTATGGTAAGTACATAACTAAAAGTTTACTATCTTTTACATTCATAGTGTGTTCCCTTTGTTCCATGACTGGTAATGACCAATGTTTAGCATCTCTTAACAGTCATACTGTGTTCCACTTCTTCCATGACTGTTGATGAACAATATGTATTATCTCTTACAGTCATTCTGTGTTCCCCTGGTTCCATGACTGTTGTAGGCCAATGTTTAGTATCTCTTACAGTCATAGTGTGCTCCCCTTGTTCCATGACTGTTGATGACCAATGTTTAGTATGTCTTACAGTCATAGTGTGTTCCCCTTGTTCCATGACTGTTGATGACCAATGTTTATTATCTCTTACAGTCATAGTGTGTTCCCCTTTTTCCATGACTATTGTTGACCAATGTTTAGTATCTCTTACAGTCGTAGTGTGTTCCCCTTGTTCCATGACTATTGTTGACCAATGTTTAGTATCTCTTACCATCATAGTGTGTTCCTTTTGTTCCATAACTGTTGATGACCAATGTTTAGTATCTCTTACAGTCAGAGTGTGTTCCCCTTGTTCCATGACTTTTGATGACCATGGTTTAGTATCTCTTACAGTCATAGTGTGTTCCTCTTGTTCCATGACTGTTGCTGACTAATGTTTAGCATCTCTTGCAGTCATAGTGTGTTTGCCTTTTTCCATGACTGTTGATGACCTATGTTTAGTATCCCTTACAGTCATAGTGTGTTCCCCTTGTTCCATGACTGTTGATGACCAATGTTTAGTATCTCCTACAGTCATAGTGTCTTTCCCCTGTTCCATGACTGTTGATGACTAATGTTTAGTAACTCTTACAGTCATAGTGTGTTCCCCTTGTTCCACGACTGTTGAAGACCAATGTTTAGTATCTCTTACAGTCATACTGTATTCCCCTTGTTCCCTGAATTTTGATGACCAAGGTTTGTTTTCTCTTACAATCATTCTGTGTTTCCCTTGTTCCATGACTGTTGCAGGCCAAAGTTTAGTATCTCTTACAGTCACACTGTGTTCCCCATGTTCCATTACTGTTGTCTGCTAATTTTTAGTATGTCTTGCAGTCAAAGTGTGGTCATCTTGTTCCATGACTGTTGATGACCAATGTTTAGTACCTTTTAACTCTCATAGTGTGTTCCCCTTGTTCCATGACGGTTGATGACCAATGTTTAGTATCTCTTATAGTCATAATGCGTTCCCCTTGTTCCATGACTGTTGATGACCAATGTTTAGTATCTCTTACAGTCATAGTGTGTTCCCTTGTTCTATGACTGTTGATGACCAATGTTTACTATCTCTTACAGTCATAGTGTGTTCCCTTTGTTCCATGACTGGTAATGAGCAATGTTTAGTTCTCTTAACAGTCATAGTGTGTTCCCCTTGTTCCATTACTGTTGATGAGCAATGTTTAGTATCTCTTACAATTGTAGTGTGTTCCCCTTGTTCTATGACTGTTGATGACCAATGTTTACTATCTACTACAGTCATAGTGTGTTCCTTTTGTTCTATGACTGTTGATGACCAATGTTTAGTATCTCTTATTGTCATAGTGTGTTCCTTTTTTTCTATGACTGTTGATGACCAATGTTTAGTATCTCTTACAGTCAGAGTGTGTTCCCCTTGTTCCATGACTGTTGATGACCAGTGTTTTGTATCTCTTACAGTCATAGTGTGTTCCCCTTGTTCCATGACTGTTGATGACCTATGTTTAGTATCTCTTACAGTCATACTGTATTCCCCTTGTTCCACGACTGTTGATGACCATTGTTTAGTATCTCTTACAGTCATACTGTGATCCCCTTGTTTTAGGACTGTTGATGATCAATGTTTAGTATCTCTTACAGCCATAGTGTGTTCCCCTTGTTCCATGACTTTTGATGACCAATGCTTAGTACCTCTTACAGTCATATTGTGTTACCCTTGTTCCATGACTGTTGATGACCGATGTTTAGTATTTCTTACAGTCATAGTGTGTTCCCCTTGTTTCATGACTGTTGATGACCAATGTTTAGTATCTCTTACAGTCATAGTGTGTTCCTCTTTTTCCATGACTGTTGATGACCAATGTTTAGTATCCCTTACAGTCATAGTGTGTTCCCTTGTTCCATGACTGTTGATGACAAATCTTTAGTATCTTTTACAGTCATAGTGTGTTCCCGTTGCTCCATAACTGTTGATGACAAATGTTTAGTAACTCTTACAGTCATAGTGTGTTCCCCTTGCTCCATGACTGTTGATGACCAATGTTTATTATCTTTTATAGTCATACTGTGTTCCCCTTCTTCCATGACTGTTGTACGCCAATGTTTAGTATCTCTTACAGTCATAGTGTGTTCCCCTTTTTCCATTACTGTTGTCGGCCAATGTTTAGCATCTCTTACAGTCATAGTGTGTTCCTCTTGTTCCATGACTGTTGATGACCAATGTTTAGCATCTCTTACAGTCAGAGTGTGTTCCTCTTCTTCCATGACTGTTGAAGCCCAATGTTAAGTATCTCTTGCAGTCATCGTGTGCCACCCTTATTCCATGACTGTTGAAGACAAGTGTTTAGTACGTCTTACAGTCATCGTGTGTTCTCCTTGTTCCATGACTGTTGAATACCAATGTTTAGTATCTCTTACAATTATATTGTATTCCCCTTGTTCCATGCCTGTTGATGACCAATGTTTAGTATCTCTTACAGTCATAGTGTGTTCCCTTTGTTCCATGACTGTTGATCACCAATTTTTAATATCTCTTACAGTCATAGTGTGTTCCCCTTGTTCCATGACTTTGGATGACCAATGTTTAGTATCTCTTACAGTGACACTGTGTTCCCCTTGTTCCATTACTGTTGTCGGCCAATTTCTCATAAGCCTTGCAGTCATAGTGTGGTGATCTTGTTCCTGACTGTTGATGACCAATGTTTAGTATCTCCTAACTCTCATAGTGTGTTCCCCTTGTTCCATGACTGTTGATGACCAATGTTTAGTATCTCTTACAGTCATAGTGTGTTCCCCTTATTCATGACTGTTGATGACCAATGTTTACTATCTTTTACATTCATAGTGTGTTCCCTTTGTTCCATGACTGGTAATGACCAATGTTTAGTATCTCTTAATAGTCATAGTGTGTTCCCCTTGTTCCATGACTCTCAATGACCAATGTTTAGTATCTCTTACAGTCATAGTGTGTTCCTTTTGTTCCATGACTGTTGATGACCAATGTTTAGTATCTCTTACAGTCAGAGTGTGTTCCCCTTGTTCCATAACTTTTGATGACCAGTGTTTAGTATCTCTTACTGTCATAGTGTGTTCCTCTTGTTCCATGACTGTTGATGACCAATGTTTAGTAACTCTTACAGTCATTCTGTGTTCCCCTTGTTCCATGGCTGTTCTAGGCCAATGTTTAGCATCTCTTACAGTCATAGTGTGTTCCCCTTTTTCCATGACTGTTGATGACCAAAGTTTAGAATGTCTTACAGTCATAGTGTTTTCCCCTTGTTCCATGACTGTTGATGACCAATGTTTAGTATCTCTTAAAGTCCTAGTGTGTTCCCCTTGTTCCATGACTGTCGATTACCGATGTTTAGTATCTCTTACAGTCGTGTGTTCCCCTTGTTCCATGAGTGTTGGGTGACCAATGTTTAGTATCTCTTACAGTCATAGTGTATTCCTTTTGTTCCATGACTGTTGATGACCAATGTTTAGTATCTCTTACAGTCATAGCGTGTTCCCTTGTCCCATGACTGTTGATGACAAATCTGTAGTATCTTTTACAGTCATAGTGTGTTCCCCTTGCTCCATGACTGTTGATGACAACTGTTTAGTAACTCTTACAGTCATAGTGTGTTCCCCTTGCTACATGATTGTTGATGACCAATATTTAGTATCTCTTATGGTCATACTGTGCTCCCCTTGTTCCATGACTGTTGATGACCAGTGTTTAGTATCTTTTACAGTCATTCTGTGTTCTCCTTGTTCCATGACTGTTGTAGGCCAATGTTTAGCTTCTCTTACAGTCATAGTGTGTTCCTCTTGTTCCATGACTGTTGATGACCAATGTTTAGCATCTCTTACAGTCAGAGTGTGTTCCCCTTCTTCCATGACTGTTGAAGCCCAATGTTAAGTATCTCTTGCAGTCATAGTGTGTTCTCCTTGTTCCATGACTGTTGAAGACCAATGTTTAGTATCTCTTACAATTATACTGTATTCCCCTTGCTCCAAGACTGTTGATCACCAATGTTTAGTATCTCTTACAGTCATAGTTTGTTCCCCTTGTTCTATGACTTTTGATGACCAAGGTTTAGTATCTCTTACAGTCATTCTGTGTTCCTCTTGTTCCATGACTGTTGCAGGCCAAAGTTTAGTATCTCTTACAGTCACACTCTGTTCCCCTTGTTCCATTACTGTTGTCGGCCAATTTTTAGTATGTCGTGCAGTCATAGTTTGGTCATCTTGTTCCATGACTGTTGATGACCAATGTTTAGTATCTCTTAACTCTCATAGTGTGTTCCCCTTGTTCCATGACTGTTGATGACCATTGTTTAGTATCTCTTACAGTCGTAGTGTGTTCCCCTTGTTCATGACTATTGATGACCAATGTTTACTATCTCTTACAGTCATAGTGTGTTCCCTTTGTTCCATGACTGGTAATGACCAATGTTTAGTATCTCTTAACAGTCATAGTATGTTCCCCTTGTTCCATGACTGTTGATGACCAATGTTTAGTATATTTTACAGTCATAGTGTGTTCCCCTTGTTCTTTGACTGTTGATGACCAATGTTTAATATCTATTACAGTCATAGTGTGTTCCCTTTTTTCAAAGACTGTTGATGACCAATGTTTATTATCTCTTACTGTCATAGTGTGTTCCTTTTGTTCCATGATGGTTGATGACCAATGTTTAGTATCTCTTACAGTCAGAGTGTGTTCGCCTTGTTCCATGACTTTTGATGACCAATGTTTAGTATCTCTTAGAGTCATAGTGTGTTCCTCTTGTTCCATGACTGTTGCTCACTAATGTTTAGCATCTCTTTCAGTCATAGTGTGTTTGCCTTGTTCACTGACTCTTGATGACCAATATTTAGTATCCCTTACATTCACAGTGTGTTCCCCTTGTTCCATGACTGTTGATGATCAATGTTTAGTATCTCCTACAGTCATGCTGTATTCCCCTTGTTCCCTGAATGTTGATGACCAATGTTTATTATCTCTTACAATCATTCTGTGTTCCCCCTTGTTCCATGACTGTTGCAGGCCAACGTTTAGTATCTCTTACAGTCACACTGTGTTCCCCTTGTTCTATGACTGTTGATGACCAATGTTTACTGTCTCTTACAGTCATAGTGTCTTCCCTTTGTTACATGACTGGTAATGAGCAATGTTTAGTATCTCTTAACAGTCATAGTGTGTTTCCCTTGTTCCATGACTGTTGATGAGCAATGTTTAGTATCTCTTACAGTCATAGTGTGTTCCCTTTGTTCCATGACTGTTGATCACCAATTTTTAATATCTCTTACAGTCATAGTGTGTTCCCCTTGTTTCATGACTTTTGATGACCAATGTTTAGTATCTCTTACAGTCACACTGTGTTCCCCTTGTTCCATTACTGTTGTCGGCCAATTTCTCATAAGCCTTGCAGTCATAGTGTGGTGATCTTGTTCCTGACTGTTGATGACCAATGTTTAGTATCTCCTAACTCTCATAGTGTGTTCCCCTTGTTCCATGACTGTTGATGACCAATGTTTAGTATCTCTTACAGTCATAGTGTGTTCCCCTTATTCATGACTGTTGATGACCAATGTTTACTATCTTTTACATTCATAGTGTGTTCCCTTTGTTCCATGACTGGTAATGACCAATGTTTAGTATCTCTTAATAGTCATAGTGTGTTCCCCTTGTTCCATGACTCTCGATGACCAATGTTTAGTATCTCTTACAGTCATAGTGTGTTCCCCTTCTTCCATGACTGTTGATGACCAATGTTTAGTATCTCTTACAGTCATAGTGTTTTCCCCTTGTTCCATGACTGTTGATGACCAATGTTTAGTATCTCTTAAAGTCCTAGTGTGTTCCCCTTGTTCCATGACTGTTGATTACCGATGTTTAGTATCTCTTACAGTCGTGTGTTCCCCTTGTTCCATGAGTGTTGGGTGACCAATGTTTAGTATCTCTTACAGTCATAGTGTAATCCTTTTGTTCCATGACTGTTGATGACCAATGTTTAGTATCTCTTAAAGTCCTAGTGTGTTCCCCTTGTTCCATGACTGTTGATTACCGATGTTTAGTATCTCTTACAGTCGTGTGTTCCCCTTGTTCCATGAGTGTTGGGTGACCAATGTTTAGTATCTCTTACAGTCATAGTGTAATCCTTTTGTTCCATGACTGTTGATGACCAATGTTTAGTATCTCTTACAGTCATAGTGTGTTCCCTTGTTCCATGACTGTTGATGACAAATCTGTAGTATCTTTTACAGTCATAGTGTGTTCCCCTTGCTACATGATTGTTGATTACCAATCTTTAGTATCTCTTATGGTCATACTGTGCTCCCCTTGTTCCATGACTGTTGATGACCAGTGTTTAGTATCTTTTACAGTCATTCTGTGTTCTCCTTGTTCCATGACTGTTGTAGGCCAATGTTTAGCTTCTCTTACAGTCATAGTGTGTTCCTCTTGTTCCATGACTGTTGATGACCAATGTTTAGCATCTCTTACAGTCAGAGTGTGTTCCCCTTCTTCCATGACTGTTGAAGCCCAATGTTAAGTATCTCTTGCAGTCATAGTGTGTTCTCCTTGTTCCATGACTGTTGAAGACCAATGTTTAGTATCTCTTACAATTATACTGTATTCCCCTTGCTCCAAGACTGTTGATCACCAATGTTTAGTATCTCTTACAGTCATAGTTTGTTCCCCTTGTTCTATGACTTTCGATGACCAAGGTTTAGTATCTCTTACAGTCATACTGTGTTCCTCTTGTTCCATGACTGTTGCAGGCCAAAGTTTAGTATCTCTTACAGTCACACTCTGTTCCCCTTGTTCCATTACTGTTGTCGGCCACTTTTTAGTATGTCGTGCAGTCATAGTTTGGTCATCTTGTTCCATGACTGTTGATGACCAATGTTTAGTATCTCTTAACTCTCATAGTGTGTTCCCCTTGTTCCATGACTGTTGATGACCATTGTTTAGTATCTCTTACAGTCATAGTGTGGTCCCCTTGTTCATGACTATTGATGACCAATGTTTACTATCTCTTACAGTCATAGTGTGTTCCCTTTGTTCCATGACTGTTGATGACCAATGTTTAGTATATTTTACAGTCATAGTGTGTTCCCCTTGTTCTTTGACTGTTGATGACCAATGTTTAATATCTATTACAGTCATAGTGTGTTCCCTTTTTTCCAAGACTGTTGATGACCAATGTTTAGTATCTCTTACTGTCATAGTGTGTTCCTTTTGTTCCATGATGGTTGATGACCAATGTTTAGTATCTCTTACAGTCAGAGTGTGTTCGCCTTGTTCCATGACTTTTGATGACCAATGTTTAGTATCTCTTAGAGTCATAGTGTGTTCCTCTTGTTCCATGACTGTTGCTCACTAATGTTTAGCATCTCTTTCAGTCATAGTGTGTTTGCCTTGTTCACTGACTCTTGATGATCAATATTTAGTATCCCTTACATTCACAGTGTGTTCCCCTTGTTCCATGACTGTTGATGATCAATGTTTAGTATCTCCTACAGTCATGCTGTATTCCCCTTGTTCCCTGAATGTTGATGACCAATGTTTATTATCTCTTACAATCATTCTGTGTTCCCCCTTGTTCCATGACTGTTGCAGGCCAACTTTTAGTATCTCTTACAGTCACACTGTGTTCCCCTTGTTCTATGACTGTTGATGACCAATGTTTACTGTCTCTTACAGTCATAGTGTCTTCCCTTTGTTACATGACTGGTAATGAGCAATGTTTAGTATCTCTTAACAGTGATAGTGTGTTTCCCTTGTTCCATGACTGTTGATGAGCAATGTTTAGTATCTCGTACAGTCATAGTGTGTTCCCCTTGTTCTTTTGCTGTTGATGACCAATGTTTACTATCTATTACAGTCATAGTGTGTTCCCCTTTTTCCAAGACTGTTGATGACCAATGTTTAGTATCTCTTAATGTCATAGTGTGTTCCTTTTGTTCCATGACTGTTGATGACCAATGTTTAGTATCTCTTACAGAGTGTGTTCCCCTTTTTCTATGACTGTTGATGACCAATGTTTAGTATCTCTTACAGTCATAGTGTGTTCCCCTTGTTCCATGAATGTTGATGACCAATGTTTAGTATCTCTTATAGACATAGTGTGTTCCCCTTGTTCTATGACTATTGATGATCAATGTTTAGTATCTCTTACAGTCATAGTGTGTTCCCCTTGTTTCAGGACTGTTGATGATCAATGTTTAGTATCTCTTACAGTGATAATGTGTTTCCCTTGTTTCATGACTGTTGATGACCAATGTGTAGAATCTTTTACTGTCATACTGTGTTCCTCTTGTTCCATGATTGTTGAAAACCAACGCTTGGTATCTCTTACAGTCATAGTGTGTTCCCCTTGTTCCAGGACTTTTGATGACCAATGCTTAGTACCTCTTACAGTCATATTGTGTTCTCCTTGTTCCATGATCGTTGGTGACCATTGTGTATTATCTCTTACAGACATAGTGTGTTCCCTTGTTTCATGACTGTTGATGACTAATGTTTAGTATCTCTTACAGTCATAGTGTGTTCCTCTTGTTCCCTGAGTGTTGATGACCAATGTTTAGTATCTCTTACAGTCATAGTGTTTTCCCCTTTTCCCAAGACTCTTGATGACCACTGTTTGGTATCTCTTGCCGTCATAGTGTGTTCCTTTTGTTCCATGACTGCAATTGACCAATGTTTAGTATCTCTTGCAGCCAAAGTGTGTTCTCCTTGTTCCATGACTTTTGATGACCAATGTTTAGTATCTCTTACAGTCATAGTGTGTTCCCCTTGTTCCATGACTGTTGATGTCCAATGTTTAGTATCTCTTACAGTCATAGTGTGTTGCCATTTTTCCATGACTGTTGATGACCAATGTTTAGTATCTCTTACAGTCATAGTGTGTTCCTCTTGTTCCCCTTATTCCATGACTCTTTATGACCAATGTTTAGTATCTCTTACAGTCATAGTGTGTTCCTCTTGCTCCATGACTGTTGATGACCATTGTTTAGTATTCCTTACAGTCATAGTGTGTTCCCCTTTTTCCATTACTGCTGTCGGCCATTGTTTAGTATGTCTTACAGTCATAGTGTGTTCATCTTTTTCCATGACTGTTGATGAGCAATGTTTAGTAACTCTTACAGTCATAATGTGTTCTCATTGTTCCATGACTGTTGATGACCAATGTTTAGTATCTCTTACCGTCATACTGTGTTCCCCTGTTTCCATGACTGTTGATGATCAATATTTATTATCTCTTATGGCCATTCTGTGTTCTTCTTGTTCCATGACTGTTGTAGGCAAAAGTTTAGTATCTCTTACAGTCATACTGTGTTCCCCTTGTTCCATTTCGGTTAGCGGCCAATGTTTCGTATGTCTTACAGTCATAGTGTGTCCGTCTTGTTCCATGACTGTTGATGACCAATGTTTAGTATCTCTTACAGTCATAGTGTGTTCCCCTTATTCCATGACTGTTGATGATCAATGTTTAGTATCTCTTAAAGTCATATTGTGTTCCCCTTGTTCCATGACTGTTGATGACCAATGTTTAGTATCTCTTACAGCCATAGTGTGTTCCCTTTGTTCCATGACTGGTGATGACCAAAGTTTAGTATCTCTTACCATCATAGTGTGTTCTTTTTGTTCCATGACTGTTGATGACCAATGTTTAGTATCTCTTACAGTCATAGTGTGTTCCCTTTGTTCCATGACTGTTGATGTCCAATGTTTATTATCTCTAATAGTCATGGTGTGTTCCCCTTTTTCCATGACTGTTGATGACCAATGTTTAGTATCTGTTACAGTCATAGTGTGATCCCCTTGTTCCATGACATTTGATGACCAATGTTTAGTATCTCTTACAGTCATACTGTGTTTCCCTTGTTCCATGACTGTTGATGACCAATGTTTAGAAATTTTTACAGTCATACTGTGTTCCCCTTGTTCCATGACTGTTGTAGACCAATGCTTAGTATTTCTGACAGTCATAGTGTGTTCCCCTTGTTCCATGACTGCTGACTGCTGCTACTGATAACCAATGCTTAGCATCTTCTACAGTCATAGTGTGTTCCCCTTCTTCCATGAGTCCTGATGACCAATGTTTATTATCTCTTATAGACATACTGTGTTTCACTTGTTCCATGACTGTTGATGACCAATGTTTATTATCTCTTACAGTCATAGTGTGTTCCCCTTGTTCCATGACTGTTGATGACCAATGTATACTATATCTTACATTCATAGTGTGTTCCCTTTGTTCTATGACTGTTGTTGACCAATGTTTAGTATCTCTTACAGTCATAGTGTGTTCCCCTTTTTTCATGACTGTTGATGACTAATGTTTAGTATCTCTTACAGTCATAGTATGTTCCCCATCTTCCATGACTGTTGATGACCAATGTTTAGTATATCTTGCAGTTATAGTGTGTTCCCCTTGTTCCACGACTGTTGATGACCAATGTATAGTATCTCTTACAGTCATACTGTTTTCCCCTTGTTCCATGACTGTTGATGACCAATATTTATTATCTCTTACAGTCATTCTGTGTTCCCCTTCTTCCATGACTATTGTAGACCAATGTTTAGTATATCTACCAGTCATACTGTGTTACCCTTGTTCAATTACTGCTGACAGCCAATGTTTAGTTTGTCTTACAGTCATAGTGTGTACATCTTGTTCCATGACTGTTGATGACCAATGTTTAGTATCTCTTACAGTCATAGTGGTTTCCTCTTGCTCCATGACTGTTGACAACCAATGTTTTGTATCTCTTAGAGTCATAATGTGCTCCCTTTGTTCCATGACTGGTGATGACCATTGTTTAGTATTTCTTACAGTCATAGTGTGTTCCCCTTTTTCCAAGACTGTTGATGACCAATGTTTAGTATCTCTTACCATCATAGCATGTTCCTTTTTTCCATGACTGTTGATGACCAATGTTTAGTATCTCTTACAGTTATAGTCTGTTCCTCTTGTTCCATGACTTTTGATGACCAATGTTTAGCATCTCTTGCAGTCATAGTGTGTTCCCTTTGTTCCATGACTGTTGATGACAAATGTTTAGTATCTCTTACAGTCATAGTCTGTTCCCCTTTTTCCGTGACTGTTGATGACCAATGTTTAGTATCTCTTACAGTCATAGTGTGCTCCCCTTGTTCCAGGACTGTTGATGACCAATGTTTAGTATCTCTTACAGTCATAGTGTGTTAACCTTGTTCCATGACTGATGATGACCAATGTTTAGTATCTCTTACATTCATAATGTGTTCCCCTTGTTCCATGACTGTTGCTGACCAATGTTTAGTATCTCCTACAGTTATACTGTGTTCTGCTTGTTCCATGACTGTTGATGACCAATGTTTAGTATCTTTTACAGTCATACTGTGTTCCCCTTGTTCCATGACTGTTGATGACCAATGTTTAGTATCTCTTACAGTCATGCTGTGTTCCCCTTGTTCCATGACTGTTGATGACTAATGTTTAGTATCTGTTACAGTCATAGTGTGTTCCCCTTGTTCCATGACTGTTGATAACCAATGTTTACTATCTCTTACAGTCATAAGCTGTTCCCCTTGTTCCATCAATATTGTAGGTCAATATTTTGTATCTGTTACAGTCATAGAGTGTTCCCCTTGTTCCATGGCTGTTGATGACCAATGATTAGTATCTCTTACAGTCATGGTGTGTTCCCCTTGTTCCATGACTATTGTAGGCCAATGTTTAGTATCTCTTACAGTCATAGTTTGTTCCCTCTTTTCCATGACTGTTGATGACAAATGTTTGGTATCTCTTAAAGTCATGCTCTGTTCCTCTTGTTCCATGACTGTTGTAGGCCAGTGTTTAGTATCTCTTACAGTCATAGTGTGTTCCCCTTGTTCCATGACTGTTGATGACCAATGTTTAGTATCTCTTATAGTCATACTGTTTTCCCCTTGTTCCATGACTATTGGTGACCAATGTTTAGTATCTCTTACAATCATATTGTATTCCCCTTGTTCCATGACTGTTGATGACCAATGTTTAGTATCTCTTACAGTCATAGTGTGTTCCCCTTCTTCCAGTACTACTGATGACTACTGCTTTGTATCTCTTACAGTCATAGTGTGTTCCCGTTTTTCCATGACTGTTGATGCCCAATGTTTAGTATCTCTTACAGTTATAGTGTGTTCCCCTTGTTCCATGACTGTTGATTACCAATGTTTAGAATCTCTTACAGTCAGTGTGTTCCCCTTGTTCCATGACTTTTGATGACCAATGTTTAGTGTCTCTTACAGTCAGGGAATCTTGAGGCAATGTTACAACTGCCTTATGTATACAGACCACCCTCTCTTCCTCCCAACAAGCTCAAATATATGTGAGAGATGCAACTATATAGCTAAACTGGGGGCTAAGCTCTCTCAACCCAGTACTGGCACAGCCTGTCAGGAGGAGAAGGTAACCACACACACCACAAATCCAGTCTCACATAGACCTATCGCATCAGCAAACCAAACACATAAACACACAAAAACATACTCGAAGGCTCTAAATAAAAATCTGCCTAAGCAGCAGAGACCTCCAAAGCAGACATCCAAGCAACACCTACCACGAAAGAATATCCACGTAGCACATAGCTCACAAAGTCAGTGTGCCACACAGTCACAGCCCTTAAGGCTAAACAACACACCTAATACACTTGTGATAGGTGACTCTGTTGTCAGACACACTGATGTCCCACTCACCAGGGTGAGCAAGCAGAAGATCACTGTAAGCTGCTTGTCGGGTGCCAGGATCCGCCACATAACACAAGCACTCGGGTCACTCCAAAGCAAGTACAAGTATGACTCCATCATTGTCCATGCTGGTGTGAATGACCTGAGTCGTACCTCCCTGGACTACATGAAAAAGGACGTACAGGAGCTCTTTGATCATGTAGCCCAGGCCGGTATGACCCTGACCTTGAGTAGCATCTTATGCTCACCAAGAATGATGCCACAGTATAAAGACAAAATGATCAGTTTAAACAATTGGCTAAAGTATTGGTGTCATTCAAAGGGGATCCAGAGTCTGTCAGCCTGGGATGACATGCTCGACAAGCCATGTTGCTACGCTAGGAACGGCTTGCACCTGTCACCCCTGTGTTTTCGAATACTGGATAAGGCTCTTGCCTCGCCCATAGTGCCTTTTTTAGGCAAGGCTCAAAAGACAAACCCACCCCCATAGAAAACACAAAGAAAAAAAAACTAAGGGTAATGCTGTTCAACACCAGAAGTCTAAACCTCAAGATGCACGCACTCGAGACTCTCCTCAGTATGGAGAATATTGATATCTGTGCAGTAACAGAAACCTGGTTCAAGGCTCCAGAGAGCATCCCAGCACTACCAGGCTATACTTCATACCATGCTTTCTGGCCCCAAAACTCGGACCGAATCACAAAAGGAGGGGGAATATCCATATTTATCAAAGATACCCACACCTCCAGGCTATTGGCACTGCACAAAGCTTCGGAGACCATCCATGTGCAACTAACAGTGGGTAAAAATGCCTTTCAGTTTGTAGCCTGCTACAGACCACCCTCCCAAACACAGGAACTTCACTCGGCTTTCCTGAGATCACTGGAGAATATGAAGGTCTCTCCAAACACTATTATATTGGGTTGCTTCAACTACCCAAACATCGATTGGGAAAACTACTCAAGCCCAAAATCCCTCGCCCAACGGTTCCTAGAATTTATACACTCAAATGCTATGGAACAACTGGTCACCACTCCCACAAGAGGGGAAAACATACTGGATCTGGTCATCATCAACATGGATTCTCTATGTTCCACACCAGAGGTATACCCCTCATTGGTAAGATCAGACCATAAACAAATCTCATTGGACATCTATATTCCGTTCCCACCCCTAGCCAAGGAAACCACGGTGAAGAACTTCTCAAAAGCAAACTTCACACTTCTCAAAACTGAGGTGGAATCCTTCAAAGCCCCCGGGCCAGTGGACAATACGGCCCAAAATGCAGAATCCTTTACAAAAACATTTTATGGCCACCTACAGGAATGCATGGAGCATGCTATCCCAAATAAAACCAAGACTCACTCCTCCAAAGGCAGGAGACCTGTCTGGTGGACCCCGGCCATAAATAAGCTATACAACAGAAGGAGAAAGCTACTACATGACAGAGCAAAATCCCAAAAAGCGAAGGCGTCCCTGATCAGTACTAGCAAGAAACTACGATCCCTCATAAAATCTTCTAAGGCCAGCTTTGAAAGAAAAATTGCACAAGACACTAAAGATAATCACAAGGCCTTCTTTAGTTATGTCAGAAACCTGGGAGGAACTCCCAGATATGCTCTGAGTTAGTGCAAAATGACAAAAAATTCATTGAACCCTCAGACATTGCCAACATCGTGGCAGAAAGGTTCAGTGCAACCCCCCCCTTCCCCCCCAAAAGAGCAAATGTCTATCCCAACAGAGTGTAGCCTTCCTGAGATCACAGATGCACAGGTGAGAGCTGCCCACTCCAAAGCTAAAAACACAGCATCAATGGGACCAGACAGTGTCCCGGGCTGCGTCTTACATGAGCTCCAAGAAGAACTAAACCCTCATATAAAGTCACTGTTCAGTCTCAGCCTTACTACAGGATATGTTCCCAAGGAATGGTGTACAGCAACAGTGGTCCCATTCCACAAAGCTGATGCCACAACAGACCACGAAAACTATCGCCCTATAAGCCTGACTAGCCTGGTCTGCAAAGCTATGGAACGTATCTTCATGGAAATCATAAACAAAGACATTGGTAACCTCCAGACACTGGATCCTACCAAATTCAGCTTCGTTAAGGGCAGATCTTGCCTCTTGAACCTGGTTGACTTTTTTGAAACAGTTACTAAAGCCATACCTGGACCTCGCAAAGGCCTTTGACACAATACCCGACTCGGGCATCATAAATAAGCTTACCAGCTTAAATATCAACCCCTATGTCACAAGATGGGTTGCAAACTGGCTCAGGGATAGAACCCACATGGTCAGAATAGCAGGTGCCATGTCAGACTCTAAACCAGTTGCAAGTGGTGTCCCACAAGGCTCAGCCCTGGGACCTCTCTTGTTCGGTATGTATTTCTCCGAGGTACAGGCTAAGAAGGGTGGACTATGGCTGACCAAGTTCGCAGATGACTGCAAACTGGGTGCTATAATCGACTCTCCGACTGACACAAGCATCTTCCAAAAGGGTCTCACAGAGATGGATAACTGGTGTCAGTGCCATGGCCTAAAGCTAAATGCCAAAAAGTGCATAGTCATCCCCTTTGGAAAAAACAAAGTACCCACAAATTAACACATAGGTGGTAATCCATTAAGTACGGAAGAAGTAATTAGGGGCTTGGGGACCCAAGTATATAGCAATCTCCCCTTTGACAATCACGTTGCCAAAGTGGTTAGAAAGACCTTCTATATAGCCCACCTTATCATGGAAGGGCTCACATCTAGATCAAGAGAGGTCATTGTGCCCCTCTACTCATCACTTATCAGGCCCATAATTGAATACAATGCCCCATTTGGGATGTACCTTACCTGACACCTTCAGCAACTGGAAAGACCCCAAAAGTATCCCACCAAGAGGATCAAGGGGCTCAAACGAATGCCCTATGCAGTTCAGCTAAAGAAACTCCATCTCTACTCAGTTGCATACCGTCTACTCAGAGGCGATCTGTGTCTGACGTATAAAGCCATGTCCAACCCAGAATTAATGGACATGCTTCACCTCAGGAAATCTAAATCCCTTAGAGCTACATGCTCCAGGGACCTGAACCTCAGCACAGAAAGAAATAGGACATGCTGGAGGGACAAATTCATATCCCAAAGGCTCCCCTCACAAAATCCCAATCCATGTCAGGCAGAGCCCTTCACTGACCCTCTTCAAGAGAAATCTTGACGAATGGATGGGAGATCATAAGCTTACCCCTGGGATCTCTTCTGTGTCACTGCTTGACAGAGGTACAGTAAACAAACCTTAAAAGGGCTACCTTCTGTGATCTACTATACAGAGGCACAGTCAACTAATCTAAAAGGGTGGTGAAAGCCATACATACTCTGGCTAGGCTTATAAATGCCCTAGGGCAGATAGCCTAGTATCAACCTATGAACCTATGAACCTATAGTGTGTTCTCCTTGTTCCGTGACTGTTGATTTCCAATGGTTAATATCTCCTACAGTCATAGTGTGTTTCCCTTGTTCCACGACTGTTGTGGACCAATGTTTATTATCTCTTACAGTCATAATGTTTCCCTTTGTTCCGTGACTGTTGATGACCAATGTTTAGTATCTCTTACAGTCATAGTGTGTTCCATGAGTGTTGATGTCCAATGTTTAGTATCTCTTACAGTCGTAGTGTGTTCCCCTTGTTACGTGACTTTTGATGACCAATGTTTAGTATCTCTTACAGTTATACTGTGTTCCCCTTGTTCCATGACTGTTCATGACCAAAGTTTAGTATCTCTTACAGTCATAGTGTGTTCCCCTTGTTCCATGACTGTTGATGACCAATGTTTAATATCTCTTAAAGTCATAGTGTGTTCTCCTTGTTCCATGACTATTGATGACCAATGTTTAGTATCTCTTACTGTCATACTGTGTTCCCCTTGTTCCATGTCTGTTGATGATCAATGTTTAGCATCTCTCACATTCATAGTCTGTTCCCCTAGTTCCATGACTGTTGATGCCCAATGTTTGGTATCTCTTACAGTCATAGTGTGTTCCCCATGTTCCATCACTGCTGATGACCAATGTTTAGTATCTCTTACAGTCATAGTATGTTCCCCTTGTTCCATGACTGTTGATGACCTATGTTTAGTATCTCTTACAGTCATAGTGTGTTCCCCTTGTTCCATGACTGTTGATGGCCAATGTTTAGTATCTCTTACAGTCATAGTGTGTTCCCCTTGTTCCATGACTGTTGATGACAAATGATTAGTATCTCTTATAGTCATAATGTGTTCCCCTTATTTCATGACTTTTGAAGACCAATGTTTAGTATCTCTGACAATCATAGTGTGTTCCCCTTATTCCATGACTGTTGATGACCAATATTTAGTATCTCTTACAGTCGTAGTGTGTTTCCCTTGACGTTCATCGTGTTTCACTGTTGCAGTCATTACACTTGGGTTATCCTGCTGGCAGGCTACCCGCAGTCGGCCAGAATTCCAAAGTCTAGGTCCGGCATCGGTTGCTGTCACCTCTTTCCTGACGTCAGTGCACCAGGGGTATAAAAGATGCAGCCAACACCATTTTCTTCAGTCTTTCTTGCTGCGCAGTGCCCAAAGCAAAAACAGTTTGCAAGTGCCGGTCAGCCGACTCCTGAGAGTTTTGAAATTGAATTTCAGAATCGAAGTCTTCAATAAAGTTAAGTACCCCGTTGGGGAAACGTTTTCTTGCTCTAGATCGATGTCAGTAAAAGTTAACGAGTGTATTTCTTGTGGGAAGCAAATACCTCATAAGGATTTTCACTCTTACTGTATTCCTTGCCTAGGCCCTGACCATGACATTACTAGTTGTCGGTTTTGTGCTAGATTCAACAAAAGCACTATTAAGCGTTGGTTTGATTTTTCTTTACATTACTTTGGCCGAAGGTTTAACTACATAATGCCGTCAGAACAACCAACTACCGGAATGCATAAAAAATGCAAAGACAAGGAAAAGGACAGGCATCCGAGGTCCAAAACTGATGACTAAGCCTTTCCAAGCCAGTCACCGGTTTGCCGGTTCTCAGTGAGGCACTTTCGCAGACCCTGACACCAGTTCCCTCAGAGCCACAGACTGTATCCGACTCCCACGTGGAGACACCTAGGCCTCTGGAAACTCAAGGTATTGGTCCTGTGGAAACTATTCCCTCAGATGGGTCCAGAGCCGCTGAGCAGGCATCGGCTTCTGAGGGTGTTTTCAGACCTTCACAGCTTACTATTAAGTCCACTACAGCAGCCAAGACAAAGTCAAAAACACCATTAAAGACAAGGAAACAAGTACAGCATTCTCCTGGACAGTCATCCATGCCAAAGAAACAGATGCTTAAAATGGCCGAGGACCTAATTACTTTGATCAGGGGTTCCCATCCCCCTCTTGATAAAAGGCCTAGGCAAGACACTGACTATGACTCCTCTGACCAGGTTTCTATTTTCTCTGATTCCTCCTCAGATCAGGGATATTCTCTCCCTCCCTATGAGGACTCTGATGCAGAAGAATCTATACCTTCAGCCTGTCCGCCTGAGGATTATTCTTTTGGGGAAACCTTGGACACCATGAGGGAGCATTTCCATTGGGAGAGCCAGGATTATTCAGAATCCAAGAAAAGGCTCAGAGACTTTCTTTTATTGCCTCAGCACAGGCCCCTGGCTATCCCCCCTGTGCTTGATATTGTTGATGATGTTTTCTCTGACTCCAGTCTGTCTCCTGATTCTTTACCCCCTGTACCAGTCAAGCCAGACAGGTACTACAGGGTCCCAGACTCTCATAAATTTCTTTATAAAAACCCTGCTGCTGACCCAGAAACAATTTCTCAGGGTCCCAAAGGGGTTAAGGCTTCCTCTGCAAAAAACCCTGTCCCCTCTGATAGGGATTCTAGAGCTCTGGATAGATGGGGAAAAAGGTTACACTTCTGCTACTTTAGCTGTAAGGGCTTTAAACTGCCAGTTTCACATGCTTAAATATCAACAATACCTCATGTCTTTGTTAAAACAAAAAATGCTTACAAACTCAGAATGTCCTGACAATAAGGAAATGCAAGATTTATTGCATGCAGCTGAACAAGTGGGAAAGCATACTCTGCAATGTGGTTTTGATTCATTAGAGGCTTCTTGTAGAGCCGCAGTTACAGGCTCTGTCATTCGAAGGCATGCTTGGTTGAAAGAACAAAGTTTACCTGAACATGTTAAAGTAAAATTATCCGATGCTCCACTACAGCATGATACTTTGCTTGGTGTTAAGGCAGAAGAGGTGTTAAAGAAAATGGAGGATAAAGCAAAATCAATGCAGACAGTAAAGGATTTCTTACAGGTTCAACCACCTAGGTTTAGCAGAAACTGGCCTTCAAAATATTGGTCCTTTCCGGTGTCAGACAGGCCACAAAGAGGCAGATACAGATGCCCAAGAGGCAGATCTCAGCCCCAAGGCTCATACAGACCTAAACAATGGGGTGCTTCAGCCCCCAAAGGAGGAGAAGACAAATCACAACCTCATAGGAAACAATCCCAATGACTTCCCTGTACAAATACCAAGCACTTACCTTTTGGCAGCACCCTTATGGGGAAAGCTAGCACTTTTCTCACAAAATTGGCATATGATGACCCAGGACAAATGGGTACTGAATATTGTTTCTCAGGGTTACAGGTTCCACTTTCACATCCTTCCAAAATCAAAAGGTATGCCGGACCTGCCACAAAACCAATGGGCAGAGGCGCAAAAACAAATTTCTGCTCTCATGGACATGAGAGCTATTCAAAGAGTACCACAGCAAGAACAAGGACAAGGATTTTACTCAAGACTTTTCCTGGTAGCCAGAAAGGACAAAGCCTGGAGACCAGTACTGGACCTGTCAATCCTAAATACTTTCCTGGATATTCCAAAATTCAAAATGTTAACACTGCAGCAACTTCTACCCATGCTGGGCAAGAAGGCTTGGCTAGTTACTTCGGACCTCAAGGAGGCATACCTGCATGTCCCAATCAGACAATCTTGCAGAAGATACCTCAGATTCATAGGTGGCTCAATGCATTACCAATTCTCTGCACTGCCCTTTGGCTTATCTACTGCGCCCAGGGTCTGCACAAAATGCCTGGCACCAGTAATTGCTTTTTGCAGACAAAAAGGAATTCAAATATATCCCTACTTGAACAACTGCCTTATTCAAGCAGAGAGCAAGGACATTCTACTAAAGCATTTGGCATTTGTAAAAAGATTACTAATTTGCCTAGGGTACACAGTAAACGAAAAGAAATTAAAACTAGTGCCCTCTCAAGAGATAATATTCCTGGGTGCAAGCTTAAATACAACTGCGCAGATGGCTTATCTCACGCCAGACAAGCAAAGGCAACTGACTCATTACTTTCAAATGATGGCAACAAAGACCCAGCTACCTCCAAGAAAAATTCTGCAGGCCCTGGGCTTCATGGCATCCTGCATTCTACTAATTCCATATGCAAGACTGCATATGAGGAAACTACAATGGTACCTAAAAAGTGTTTGGACTGAGCATTGCCACAGCCTGGAAACACTAATAACTCTAATTCCCTGCCTGCAACAGGAGTTTCGATGGTGGGCACTGGCCTGTCACCACAACAAGGGACAGCCTTTCACCTTACCCACAGCCAGGCAGACAGTAACAACAGATGCATCGGATTATGCCTGGGGGGCACACATGGCAGGAAAATGTATTCAGGGCACATGGTCCAAGGAGCAAATGCATCTTCATATCAATCAAAAAGAGATGCTAGCTGTACAGAATGCCCTGACAGCCTTCAAGGATCTATTACAACCAGGACAACTATTACTAAAGACGGACAATACCACAGTTATATGGTACATAAACAAGCAAGGGGACACACATTCCTACTCCCTCTGTAGGCAAGCCATGACTTTGTGGAACACAGCACTGACCTATCAAGTACATCTGCAGGCACAATTCCTGCCAGGAACAAAAAATAAACTGGCAGATGAAGTAAGCAGAAATCTCATGGATCCTCATGAATGGAAACTAAATCCACAGGTCTTCAGCATGATAACAAGGAAATGGGGATGCCCAGACATAGATCTTTTTGCATCCCCACACAACTGCCAACTACAGAGATTCTGCACAAGAACTTATCACTCACAAGCATGGAAAGTGGATGCTCTATCATTCAGCTGGAAAACCCTGACAGTTTATGCCTTTCCTCTACTGCCTCTTCTTCCCTAGGTGCTCCTAAAAGTCAGACAAGAGAAGCCAAAAATGATCCTGATTGCCCCAGACTGGCCACGCCAGCAATTGTACCCAATCCTAAAGAGCTTGTCTCAAGGCACAGCCTGGCCTTTACCTCAAATTCCTCATCTTCTGACTCAACAAACAATCAGATTCTGCACAGTCAACTCAGAACCTTAAATCTGACTGCATGGCAGATAATATAGACACTCAGACCACACCTCTCTCTAAAGCTGTTACGGATTTA
>NC_056739.1:1759122655-1759142655 GCF_019279795.1 Protopterus annectens
TCCTGAAGTGGGCATTGTTCTAGAAGACACACAATAGTGTTTTGTCTTTCTTGTCTTCAGTCCTAGGGAACCGTATGTGCTCATTAACATGCAGCAAAATAATATTGGGAACCTATTGAGCATCTCTGTAAGGCAGAAGATTGGGAAATATTAAATCGTCCTTGCCTGGTCAGTAAAACATCACTATAGCTAGGATTGTAATAGCTGCAAATTCCTTGGTATTCTTGAGTATTAATAGATAACAAACACTCCCTGATATTCAGCATGTGGGTGAAATGCATTGATCACGCTCTGGGTAATATTCTGGTCTGCTTTATAAAAGTCCATTTTCTGGTCATGAGTGAAGGCAGGGAAGGTTATGCTCTGCTTTTAACAGTTTTGAGCCATAGGTCTGTAAGGATGAGCAAGCAACCCATTCAATACTAACAGTGGCTAGAGCAACAAAGTGCTGCAGCTGCAAGCATGTCTGGTAGTTGCTACTTTTTTATCTTTCCATGTGCTTTTTCCTTACATAGCTCGAAATAAATAAGCTATGAGATACCTACAATGACCATTATGAATCACAATATTTGTTTTATGTAGCTCTGCTCATTTACATGCTGGTATGCATTAATTCCCGTGTGTTATCGTTTTTATCTATTTTTACACTCATTTACATGTGCTACTTAGTTTTGCTTTAAAAGCTCTTTTTTAGCTGTGCAACGAAAATCTACAAACCAGAAACATTCTGCATATTGCCAAGAACCTTAGAAAAGATCCGTGCGTACTAAGCAGCTTGTTTATCAATTCCAGGATGTGTCCTGTTATATAATATAATATAATATAATATAATATAATATAATATAATATAATATAATATAATATAATATAATATAATATATAAAATAATCTAATACATACATTTTAAGGATCCTTGTTAAACTATAATGCTACTGGAGGAAGCTATATGTAGACAATTTATAAAACCTACTAGCAGTCTATGTGTTCAAAGATGATACTCTGTATTAGGAACCTTCTTTAATGTATGTCTATGAAACTTCCAAAGATTACTTCTGTGATACACACAGCTGCATTGGGTTAATGCTGTAAAATAAGTTGATAGTTACTGTCCTGCTATGCAGATATACTGACAGCACCATTATCTCTTTGTGATGAGTAAATTTAACTTGTGTGGTGGATTATTTATTTATTTCTATAAACTCACAGCTGACATGTACAGTGGTCATCAGTGAAATACACATAAATATATCAAATGATCCATTTCATTAAAATAAACAAAAATATGTATTGATGTTGTTGTGAGCATACATAAATATATTTATCTCATTATAAGAACGGCTGCAGTGAACTAGATAATTAAAATATTACCTGATAACATGCACAAAAAAAGCCAGACAGGAATGGTTCTTTATAACAGTAACAATGTCCCAGGGAATACAACAGTTACCACTCTGTGGATCATTTGAAATGAAAACCCCTTTGCCTAGATTGTCAGTGGTTTGCTTGTTTCATTATGATTGCTCAGCAGAGTGTTTTTCTTACAAATGGTCATGCTGTTCCTGCTCATTACAGGAATGGATCTGTTTCATAGTACATTCAAACTTCTTTTGGAAATGAGAAGAAGGCAGGTGTGAAAACTGTCACATTTGCTATGAGAAAGTTGTTTGTAGAACCTCCTCACTCCATCTTAAGCAATGCCTAGATATCTTTCCCATGTGCTGCAAGGGCCTGCAGAGGTGTCATTTCACACCTCTGGGTGCACAATAAAACCAAGACCATGACATCGCTCTCTTTAGTGGCCATGCAGAAACTGAACGTTAGCTGATCTAAAGGAACACAAGCTTGTTACTGCAGAATGGACTTTGCCACTTTGTATCTAAGTCACCCAGACAGCATGATGATGGCTTCAGCCAGCAGTGACACAGACAAGTTTAGCCATACAGAGGCAGTTTTCCACAGCCACTCTCCAGCATCTACTGTCAGTTCATGCACCTGCTCACCTGTATATGCACCTTGTCTTTATGGCACCTGTTCTGAAGATACCTGTGAATGCTTACAACCTAAACAGACCTGCCAATCAGTTCATGTGAACAGGATGCACTACCTTCCACAGGTTAGGAGAAGCAGATCACAGCATCCTTGTAGACAGAGAAGGAATGCCAGTGAAAGGGAAAAGCTTCGGATGAGGAATCTAGCTGAAGCTCTTCATAACCTCAGAAGATACCTGCCTCCATCAATCGCTCCTGTTGACCAGCACCTGACTAAGATAGAAACTTTGCGCCTCACAATCAGTTACATTTCTCATTTATCAGAACTACTGGGGTTAAGTGAAGAGAAGCTGCTACAGAGGCAAAAAGCTGCATGTAAAAAGCAAAGCTATCGTTTGGAAAATTTGGGCCACCCTGATGATATACATCAGTACATCCCAGAATCTCAAGCATGGGCAACAGGTCTGTTTTCTAAGATAGTTCCTAATCTATCTTCCAAACTCTCCACCGTTACATAGCTCAGTAAGGTATTTATTTTATTTTATTTTTCATTTGTTAACTGCAGTTATGCACTGGTCTGATGACCCTTTTCATGTCTGGCTCAAGCCATATAGTAAATAGTAACAGTGTTTCAACAAATTATGTTAGTTATATCAAATAGAAAATCAATAAATTGTATAACAATGTCATATAGATTAACAGAACAGAAGAATGTCCTTTAGTTTTACAAAGATGCTTTAAGATAGTACATTTACACTAGTTAGTTAGCACATTGCATATGACAGGTATAGTGTCAGTTAGTGACAATCAATTGATAATCACTTGTAAAATTAAAATCTCAAAGCCTGGACTGATGAGCCCAGTGCAGATACTCAGAAAAGTAAATTTGTTTAAGGAAGGCGATATTTAGTTTCAGCCATCAATGACTAGGAGCATTTTATTCTCACAGAAAAGGCCAGAGCTGATACTTCTTGTCAGTGTTACTAGGATGGCATCAACAAAATGCTGTTATGATTTATACTAAGTAGTATTCATTTCAGTTTTCTTGACTAGCTAAAGTAGGCTCTGAGTTTAGCTAAACATATTAGCTGTGAGAGTGGAATTCCATACTGGAGATGCCAGTGAATGGGCGTTCCTTCATTGAAGGTTGTGTGTTAGGCCCGGCAAGCCAGCACGTAAAACTCTACTGCCAATCATTAGCAGACCAGAGTTAAGCTGTGGCGACCCCTAACCGGGAAAAGCCGAAAGACGCAAGCAATAACTTAGAGCAGCTAAATTGTAGTTAATGCAGAATACTTTTATAGAAAAGTCATTAAACTGCCTTATTTTATTTCTTGTGTTTATTATTATTATTATTATTATTATTATTATTATTGTTATTATTGCTCTGATTTTCTTAAACAGGTAAATATGCAGATGTAAACAATTCCATTTCCAACTACAACCCAAGTTATATGCAAGAATTAAAGTAAATTTAATGATATACATACTATTATAAGTAGGACCTACAAAAATGAAAACATATATTAAGGGTAGCCATGGAAAACAAACAGACAAACAAAAAAGTAATGTATAAGATATATGGAGGAAACTAGAACAATACTGTTTCCTCATATTAGTACATCTGTGCTGTATAGACAGGAATACTAAACTTGCAATATTGGTCATTATCAGAAACAGACACGTTTTTGGATTCTCTCAAGTGTGTAGCTTGCAACTGATTAGAGTCTGCATCAGATGCTTTATGCAAAAGTAATGTTTTGAAGTGTGACATATTTGTATTCTGCTTGATTTAGACATTTCATGTGTGTGCATATGATATGTTTTTATGGTGCATATGAAATATTTACTTTTTTCTTTTTAAAGCAGCTTGTGCTAGCATGGCGATATCCTTGCCTCATGACTCTATAACACAGTTGATCACATATATCTATTTTATTTTTAGAGCTATTTAATTTTGCATTTGAAATTAGTGGGTCTCAAGTGCAGAGAAAAGTATTTACTCTCTGAATAAGACATTTGTAAAATGAATTAACTATTTCCACTGGTACATTTGACTGAATATAAACCATTTGTTAACACTGCCCAAATATGACAACACTATATAAGCTTAATATAAAATAAAAATACAGCCCCAAAGAAGGAATGACATGACATTTAATGACTTAAATAGTGCACTAGTAAACTAACAGTAAAGACAGTTAAAATGTTGGTGAGAAATATAAACTTGCCAGTGAAGCACCTGATTATGTTGGGAACACATTCCTATAATAATGGTGTCAAATGGGTAAAAACAAATAATGCAAACCATTGAATTAATTCATTTTGTTCACAATAGAAGTGTGAATAATCCTAAAAAGTACATGCTAGTCAAAGATGCACACTGATTTTACAAAATATTCTATGTATCTCAAACACCATCTAGATACCAAAGCAAACATGGCATGCTCTGTGTGTGTGAGTGCGTCTGTGTTTGCATGTGTGCATGTGTGCGTGTGCATGTGCGTGTGCGTGTGCGTGTGTGTGTGTGTGTGTGTGTGTGTGTGTGTGTGTGTGTGTGTGTGTGTGTGTGTGTGTGTGTGTGTGCTTTGTCTGTGTTGCAACCTTGTAGTTGAATTTTGCTTCGACAAATGTACAACAGATTGCATTACTAGGAAAAAGAAAGTTAGTCAAATAATTTTTACAGCAAATCACAAAAATCACTGAAGAGAGCAACATCTGGTAATATAAAAATGAATGAGTGAAAAGTTAACAATATTGTGAAGGATAGCCTTGCAGTGACAGCTAACAATGGCAGTAACTTAATACATTTGATATAATTATTGTAAACTATAGAATAATCCCTGTAATGTTACTTTCTTAATGGCTGGTGTAGCACTTGTAGTAAACATGTCATTGCAGTTTATAATTACATTTTTCCTATCAGCTATAAATAAATGTGATCATACTTGTTAGCAAGCGTTATCATACTCTCTAATCTGTAGATAAACACCCACATTAATCATTCCTCATGCTCTGTTGGCCATTTACTCAGATATTCACTTTTGACATCTATGGCTCCCTTAGCAGTCTTTGTTTTAAGCTGAAGTGAAATGCACAATGAGTTGTCACTGTAATTAATTTGTTTTAATTTCTACAGTTTTTATTGAACTCATACCACATAATCTCTTCTGCAGCAAGTGGTCATGATACTGTAATTTCTAATTATTGTTTAGCCTATTTTCCAAACTCATTTTATTTAATTAAACTTAACAGTGTTGGTGGCAGGACAGGTAGCAATTCCCCTTTGGTGTTGAATGCTGTTTTCCCACACCAGGTACATTGATTACTGGCAGTGCAATGCAGCATAAGGGGGGTGCTGCATTCTTCAGTGTGTCACCCTTTGGATTAGATGTTAAACCAAGGCCCTGTCTTCTTGAGATAGTGGTAGCTTAGGTGGATCTAAAATATCTCATAGCACCTATCAAAAAGAGCAGGATATGCTCTCCGATGACCTGGCCAAATTTCCATTAGTAGAATAAATACCACATTCAGTTTCCCCTGAAAAGAGGCTACTAGCCTAGTGGGAATAACCTGGGCAACAAAGAATAACTTCACTGGGGTCAAAGACTGTCCCAGAAAGTAATGGGCATAAGGCTCGAAAAAGCTCTGGAAAAGAAGACAATCCATTGAATAACATGGTTACACACTTCACAGTTTAAGCATTAGCTGTCCACCTACTTGCATTCCTTTGGTATGTGGGAAGAAGTCAAAGACCCCTCTACATCATGTAAGCATTGTAGTTTCAGGCAGATTCACATAAAGTAGGTAAAGGTAAACTAGTAAATTTATTTCAGGAGGCAATATTGGGAGGCAGCCATCAAAATGTTTTGAGTTTTATAACTGGATTAACACGATGGAAGGGAGACAGTGTACACTTAGTGAAACAAATACTTCAGAACATATGGAAGGTACACATTGGAAGAAGGATGGGGACTGCAAGATATTTTATGATTGGCTTATTATGCTCAAGATATTGACTGGAGGTAGAATAATGGTTAAGGCCTATACTTCATAAGCTATGCGTTTGAAGACTTTATGCTGTTTATTAGCTCAAACTGTTGAGCTCTACATCAGAATGTTTTAGGGATACATTTGGGTTTGATTCAGATATGGAGTATTTGTATTTCATTTTGATGATGGGTTTGGCATAATGGATAAGGTCTTCCCCTTATAAACACAAGGTACTGGGTTTACTTCTGACTTCAGTTATTGATTAGGCTTAAAATGGCCCTTCAAAGCAGTTAGCCTAGTATTTGCCTATGACAAAATAATATGACATGTGACTTCACATGACATGCTGCAATATGACATATTAATAACACAAGACAAAATGATATGGTTTCTTTTTTTTCAAAACAGGTTTATTGTTTTAACATATAAGAGAAATATCATAACAATTTTATACAAGTAATTAAAAATAGGTATTATTATAATATTCAACAAAACAACTAAAGTATTTACAAAGACATCCACTACAATCAGATCAATTAATTAAACTAAAATACCATGTTATTGAAATTAAAAACTTTTTAACAAATTTTGTAAATTATCCCATACAATATAATAAGATGTTTTTCTATTTGTTCTTGTCCTAATTGTGTTTATTTCCATATGGCACACTATATTCATAAATTTTTTAAATTCATTGAACGAAGGAGGTGTATCTGAAATCCAATTTCTAGTTATTATTTTCCTAGCCACTGCTAGAATAGACCATAACAAGGGAAGCTTAACCTTTTTAACACTTTGAGGTACAGGTGTGTTGAATAATATAAGAGATTTAGAAATAATGAAATTATCTGTAAAAAGAGCCTGCAAAAATTCATTAATTGACTTCCAGTATTCTTTCAATTTTATACAGTCATAAAACATATGAGCCCAGTCAGCATTAATTTCTACATTACATCTCTTACATAAATTATCTTTATTATTTATTTTATTCATCATCAAAGGTGTATAAAAGATCTATGTAAAAATGTCCATGTATAAAGTCTCCAGACAATGGAAGACGTAGTTCTATAAGCAGATTCCAATATATATTGTTTATCTTGTTGATTTGGTGGGTCCCCATTAATAGAAGTGAAATAATTCCAGTATGAATCTACACTGTAAAAAGTTTCTTGTCTGATAATTGTATGTATGTATGAAAGTTTACCTTTATCAGAAACTTTATGTTGTAAATTTAATATCAAGTAATCAATCAGTGTTGGAATAGATTCTTTAACTGTTACAGACATTAGATCTATTTTATTAATGAGATGTTGTCTAAAGGTCTGAACCTCTAACCAGCAAGTTTCTCTTAGATCAAATTCTTGTTTTAAGAAATCTAGATTTTTAACTTTATTATCAGATATCAACTGATACCAGTACTTTAGATCATTATCTATAGTTAAATGAGTTCCTTCAGAAGTAGATGACAAAAGCATACCCTGAGTATACATTATAGGAATACAATAAAATTCCATTCCCTATACTTAGGGTGCATGAATATAAAGTTACGATAACTAATAATAATATTTAATGGGTAACAAACCATATGTTTAGGTGTAATAGGTGAAGTACAAAATTCCTTTAGTAACCATAACATGGAGTTATTTACAATCATATTTTTATGTGTTAAGGAGATTTTCATGAAGTGCATACTAATTAGCTCCCAATAATCTTTCCATTTTGTGACATATGACTGATCTATTAATAAAGTAATAACTTTTACAATAGAAGAGATAGTATATAAATTAAAGTCTGGAAAAGAAATACCCCCTTGAGACCAGCTATTAGTATGTTTCTTTAATGCAATCCTAGGTCTATTAGGTGCCCATAGGAAATTTAACATTAGTGTATTCAGTTTCTTGATAATTATTTTTGTAGGTGGAAGTATTATTGATTGTATTAAGTATAAAATCTTGGGAATATTATCATTTTAATAATTGTAAGTCTCTCCTCCATAGTAAAAAACATATTATTCCAGGTATTTAAAAGATTTTGTATATTTAGAAAACAGGTATTATAATTATTATATATAATAGATTTAATATCTTTAGATAGTATTATACCTAAATAAGTTATCTGACCTGAATTGGGTACATATTTAGTAAAATCACTAATGAGAATATTTTTCGTGTATATATAGGTAGTATTTTAGTTTTTTCTTCATTGAATATTAAACCAGAAATACTTTTAAAATTCATCATTTTATCAAATAGAGACTGCATAGAAGAATTAGATCCTGCTGATGTAATTAGAACATCATCTGCAAAAGTTGAATTTTGGATGTTGTATTTTCATCTATTTCAAAACCCTCTATGTCAGTACTGTTTCTGATCAAATTAGCCCAAGGCTCCATTACTAAAGTGAATAATAGTGGAGAAAGTGGACATCCTTGTTTTGTACCTTTAAGAATGGGTATTTTTGTGAAACATATGTTCCTACCTTAATATAAGCCAACGCTCCTTTGTATAAATGCTCAATTAGATTTACAAATGCATCTGAGAAGTTTGTGCACTTCATTAAGGTAAACAGATAGTCCCAACTTACTGAATCAAATGCTAAACTTATATCAAGACTAATAAGTGTTAAATCTTTCTTTTTCCTATTTGCAAAATCTATTAATGTTAAAGTTCTTCTTATATTATCAAAAGTATTTCTATTTACAATGAAGCCTGTCTGATCTATATCTATAATGCCGGGAATGATTGTCTTCAATCTATCAGCAAAGATACTCATAAACATTTTATAATCAACATTAAGTAATGAGATGGGCCGATATGAAGAACATCTAGTTGGATCTTTATTAGGTTTCAAAATTGGCGAAATAAATATATATTGCCAAGATGGGGGGGTTATTAACTCAGATTGGGCCAAAATACAAACTTTATGTAGTAATGAATATGTACTTTTAGAAAGGATTTTATATATCTCTGGTATAATACCATCATTACCCGGTGCTTTGTTTGATTTAAGCTTATTTATTTGTGTAATAACTTCTGTATATGAAATACTCTTGTCCAATAGTTTAATCTGTTGTTTATTAAGCTTTTTATTCATGTTTGTGGTTATAAACTCCTTTATTTTATCTTTAGGTTCCATGTTAATGTTATTATGGTTAATTTTGTGAAAGTGATTTCTAAATTCATCTAGTATTTCTGGTATACTATAAACATTCTTCTTTTTCCTTAGAGAAAAGATTTCTTTGATATGGTTTTGTTTATTCAACCTTTTGTTTTATTTTTAAGTCTATGTAAGTATGTGGGGATTATTGAATAAGACAAAAACTTTTCATTCTTTAAAGATATTTTAATTTTATGAGTTAAAATTTCTTTGTATTTCTCATTTAGTTTGTTTATTTCTTCAATAACTTTCTTGTCCATAATATTTTCTTTATTATTATGTTTATAAGAGTCTAATTTACTTTGAATATCTAACAATTCCTTATCCCAAGATTTCCTTTTATTATTATGCCATCTGATACTTTGTCCATATAGATATGATTTTAAGGCATCCCAAACATAAACAATGGAGACTTCAGGAGTATTATTTATGTCTAAAAATGTTTTACTTCTGAAAGTATATATTCTTTATAGTCTTTTAGTTGAGTTAAGTATACTGGTATCCTTTTGATCTGAACATTATGAGTATTTTTATCATGAATTCAAAAACAATTGAATTATGATCAGATATAGGACATGAAATGATTTTGGAATTAATTAAATCTGTTACCATCTGGTTAGAAATAAAGACCCTATCTATTTTTGAATAAGTTTTGTATCTGTTAGAAAAAAGGTGTATGGTAATGACTTTGAATCTATCTGATTATTAATATCATTCAAATGATAAGAATTAGCAAAATCATTTAAATGTTTTGCATTAGATGTAATTCTTATTTTCCTATAGTGGTAGTATCACTTTCATGTAGTATACAATTAAAGTCACCAGCTAAAATAATATCTCCTATAGAGAATGATATGATCTTATCAAGATGATGTTTCACTGTATTAATACCAATTCCAGGTATCCGATATACATTAATTAAAGTGTAAGTCTTCCCATTAATTTGTATTGTAACCATACAAAACATTCCTTTGTCATCCTGATAAGACTTAATGGTTTTAGGAATGGGCATACTTTTATTCCATAAAATAGCCACTCCTCTTTTTCTGAGTGTGCTCTGAACTAACCAATACTGTATATTTGTTTGTGGCTAGTTTATCAATATCTTTTTTCAAGAGATGGGTTTCTTGCAGGAAGACTAAGTTGGCCTTATGTAAATTAATGTATCTTATTAGGCTTGTCCTATTACAAGGATTATTCAATCCATTAATGTTTAAAGAAATTCCTTTTAAAGATGTCATTTGGCATTTTTAAAACTTAAGAATCTTATGATCAAAATAACAAATAACAAGATAAGTAATGTTACATCTCCTCCTTTAGGTGTACCTTTAAATATAGCTGTATTTATTGAATCTCTTATGGGATTTCGTATAGGATTCAATTTTGTTTGTAGTGACAATGAATGTACAAAATATATTGTGGATGTCAAAACTATATACAAATAACAATGAACAAGTGAAAATAATGTAAGGATTAAACCTTGCATCCAGCCTGGAGTTATAAACTCCAACTTAGAGTAGTATTTACCACTCAAGTTAACCCCCTACCCTAAGCAGCAGTACCTCAGCTACCACCTTATCAATTTAATACTAGTTATATTTAGCTGAGGTTAACAGTTTTCAGTTCAATTATCTAGCAAGACAAGACTACACATTTGGTAAAACAGCATCATATAAACTAAAATAAACCTTTTTTTTAAAAAAACTGTTCATACTACTATATACATCCATGTAATATAAAACACTTGTATTCAAATAGCATTCAGATAATCTTGATGTTAGAAATCAAGAGGAGAGAAAAATAGGTTCTAACATTCATTTAAATCAAAAACTTTGGCTAATATGATTCAGACATTACATATATTAAGATGCATCTATTTTCTGTCATGTAAATGCAATTAACAGCTTCCAAAAAAAGACCTTGAATTGCTTGTATATGAGCATTTACTCAAACTCATTATTGTCAATAGAATAAAGTATTATATTCATAGAAATTGTTATAAATCATACTGCATAGTTATGCAGATTCTCAGAAACACTTATATATATATATATACATACACAAACACACACACACACACACACACACACACACACACACACACACACATATATATATATATATATATATATATATATATATATATATATATATATATATATGTATATACACACACAAATGATATGGTTTCTGACTTCACATGACATACTATAATATGACACATTGGTCATGTACTACACATCATTAGGGACATGCTAGTGATGAAGAATTTAAACAAACTGATACAGGAATGCAGTGGTATGATGCCAGCTTAAGTGGGAAATTTAAGACCATCATCAGGAAGCAGTGCATCTTCGAGATGGTGTCTTGGGTTCTGGAATGTACTTCTGGAGTTGATAATACAGTCCATTTCTATGCAAAGGCCTGGAGGTCCTTGGTAGAGATGTGAAAGAGGTTTCCTGTAATACTCAGGCTGGGCTAAAACTTACATGTGTTGGGATTATTTGTCTACTCTTGTATATTAGAGATCTGTTACCATTTCATTGCTCATTGTGCTTTAAGCAGAATGATTCATACTATATTAATGCTTGTTTGTGTTCTTTCTTTTGTTATAGATATTCAGTGATGTCACAGCCATTCCAGCAAGTGAATCCTTCATCACCCCCCAAACACAAGTTTCATCAAGTGCACGTACATAATGGAAAAGAAACAAGCACTGCAATAAAACATTTATCTTGTACATTTGTCTGTATATAACTAACACATGTATCATAATGGTCTGTAAATAAAAAGTAAATAAATTATATTGCTTTAAAATAATAAAATAATGTTTTTAAGCGTGACAGATGTTAAAGGAAAATGTTTCTGTTGTACAAAAACATGATTAGTATGAGGTGCAGATAAGAAACGCAGTAGTTTTATTTGAAATCTGTATCACTTTATAGTTAAAATGCCCAGGTTTCCTAAAAGTAGATAAAAAATACAAACTTGATTGTGTTTTAAGTGTACTGATTAATATTCTATGTAAATGTATCAGCTTTTCAAATCTGGTTTTAATATAGCATAGCAGTGAACAGGGAGTGCATATGGCTATCATCCACTTAGACTTCAGAAATGCATTTGACATAAATATAACATAGGTAAAACACTGGCTAAATGATAGGAAAGCCTTGATGGAAGTAAGGAATATAGTTTGAAGACAGAGTGGTTACCATACCTCTCAACCTCATAGTGCAAGAATCAGGGACAAAAGTAAAAATAATTTCGGGCATGGGGAATCAAAGGGACAAAAATAGGGACTGCATTCTGTACAATTTTAAAAATTGTACTATAATGCCTTTTGTGAAGGATATGAAGTCTGAAACTCAAATGGGTGTCAATATTCAGTGACTGCAGTTTTTAGTAAATTGTCAGAAAGCCATACATTTTATGCAGGGCAGCCTAAAAACATGACATCGGAATGCGGGCATTCTGTGAAATTTTGGAAAGTTGACAGGTATGGTGGTTACTGATGGGGTTTATGAGGACTCAGCACTTGGCACATCCATTTCCACTGCTTTCATAAGTGTATCAGAATATGTGGAAGGAAAAGTGCATCTTGAAGAAAAGAGAATCCTTCATGGTAGGAATGTTATTCAGGAGGGGATTAATAAAAAAAGATGAGCAGTACTTGTCTTTATGGTCAGAAGCACAGAGGCGTAACTTACTTGCAAAAAAATAAATAAAAATTAATGCATCTAGAGAAATAAAGTATATAGCTGAATGAGATAGCACCAAGCAGAAACATACAAAGTGGAGAATGGCCTGCCATTGTCTTATCAGCTCACTGAAAATCAAGTAAACATTTTGAAAAAATATAAACTGAGGGCTGTAGAATATTAAGTGGCTTAGAAAGGGGCATCACCAGTCTAAATCTCTACATCATCAGCTGAAACCCCATGTAAAGTAATTTTTGTATTTCTGAAGACCTCATTTTTGAAAGAATATAAAAGCTATTGCAAATTATACAAAGAAAAATTAAAATATTTGCATTATTGATGAAAAGACAGAGGGAAGATGCAGAAGTAGACTATTTGCTTTATTTATTTGTTAGCCTCTTTCTAGGGGATAGCTGAGAGTGATGTCTGGATAAGGGTCACATAGATACAGAGATAAAGAATAAAGTGTATAAATCATAGAATTAAAGTTCAAGGAATCATGCCATTTTTCACAAAACAGATATAGAAGAATAGAAGGACTGTTTGAAAATAAAAGTAAGTGACTAAGGAAAGAAATTAGCACTTTTTTCATGGTAAATATGATGAATGTATGCTGTAGTAGCTTTCTCATGTTTATTCAAAAATTATGAAAGCATGAGCAGTGCAATCAGGAAAAATGATGCTTTTTTGAGTAGCAGGGAGCAGTTGGAAGAAGAATTAGACTGATTACATCAGATATTTATTTTTAATATGTCGTAAGATTTTTTCTGACATGTAATTTTATTCAATGCAGTTTAAGCAACTGTAACTGTAGAACAAAATGCTCAGTCTGTTCCAGTCTATTAGCTCACAGAAAGTCTTCCATGTTGGTGTCATTTTCAATAAGTGGGCACATGCATTAACTACTACTTTGGATATGTGAAGGGAAGGTTTGAGTATCTGTAGAATTTAGCTATTCTTCAGGGTGGAAATGGAAGCTTTTTTTATTTTTTTAACTCACTGATAAAGATCTGGAAGGTTTTTTTAACAGTATTTTAAGAGGAGGAGGAGTACCAACACCCTGGAAAAAAGCAGTGGTAGCTGTAGTACCTAAAGATGGTAATGATCCATCAGATCCAGCTTCATACAGGCCCATTTCAATACTAAACTATGATTATAAAGTATTCATGTTTATAGCGGCTAAAAAAATGGCAAAAGTAATGCCAAAATTGATAGATATGGATGAATGTGGTTTTGTATAGGGGAGGCAAACATTTGACAACAATAACAGAACACTGATGATTCAGAGGGAAGCAGAATGTAAGAAAATACCTTTGTTGCTGGTGGGACTTGATGCAGAGAAAGCATTTGACAGAGTAAGCTGGGACTTTATGAGCAGGACAATGGAAGCATTTGCATTTCCTGAAAAAAATGATAAGGTTGATTAAAAGGATATATGAGGGATCAGAGGCAAAATTTAAAGTGGGTGATGTCCTCTCTGATGCTTTCTGTTTCAGCAGAGGAACCAGGCAGGGGTGTCCTCTTTCCCCTTTGTTATTTGCATTATATTTAGAACCATTGGCAAAGAAAATAAGGGACTCAGAAATTCAAGGATATAATCAATATGGTAGTCAAGAAAAGCTGGCTCTATTTGCAAATGCTATAATTTTATGCCAGACAAAACCAGAAAGTGACATGACAGTGTTGTGGAACATTTTGAGACCATTTCAAATCTTTCCAGGACACAAAATTAAAGAAACTAAAGCAAAGACAATAGTGGTAAATTATGTACCCACATATGAATTGCTTAAATAATATCCATATTTATGAGGATATGATAAAATGAAGTATTTAGGAGTATGGATTAAAAAATAATTCTGGTGTGGGAGCTAAGGATATGTGGGAAGAGACAGAACCAAAGAAAATGGAAAAACTGAGAAAATGGAAGCTTTGTTATATGGATATGGATAGTAAGATCATCATCTTCTTTCGGCTGGTCCGTTAGGGGTCGCCACAGTGGATCATTGTTTCCATTTCTTCCTGTCCTCTACATCTTGCTCTGTCACACCAACCACCTGCATGTCCTCTCTCACCACATCCATAAACCTTATCTTAGGCCTTCCTCTTTTCCTGTTACCTGGTAGCTTCATCCTTAGCATTTTTCCCAATATACTCAGCATCACTCCTCAGCACATGTCCAAACCAACATAATCTTGCCTCTCTAGCTTTGTCTCCAAACCTTCCAACCTGGGCTGACCCTCTAATATACTTATTCCTAATCCTGTCCACCCTCGTCACATCCAGTGCAAATCTTAGCATCTTTAACTCTGCCACATCCAGCTCAAACTCCTTCCTTTTTGTCAATGCCATTGTCTCCAACCCATATAACATAGCTGGTCTCACTACCCTCTTGTAGACCTTCCCTTTCACTCTTACTGGTATTTGTCTGTCACAAATCACTCCTGACACTCTTCTCCACTCACTCCATCCTGCCTGTACTCTCTTCTTCACCTCTCTTCCACACTCACCGTTACTCTGAACTATTGATCCCAAGTATTTAAACTCATCCACCTTCACCACCTCTACTCCTTGTATCCTCACCATTCCTCTATCCTCCCTCTCATTCACACACATATATTCTGTCTTAGTCCTGCTGACCTTCATTCCTCTTCTCTCTAGAGCATATCTCCATCTCTCCAGGGTCTCCTCCACCTGTTCCCTACTCTCACTACAGATCACAATGTCATCTGCAAACATCATAGTCCATGCGGACTCCTGTCTGATCTCATCTGTCAACCTGTCCATCACCATTACAAATAAGAAAGGGCTCAGAGCTGATCCTTGATGTAACACCACCTCCACCTTAAATGCATCCATCACTCCCACCACAGACCTCACTGCTGTCACACTACCCTCGTACATATCCTGTACCACTCTTACATACTTCTCTGACACTCCTGACTTCCTCATACAATACCACAACTCCTCTCTAGGCACTCTGTCATATGCTTTCTCTAAGACTATAAAAACACAATGCAACTCCATCTGACCTTCTCTGTACTTTTCCATCAACACTCTCAGAGCAAACATCTGTAGTGCTCTTTCCCGGCATGAAACCATACTGCTGATCACTAATCATCATGTCCCTTCTTAACCTAACTTCCACTACTCTTTCCCATAACTTCATGCTGTGACTGATCAATTTAATCCCTCTGTAGTTACTACAGCTCTGCACATCACCCTTATTCTTAAAAATCGGTACAAAAACACTTTTTCTCCATTCCTCAGGCATCCTCTCACTTTCCAAGATTTAATTAAACAATCTGGTTAAAAACTCCACTGCCATTTCACCTAAACACCTCCATGCTTCCACAGGTATGTCATCTGGACCAACAGCCTTTCCACTCTTCATCCTCTTCATAGCTATCCTTACTTCTTCTTGTTAATCCATTGTACTTCATGGTTCACTATCCCCACATCATCCAACCTTTTCTCCCTCTCATGCTCTTCATTCATCAACCCCTCAAAGTACTCTTTCCATCTGCTCAACACACTCTCCTCACTTGTGAGTATGCTTCCCTCATTATCCTTTATCACCTTTACCTGCTGCACTAGCTCTGTCCCTCTGTCTAGCCAATTGGCACAGGTCCTTTTCTCCCTCCTTAGTGTCCAACCTTTCATACAACTCTTCATATGCCTTATCCTTAGTCTTTGCCACCTCTCTCTTTGCCATGCACCTCATCTCCTTATACTCCTGTGTACTTTATTCATCTCTCTGACAATCCCACTTCTTCTTTGACAACCTATTTCTCTGTATACTCTCCTGTACTTGCCCATTCCACCACCAGGTCTCCGATATGGATAGCAAGATACAAGTAGTTAAATGTTTTAGTCCCATTAGTCTTATACACAGGTCAGGCATATTTTCATCGACCAGAGGAGAAGTTGTGGATAACAATAAAGAGCTGAATGACTTTATCTGAGAGTGGAAGACAGCAAGAGTCAAGTAGGATAAGCTGATTCTTCCAGTAGATCAGGGCAGATTGAGCTTACCTGATCTGAAGTGGTATTTTACAGTTATGCAGTTAGGGCTCTTATACATAGCACAAGCAGAAAACTATAATTTAAAGTGGAAAGGGTTGATGATGAACTAGGGAGGAAGCTCAAGAAACAAGGATAGATTGGGGTTTTGGATGCAGGCCTTTAAGAAAATTAATAACAATTAATAAAAATAGTATATCAATAAAGTAGCAGAAAGTATCCTAAAGTATCCTAAGAACTAAGCCAACACAGGAATGTAGAAATGAGATTCTGTCAGTAGGGATGACTGCAATTAGGGATATAGACAATAGGCAAGAGGGGGCTGGAATTTATTGCCGAAAACTGGCAAAGGAACTAAGGTATTGGGAGCAAATAACTAGAGAGGGAAAGATGATGCCAATAATTTAAGAGAAAGAAATAGGGGGGTTCTAAATGAAAGACCAGCACTGGTAAGAGTTTTTAGTATAATCTAGAACAGAAGCTGCCATTAAAAAAGTATAATTAATAGAGCATATAAAATATTGCATGATAACTATAACCCGATAACTTCCCAGACTGCATCCTACATGAACTCAGGCAGGAACTTGCAGCACCATTATGCGCCCTAGTCATCAAAGCCTGAGTACCAGCTTTGTCCCACCTGAGTGGAGGACAGGCACTGTCATCCCTTTGCACAAAGGTGGAGCATCAACCAATCTGGGAAATTATAGACCCATCAGCCTAACTAGCCTGAGCTGCAAGGCCATGGGAATGGATTATCATGGACCTCATTAACAAAGGACATTGGCAACCTCCAAACACTCAATCCCACACAGTCTGGCTTCATCAAGAGGAGGTCACATCTATTAAATCTGGTTGACTTCTTTGAGATAGTCACCAACGCCATGGACAAGGAGAAGACAGTGCACACCATTTACCTTGACCTGACCAAAGCCTTTGACACTATTCTCCACTTGGGCATAATAAACTCTCTCAACTAGGCATCGATCTGTATGTTACCAGATGGGTAGCTAACTGGCTCACTGACAGAACCCTCCTAGTCAAAATAGAGGGAAGCCACCTCAAGCAGTAGACCCGTAATGAGCGGCATACCCCAGAGTTTGGTCTTGGGGCTTCTGATATTTGGGCTATACTTTTCTGAGGTACAGGCCAAAACCAGTGGGCTATGGCTGACCAAGTCTGCAGATGACTGCAAGCTGGGCACTGTCATCAACTCCCCTAGTGATGTGGACATCCTCCAAGAGGGTCTCACCCAAACAAATGACTGGCGCCAGAAACATGGCCTCAAGCTGAATACCAAAAAATGCATCATCATCCCGTTTTGGTGGAATAATGTCCCCACAAATTATCTAATTAATAACAATGTCCTAAGCACAGAATCAGTTGTGAGGGATTTGGGCTCCCAGGTTGATAGCAACCTGACTTTTGACCACCATGTCATTTCCGTTGCATGGAAAGCTTTCTACATGGCTCACCTCATAAGTAATGGTATCTGATCCAGGAACAAGGAGGTCATAACATCCCTGTATTTTTCCCTTATAAGGCCCATTATTGAGTACAATGCCCTGTTTGGCATGTACCTCACAAAGCACATGCAGCAGCTGAAGAGGCCACAGAGATTCCTCACCAGGAGAATCCAGGGCCTCAAAGATCTACAGTACACAGACAGGTTAAAAGCCCTATCCCTCTATTCAGTTTCATATATCCTTAGAAGTGACCTCTATCTGGCATACAAGGCAATCTTGGACCCCACAAGTAACCTGCATGCGCTGCCTCAATCTGGTCTGAGACATCAATAGGACTTGTTGGAAGGACAGATTTGTGTCTCAGAGATTCCCCCATCTGTGGAATAGACTTCCTTTCCATGTCAAGCAGAGTACCTCCTTACCCCTTTTTAAGCGCAACCTGGATAACTGGATGGGAAACAGAAAATACATCCCTGGGATTCCACCTGTGTCCCTGCTGGACAGGGGCATCGGGTGCTGACTTGTCTAAACATGGGCTAAACTCTTGGCTAGTCTTATAAGGGCCTCAGGGCCATTAGCCTAGCAACTTACTGTGATCCTATAATCCTATGACTCAATCAGGGGAGGTTAGAAAGGATTGGGAAGAGAAACTGGATAAGAAATTCATAAAGTAACAATGGGAGAATATATGTATGTCTCCCAAATATGCAACAAAATCTAGAAGAGTTAGGATTTTTGTTTGAAAATGTTTACATAGATATTTTTATACCCCGAGTAGACTCCAGATAATTTTTCCTCAGGTAGACAGTAAATGTTGGAAGTGTGATGATAAAGAAAAGGTAATTGAGAACAAATCTTCTGGGAGTGTGGTGAGTTGGCAGACCTTAAGGATTCCCTGCAGGATGCACTGTCAGGAATGTTGGTTGGACAGATTGGTGTGATGAGGGAGATGATCTTTCTGAGCTATTATACAGAACTGGAATTGCCTAGACATGGTAAGGCCTTCCTGTGTCTAATTATGGAGGCTGCCAAAAAAAGCAATTACTAGAAAATCAAAATCAAAATCTAAACCAGCTATACTAGAACTACTGAAAACAGTAACAGAGATAAAACAACTGGAATTGAGATCTCTAGAAAAGGGTAGGAGCAATACATAGAGAAGAATTCTGGGAGCAATACATACAGACGAGGAATGAGGTTTAAAAGAAGGCAGGACTTAAATGAGCTATGTAATATTTGACTGAAAATGATTGAGTAAATAATAATGTATAATATTGGCAACTGAGTGTGTCAGTAAGGTTTGTGATGTGAAATGCTTGCAACTAGGATTACGTCAGTATTGTTTGTTTTCATTTATATATACATATGATTGCTTATGTTGTAAGTGATGGTTTAATAAAGATGTTTTTTGTTTAAAAACAAAAAGGCAGGAACTGAATAAATTAGTTAATGTTGCTTAGGTTATATGATATATAGCAATATATGAGAAGTATAATGTTTATAAACGTGAACTTCTTAATACAGTTTGATTGGTTTTATATAAATGTAAATTTGCCTATGTCACAAGTGATAATTCAATAAAAGTGTTTAAAAATTTACTTTAGAAGTATTGTTTGGTTATATCCACATAGCTGCAGAAAGGTAGTTTTGGAAAATAATTCATTTATTTATTTTATTTC
>NC_056739.1:1759517655-1759630155 GCF_019279795.1 Protopterus annectens
ATGTCAGTAACTTTCTTCTTTTTTGTTTCGACAATTATTTTACTATTAGCTGCTAAAACTCCTGCTTCTGTCTAACAGTCTTTTGTGATTTTGACGAGAGAAACACAGAACTCTGTTCAGGTTCCAATTCTTCTCTGAATGAATTTATCACTATGGGTTTTTTCTTTATTTCTGTCTCCACACAGACATCTTCCATTACTTTAATAGCTGGAATCTTCTGATCAAGTCCCACATCATGTATTAAGAGTTCTTCCCATTCAGCTTTTGCAGTGAATTTTTCCACTAACCTCACAATTGTGGGTTTCTGATAAGTAGCAAGTTTCTTTTAATACACTGGTTATTCTATCCCTTCCAAATAATGCAGGATTTTAGTTCCTCTTGACTTTTATATCTCTATCATTTTCTCTTTATCAGGGCTGCATATTCTAAAAGTGTATCAAGCTGCTATCTATAGATATTTTATTTATTCAGCCTTTGTTGATTGGGTTAGTCCCAATATGCCAGTAGCCTCTTTTCAGGGTAGACCCAAGGTGATATGTATGCTACCATGGGAAATTTGGCCAGGGTATTGGGAAACTCCCCTACTAGTCATTGTTCTGAGTGGAACCATTTTGGAGGAGCACTTCTTGTTTGCATTCCAAGTGCAGAGGTAGCACAGAGAAACAGGGAGGTAGATGGAGAGACAAGGAGATGATGCAGAAATGAAAGAAATGAAGGAGAAAGCAAATATCGAGACCAGAGGAAATGCTTCAAAGGAACCTGTTTGATGGATGTGAGTCAGCAAATGATGGATGTAAAATTACAACCCTCCAGCCAAGAAAGTTTTGGGATAATTTAGTTAAAGAAATGGTGGTGCAGAGTGAGCTAGAAATGAAGGAGATGTTTCCTGGTTGGACATTATGTAGAAAATATGAAATTAGGATGCAGAGGCAATCCTGAAGAATAGTGATGAGATGGAAATGAAAACATATGTAGAGAAAGGAAAAGAAGGCAGAAAAAAATGAAAAACAGAAACATGTGGTAAGAATTCAAAGTAAAGAAGACAAATGAATGGACAGGTATGAAGTGTGGGACAATTTAATGGCTCCTTTGGGTTTAAAAGCACATGAGGTAAGTGATTTCTTCTTATTAACAAAGGGACATTTTTGTGACATTATATTTGAGACTGTCTTTTCAATGCAAAATTTTCTTGGAGAATATGAAAAAAAAGGCTGTAACCCATCTGATCTTTATGTGATAATAGCATTTGGCATGGAAACAAAAAAGAAGATTCATGCACAATTTTGAACAGAGGTAGAAAGAGAGACATCAAAAGGACATTTGAAAGCTTTATGTAAAGATTTACTGGGTATTGCAAATATTTATGGCAAAAGGGGTTTATGGACTGGTGCCCAGGATTGTAATATTTTTGTTAAAAATCGAAAGAAAAAAAATTATGCACATGCCAAGCATGATAAATGTGGAGAGGAATAGGGGTGCTGTAAAATACAGACAATCAAAACATGTTTTTCTGTGGAAAAGAAGGACATTTGATAAGTAACTGTGACAAAAGAAATGTTATATTTGTGGGGATATGGGACATGGTGAAAAAATGTGAATTGAAATGTCATAAAGGTAACAAAATTGGACATTTATGGATGGATTTCAAAAATGAAAATAATCAGGAAAATGAAAGAACGAGAAGAATAATAAAGAGAAGAACATTTTGAAGTAGTAGAAATAGAAGACAAATTAGATGGAAAAAATAATAAAGAGGATATAGAACAAATTCTGAAATAAGCGATGAAGACATAAACAGGGAAGAAGTAAAAGGGAAAAAATAATTCTGTTCGTAAAAGGGTAAAAGTCAGAAAAAGAAAATTTAAAGGGATAAGTACAAAAGAAAAAGAAAGGAAATGGATGAAAAATAATGCATACACCTAAAAACTGGGGCTTGGTATAATAGCTAAGGTGTTTAACTCACAAACACAAAGTACAGTGTTTGATTCTCACCTTTCTGAAGAAAATTAGTTAGGCTTACAATGGCCTGTTAAGAAAACCAGCCTAGTAATTATCTAGAAAACCATGAATCAAAAGAAAAATGACATTTTTAGAATCCTTTCTATAAATGTAAATAGTATTAAGAATACAGTAAGAAGAATAGGAATTTTGCAGTGGTGTAATACACGTGATGTGATGTAGATGTAATTATATTAGAAGACACAGATTGTTTAATAGATGAAGAAAGATTACAAACAGTGAAACTATGGGGAGTTGGAACTTGGAAAATGAAAGATGTTCTGGAATAGCCATATTCTGTAGAAGTGCTTTAAAGATATTAGATGTAACTTTAGCAAAAATAGGAGGATTAACCATTTTAGATTTAAAATGGAAAGAACAAGTATATAGAATTATAACAATACACGCTTATATTAACTGCAAAGAAAGGGACCATTTATTTCAGTAGATTTTAGACTATGTAGTGATAAATATGAATATTATAATGACAGGAGACTTTAGCTGTGATTTAAGAGGCAAGTGTTAAAAGAAAGGAAATGATATAAGAAAAATGTTAGAAGTTATAAGAAGTGGTAAGTTAAACTTTGGGATACAAATTCATGGACTTACAAAAGGAGTATGTATAGAACTGAAATAGATTATTTTATAGTACCAGAAAGTTTAGTTATAGAAGAAGGGCTGGTAGTTGAAACTGGATTTTCTGATCATTTTGCAATATGGCTAGAGATGAAAGAAAACAAGGGATATATAAAAATAGGCAAATGAATAAAAAGGATAAATGAGGAAGCATGGAATGAAGAAGGAAAGAGATTAGTAATACAGTTATGGAAAAATCATATTACTATGAGAACATTTTATAAAAATTGGTCTGAATGGTGGATGATATTTAAGGAAAAATATAAAAAATGTTTTTACACTGGCAATATGTGGGAAAAGCAGACAAATCAAAATATAAAATAGCATGTAACAATGCTTTGGAATATTTAGAACATAATGATAGATGATACTTTGACAAAGAAAAATAATTATATGAAAGAAAGCAAGAAAAAATACAAAAATTGTTATATAAACAAAGCTATTTTACAAGGAAAAAGAGAAGAAGTGTCACATACTTAAGCAGAATAGAAAAGAAAGATGGTAGTGTAATGGGAGAAATAAAAATGTAAATGGAGAGATATAACTCAAGAAAAGATTATGAATAGTGTAGTACAATATGCGCAACAAATGCTTAAAGAAAAATGATGATAGTAAAAACATAAAGTAAAAAATAATAGAAAAAGGGAATAAAGCATTGGAAAATGAGGTTTCTTTAAATGAGATAGATAGGAATAGGGTATAAAATGTGTAAAAATTTAAGGGACTGGCAAACAATATTTTTTAAAGATTTTGAATGAATGGTTACATTAAGGTTTTATGTGTAAAGACTTATGTACCAGAATACTTAAATTCACATGAAAGAAAGAAGAAGATAGAAGAGAATTAAAAAACTGATGCCAATAGTATTGAATAATAATGATTAGAAGATCTTTATGAAAATAATACAAAAGAGATTTGAAACTAAAATGGAAAATATTATGGAAGATAGTATATACAGCATAAATAAGAAGGCTTATCAAGAATTATTAATGATAGAGAACTTGCGGATGATATTATGAACAGAAAAGAAGATGTGAAAATCATGATAGGAGGTCTCAATAAGGCAATTTGCACAATTAGACATGAAATCTTATGGGTAATAATGAAAGAATATAATATACATGAGAAAATTAGGAAATTATATATGTCAGTGTATAGTAATAATAAAGTAAAAAATACTTGTAAATGGCTGGTTAAGCCAAGTGGTACATATGAAGAGTGGAGTAAGACACGGATGTCCAATGAATTGTATAATCTTTGAATCAGTTATGAATGTGATAGTATGTGAAATAAATTACAAAATGAAGGTAGTGAGATATATAACACCTGAAGGGTTAAGAATTCCAGTTCTGTTAACATATGCAGATGACATTATACTAACTGCAAAAATAAAAATAAAAAATTGGATAAAAGAAATAATAATTTACACATTGTCTAAGGATGATAGGGGTTGCTTTAAGTAAAGAGAAAAGTAAAGGTTTACATGCTCTAATAATGATTGGGGGTATACCTTTTACAATGAATGAAATATCTGTGTTATGTATAAATAGAAGAAATGCTAATTGGGAAAGATGTGTCATTACTGTAAATACTTAAATGTAGTAGTCATATTTACTTCATTTTTGTTTTATTTTTTTACAGTTATTCATTTCACCTGATTACTGCATATGTAATTTTTGCTTATGTTGTATTGCTGCACTGTTTGGAGGGTTTTGTATATACTATGTTATTTTTTATGTTTGTATTGCTGGAGCTTTTTTCCTCGGGTCTCCACTGAAAACAGGCCATTGGCTCAGATGGACTAACCCAGTTAGCAAATGTCAAATAAATAAATAAATTAAATAAATAAAACAAACATGCCTTTTCTAGAAAACATATAAGTTATCATTCAGAAAAAAAGATTATTTGATAAATTCAATCCTGGTGGGAAAATAGCATACTTAGCAAGTGTATTCATGTTGCCAACAACATTTGAAAAGGAGTTATTGCAGATAATTGTTTCATGTATATGTGGTTCTAGATTAAACTCAGTAAAAAGATGAGTTTTGTATGTAAAACAAAGAAGAAAGAGGTTGGTATACACTGCTTCATTAAAATTATACAAGTGTTAATGTGGATAAATGAAAAATAAGAGAGATTAGTAGAAAATCTGTATAAATAAAGTATGATAAATGTTGGGCTATGTTAAAAAGAGTAGAAGTGAAAACAGTGTATAAATAAAGGAATAAAGTGTTACCAAGAAAAATATTTTTGTGGAAAATAAAAAACTGATGATATAGAAAAAGAAAATCTAACAGATGATAAAATTAAAGCTATAAAAATAAGAAGCAAATAGTGCAATCAGAAAGTAGAATCTCAAGATTTTTTGTGGAAATTGGTAGATAAATTGCCAGTAAAAGGAACTACGCCATTTAAAAATAAAAGTAATAGAATATGTTTACATTGTCAAGAAGAAGAAACTACAGAACATGTGTTTTTGAAATGTAAAAGAGTACAAAATGTATGGGGAAAACTATGTAAAGATTTTATGAAGATATAAAAGAAGTGGATAAAATAAACATATATACGATTAAATATGGATATTATAAGAACAGAAGTAAAGAGTATGTTAAAAGAATAGATAAAAATTAATTTTATGCTATATGATTATGTGGTATGAAAGAATAAATTAAATTATAGTAAATTATAAATGTATTTTAGGAACAATATGGAAAAAGGTGTGGGGGTCTAATACACATGTACATTTAGCATGATTATAAAGGAAATTTTGAATATGTGTAAACAGATTTGTATATTTTTTTATTTGGTCTTATGTAAATATTTGTAAATATGTAAATATTTTGTAAATAACAGTTATTTTTGTATACAAATAAACCCTACTCTTTTTGATGGGTACCATGGGATCTTTTGCATCCACCTAAACTACCACCAACTCATGCAGATGGGGCCTCAGTTTAATTTCCTCATCCGAAGGATGAAGAAAGTATGTTTAGCCTTATATGTTCTTAACAGTGTGCTGTGGTATAGGCTGCTACTGCTGACCTACATTTTTATTAGCGGTAAATTCAGGACACAGAATATCTAACTGTACTCTCTCCTCTAACAATTTCCACAATGATTTGAAATGGGGCAGTCTTGACCTATTATGACATGATGGCTGGTACTGATAATTATTTATGAAAATGCAGTAATACAGTTAGACTTTCTGAGATGTGAGTGAATGAGTGCAGCTGAGCTAGGTTCATAGAATCTATTTATGCCAATGCACGATGACCTCAAATGCGCTTGTGCAAATGTGCAAATAATGAGATGGAAATAAGGAATGATGTAAATCTGTGTATGCTATTGAAGAATGTTTTATACAAGTGTTACAGATAAGGCATGTCTGCAAAATAATTTGACTAACTTCACCATTTGGGCACAGGAGAATAATATGTAGATAAATACATCAAAAACTAAGCATATGAGATTTGGGAGACATAAACTGAAAGGTGAATATTTAATACAGCACACAGTGATTGAAACTGTAGACTCATTTAAGGACCTGGGTATATGGGTAGATTCAGCTATGAGGTTTTCTGATCATATCAACCAATTGGCTAATGATAGTTATAGAACTATAGGTTGTATAAAAAGATTTATAAAGTCTAGGAAATCAAACATAATGAAGTCATTGTTTGTTAGTTACATTAGACCCAAACTTGAGTATGGAATAGCAATATGGAAACCCTATAGGAAAACAAGCATGAATAAACTGGAAAGAGTACATCGGAAATATACTAAGGGCATCCATCGATGTGAAAATCTAAGTTATTATGAAAGACTAAAATATCTGAACTTGTACAGTGTCTCTTAAAGATATTTAAGAGGAGATCTTATCCAGGTATATAGGGCATTTAGGGACAACTACCTCTGGGAATGTTTGGGGTTATCAAAAAGTACTAGAGAATCATCAGATAACCTATGTAGAAGATTCAATAGAATGAGAAGTGTACTAATTGGTTCTCTGACAGAGTAGCTGATGCTTGGAACAGACTACAAAATTACATTAAAGCAAGTACTAGTTTAGATATTTTTAAGAACAGCCTGGACATTTATTATGGGAACAAGTGTTCTGGCATATTGGCCAAGCTAGAAGGGCTTCATGCCCATGCTTGAAACATTTGTATGTATGTATGTATTTTTTATTCATAGTGAAATTTTCCCACTTTTCCATACTGGTCACAGATGTGCTATATAAAGTGAAGCATTGCCAAATCTATCAGAGTTGCATATGGCAGAAATGCTATTAATTTCTAGTTGCATATGGCTGAAATGCTATTAATTACTGTGAGCTTTACTATTTATAGCTGCTTGTCTTGGTTGGCCAAGAAGGCAAAAATATAAGAAAAGGATTGCTCATTATAACTTCGATAATTAGAAAATCCTTGTCAGGTTCAGAGTGGACATGGATGTTATAAGGGTCTTACAGTGCATGTTTGACCCCCATAGAGGCACTGAAGGAATGCATTAGCCTCTTATTCTTGTGGTCACCAAAGTATGTATAACCCTCACTATACTTGCTACTGTGACATTCCAGAGACAGACTGGGGACACATTGGAAATTTCAATGGCTGTTGCCTTGAGGATACTGCAGCAGTTCCTAGATGTAATCTTGGCATGTATGGGTCAATACATTTATTTACCAATGTCACCTCAGAACCAAGCCAGGACTATGTGTGCCTTTTATGGGCTGGCACATTTTACTGAGGTACTTAGTGTGGTAGATTTGTACCCATGTTGCAATTAGGACCACTCCAGGTCCACAGGAGAAGTGGCAATGCAATGGGAAAGACTACCATTTCATCAGTTGTCAGGTAGTGTGCCATGCATGGAGGTGTATCACCAACATCTCTGCCCAGCATCCTGGCAGTGCATGTCTAGTACAATAGCTCATTCTATTGCCTCTTCTTGCATGGTATGATGCCCAGTTGTCATCTTGTTAGTAAGAAGAAAAATATTTTTATATTGTATTTAAGTAGTTATTCATATTAAACCATATTGCTGTACAGTATTTATTTTCCTGTTTTGCCCCCCCTCTCTCTCTCTGTCTATATATATATATATATATATATATATATATATATATATATATATATATATATATATATATACATATATATATTTTTTTGGTGATGCTGGATATCCACTGCAGTCATGTCTCATAATTCCAGTGAGAAATCCAAGTGGAGCTGCAGAGGAGACATATAGCACATCCCTTCCCCAGACTCACATTGTCATTAAGAAGATCTTAGGTCTCCTGTAGAGCTGTTTCAAGTGCCTGGATGAGTCTGGGGGTGCCCTTCTTTATGACTCAGCTACTGTGTGCAGGATATTTACTGCATGTTGCATTCTACGTAACATAATCATGCCCCAGTCTGCTGGTGAAGTGACCCCATGCTGTCACTGCAGCTCCCAGTTCTATTCCCACTATGACTAATGATGACCAGCCAGAAGTAGTAGAAAGGAACCCTTTGCAGCAGGCCCATACACAGCATGCAGCTGCACAGGTAAAGAGGCAGTGTCTAGTCCAAAACTATGGAACATGATATTCATGCTAGTGTTCCTTTCTTGTAAAAGCACATAGAATATAATTGATACAGGCAGTGATATCTGGAGGCTGTGCTGTGTGGTACATGGTCTGCTGTCACTGTACACCTGACATTCTCTGTCATCTAAAAATATCTTTTTAATTACCTGTTTAAATAATACTCATTTTGTTGACATGCCTAAATGCTCACTGATTCCTGTTTAGTGATGTTGAAAAACATCAAATAGGAAATAATTCACAATTTTGCCTGATTTAATGTATAACTTCTGGTTTAATAATTAGTTAAGTATGGAAAAGTAAGGAATACTGACAACAGTGAAATATTTCATGAGGTAATACATTGCAAATTTGTATGATGCTTTCATTTCTATATATTTCTTCCTACTTTATTCTGTGTTACTGCACATGAGATTAATTTTATGCTATCATACACAATAAATTCTGACTTCAGAAACTATCATCATTTGTGCAGTGAGGAGGGCGAAGTGGCTGCAGTATAAATATACATGGCAGGATGCTCATTTTAATGTATTTCCTTAAAATATAGTTTGCATGAAAATGTTTGTTCATTAGCATTTTTATGTTTTAGGTGACTGCCACCTGAAGGAATGGTAATCCATATAGTGTTGTTTTTTTGTTAAATGTTCATTCATGGTGTACCTACTAGTTTCACCAGGATGAAATTAAATTATATGCAATCTCCTCCTTCCCCCAAAACCCCATTTCAACTAAACAGAAAGCTGTGTAAATGAAGCTAATTCAAAATCAAATGAGTCATACCTATCTTCTATTGACAGGCCAGGTTAAAGTGCAACTGATTTGGAGAAGGGGCTACCATGATAATTGTATGGTGAGTTACTCCAATGTCATGACCTACATGATGCAGGTAATCCTGCTATCACTGACCTGACACTGCTGCATGACAGTGATTGTGACCTTGAAAGTGAAGTTATGCTTGGTGTGGATGATCATTGACATGGCCTGTGTGAATTGTGTTGTGATTGCTCACTTTGACTTCCAGCATTGTTGTCTTTAAAAGCAACAGTAGTATCATGTGATCTTTTATGTGTGTGGACAGTGCCCTGTCCACTGCCCCCTTACAAGACTTAACTCCACCTTGACTCTGATATGTCTTAACTAGTGTATGAATGCAGGCAACCACTAATGTTTGGTTTGCCACCATAATATGTATCAATGTAACTATGGCATTATCCCTGCTCTCTGCCATTTTGAAGTTGTGCTGAAAATCACCACACAATACTCTGGAGGACTCTGGTCATTTCCATCTGACTTTCTGTGACAGTGCTCTGAGCCTTAACAATGTCATGGCACATTTATTGTTGGGCAGCCAATGCTTTACCTGTTTCCCTGGGTGGTTGCACTTGACTTCCCTTTGTAAAGGTGTCACTGTGAAGGCTGTGGCTTCTGAATGTCCAACAAGAATGAAACAATGGAACTGCACTATGGTGAAGTTGGGTGTCGACAAAATATCAAAACCAAAAAAAAAAAATAATGAAACTCCAGCAAACACCATAAAAACCAACACAATTTTATTGCAAAGCTTTCAGACCAAAAATATCCTTTCTGTATATTTGCAGGAGAGTCTTAGTGAATATTTAAAATATGTTCAGAGTTATATTAAAGATATAAGACATTTTTGTATTGTTTTCCAGAATGGTGTGATCAAATAGAATTTGTTGATTTATTTCTTGTAACTATGGATGTGAAATCTCTTTTTACCATGATTCCCAACCAATATGGTGTTGAAGCAATTAGGGAAATACTAACTTATCATGGTAAAATGTCTAACAGAGAAATTGCAACAAAATGTGCGTTACTAGAACTTGTTCTTGAAAATAACATCTTTATTTTTGATCAATAATATTATCATCAGATATCAGGTATTGCAATGGGGATGCCAATTGCTAATACCTATGCAAATTTAGCATTAAATAAATGGGAGGAAGAATTTGTATACAATGGTCCTGAAAAATATAAGGTTTTATTTTTTTAAAGGTTTGTGGGCGATATATTTTTGATAATGGAAAGGAACTAAAAATAAACTGGAAGAATTTCTTGTTTTCTTGAATCAATCTACTAAGTTTTTTGAAACTTGAGATGAAATTCTCTGTCTCAAATTCAATTTTTAAGTGTAGTAATAAAAGTTAATGATGGAAAGATAGATACTAGCATGTTTAACAAAGATGTACATGCTAATTGATATTTACATAATAAAGGTATGCATGGTCGACATGTATTCAAGGGAATAGTGAAGGGTCAGTTTCAATGGGCATGTAGGTTGAACACTAGAAATGAGATTTGTCATGAATAGCTAGATAAAATGCTACAAGAGTTCAGAGAGAGGGATTAGAATAAAATGATGCTAAGTAATATAGTAATAGAAACAGTGATGTATTAAAAAATAGAGACTACTTGTGAACCTTATTTTAGGCAACATAATGCTGGACAAGTGTTATCTGCCAATGATGCTTGACCATATAATCTGAGAATGAAATGTGTTAAAGATATTATTATTAATAACTGGGGAATTTTGATGGCTTTACCAGAACTTTGGGCATTAGTAGGTGAAAGTCCACATTTCACCTATAAAAATTGTTCCAATCTTAAGAATCATGTATGTTATAAAGAAACAAAGCAGATAAAGAAATTGATGAGTAAACATGGAACTTTTCCTTGCCACAATTGTTGCTGTTGTAGTCAAATATGTAGTAACAATAAGTTTCAAAATCCTACTATGGATAGGGTGTTTACTTTTAACTGTTCAGCAACTTGCAATACTCATAATATTATTTATCTTGTAAATTGCAAAACAATGCATTGCTTTCTATGTAAGTAAATCTCATAGGAAGCTCAAAGAACATATAATAGAGCACAATTCAGATATTCATAGAAATGTGCAAAGTAATGCTCTAGCTAAACATCACCATGAGTATGATGATGAATATTGTTTTATGTTTAGAGTTATTGAAATACTGAGTTATAAACTAAGATGGGAGATATTGATAATGAACTAGAGCTACATGAATATAAATGGATAATTATTTTACGTGCATATAAGGCTCCTGGTATATATGCAAGTATTAGCTTGAAATCTGTACTGAAGCATAAGCAAGATTGTTTAAAGTAATTGCTTCAGTGATTGATGTTAATTGATTTTTTTTAATTTTTTTATTGATTTATTGGCTGCATTATTTAAAATGTGTGTTTTTATGGAAAGTTCAAGCACTGAAGGAGGATCTTTTTAGTCTGAAAGCTTTGCAATGAAATTGTGTTGGTTTTTATGGTATTTGCTAGAGTTTCATTATTCTTTTTTGCATTATCCTCAATGTGTTCTTCTGGGTTTGGAGATACTGGTGTAGAGATGCAGAGGTGGTCCTCTAGTTCAGCAATGAACACTATGTCAAGTTGAGCTTAACTTTGAATTGCATTGTCACTTTCTGCAGAGTTACTAACATGCTGTGAGGTAAGGGAACCTGCACTTAAGCTTGGGGACTATCTGCCACTTCCGTCATGCTGCCTCATAAATATAAGAATGTTATCATCAGCAGCAACATCCATTCTGCTGTGGACATCATCCAAATTTATTGGTACAGTTGAACTGTGTATTTCTGATGCTGAGTCTGTAAAACAACTATTGCAAAACATTGATAATAATAATGCAACATAATATGGCACAGAATGATGAGACTTGCCATGCACGCCACATTCATTTTCATTATTTGTTGAAGTACAAGGCTTACCTAATAGTAATGAATTGTAACATGTTTAATTACAGCACTCCTTGTCAGCATTCAGTTCTCTGTATATAACTGTGAGTTAGTGATTTTAAACCAAACTTCATGAGCAGATGAGTGTTACTGCTGCTGCAGACACTGGTTAGATGGAACAATGTCCACACCACTTCTAATTATTCCTGTTGCACCATCTTTGACATCATAGTCATCCCTATGGACTGAAGTTATTCATCCTCCGGAGTTAAGTGAATAAGATTCAGAGGACCCCACCCCCCAGAGGGGCAAGGGAAATTGCATTCTTCCTGGCCTTGCTGCTAGCACATGCTACTATAACTTTTGTCCTTTTCTTCACTGTGCCATTGCTTCATTTCTGCCTCCAACTGTATTGATTTCAGCAACTAATTGGCTCCAGGCCTTGTTCCTCTTGGGTTGTTTGGGCCCCCTTTATCAAATAGAAGTTTCACATTTGTCGTAAGTGTTATGATGAGGACATGATTTTCCTCATGGCTGAAGTTATCCTTTCTGTGCATTGTTCCCTTATTCTCCATCACTACTACATGTAAAAAAAGTTGCAGTCAGACAGCGTGACAGTAATGTTTAAATTTAATCATCTGTTAAAGTACAAACCACTGGTGAGCTATTCCTGCTAGCCACACTAACTGTTACTAGACACAAAAATATGAGTAACTAATAGAAATCTCAATATATCCATGCAAAGCCTAATCTATGTTAATTACAGTTCATTAAATCACTTTAGTTAACAACAACAAAAAAAGAATTGCATGCCCTATTCTCTGTCATTATATTGTACTGATAATGTTGCCTCTATTCTCCTCACTGTCACTGCCAAAACATCAGATTAATCACTCATGCCTGTTCATAGGCTTTACAGTAGTAGATTATTGCATTTATTCTCGTGTATGTGCAATCTGTAAATTACACTTCTGTAATGATCATTTCTCTGTAATTACTACTCAGTTCCATAGCCCATGTCATGAAATATAACTTAAAAAGGAAAAAATGTACCACTTAGTCAATGTCATCAAAACCTAAACAGCATACATCAAAATTCACTGCACGGGTGTTTTACACCAATATTAAAATACGTTTCTAAGTGTATCTTATAAAATTATAATAATGATTTAAAAAAATACCCTTACTTCAGTGTGTCTGCAGTATCCTAATACCTTTGTTGCCCATTTTGGCTGTTCATGAATTAATATGACAATGCTTAAGTTATTGGTGAAAATTCAGGGCCATTTACATGTGTTGTATGCAAATTAGTCTATTTTATATGCAATTCCATGAATCATAGTAATATGCAAATGTGCCCTGAGTTATATCAGTAAATTTCAGCATTTCACCATTTATGGATGCACATCCAGTGTTACACAAACTTATTTCTGAATGACATGGATGCCATGCAGATGCTTCTAAAGTCTGCAGCACTCCACAGCTTTCTCCAACTTTCTGTGGGAAAGCGCAAATGGCACTAGACTACCCAAAATAAGAATATATTTAAAAAAGTTGGAGTCATCTGACTGCCATGTTTATAGCAATCTGAAGCTTAATCTCTGCCCATCAGTTATTATGTGACACACACATACTAGTAACTAAATTAAATCATAGTCATAAAATGAAAAAAAAATTACATGCATATTGACACCCCCCCCAAAAAAATAACATTTCAACTATATTACATGACACATTGTGATATTAGGGTGCAAAACAAATAACGTTTACCAATAAAGATCATCAATGACTATTATTAACTATATATTTATTTATTTATTTTTATGACACATGGAAAAGAAAGGTAGGTGTTTTCCTTCAGGAAAAATCAGCACGTGACAAAGCAGTTTTGGTTACAGCAGACTTGCCAGTTGTATCAATACCTGCTGTAATGTGCATGCTAACAAAAAATGTTTGGTTATGGTGATGTCACACCCAACAGGGAGTGGTTCGAACCCTGGTTAATACATTTCTCACCACACTTTCCTCATTCTTGTTCTGGCTCTTTGAAAGGTGTCAACTCCTGCAAAGGTACAAGTCTGCACTCCTAGCTGGTCTGATAAAGAGACTGTGATCATGCTTTATCTTTTGCATGATTTATTCTTGGAAAAGATTAAGGCATGTACAAGGCATAGCACATAGAAAAAGATTGATATCTTGCAGGAATTCGGTGACCATCTGTCACCCCTAACAAGTACAACCCACTCCAGTCAGTAGTGCTGTTGCAGGTATGAAGACTTGCAGAAGCATGGGGCTGCCCAGCTGGCTGAGTGGGTAGACAAGACTGCTGCGAGAAGGTCAGAGTTTTATAGTAAGTACAATATCTGGTTTCTTAATTGACTCATATAAACAAAAAAGAAGGGTTAACAAGTTTGTATAAATACAGGTATTTGCAAATACGGATCTTTGTACTTGAAAATATTACTTGTACTGCTATTATGAAATGGTTAGGAAATCATGATTATGTTTGTAATCATGCATGCATTTTTTGAACAAAGAGGAATATTAGTAATGTGTTAACAGATTATAATAATAAATAGAAATATCACATAAGTATATTACAATGATAAGCTGTATATGTAACTGCTGATATTATGTAGTAGGTTACAGGTATTAGAAATGGTGACTAGATTTATAAAGTTATGAAATAAGAATTGCAATTACATATTTATAATTTATTATTATTGTAAGAAAATGAAGCCAGTTTTGTGTACGTCACAGAAATATAACTAAAAGTACTGTACTTTATATTAGCAACAGATGTTAAGTGTGACTGTTGTAACCTTTTATATTGTTTATTATATCTGTCTTGGAGCTTATCTCTCCTTTCTTTTTTGTATCTATCTTGGAGCTTTTCTCTCCGGGCCTCTACTGAAAATGGATATATATCCAGTTAGACTAGCCCGGTCAACAAATGTAAATTAAAAATAAAAATAAATAAAACAGTTGCTTAACACAGTTGTTTGCTCAAACGTATTTCTAACTGCATGTATAACAGCTGAAGTCTCACACACCACACCCTAGTTAGACTGCAGATGGGGGAAGGGGGTTGGGGTGCCAAGTGAATGATCAGCACAAACTTTTTTGAGAAACGTGCTGTTATAGTTCAATACTACCTATTAATTTAGACAGATTCCTGCTGAAAATGAAATACACATATTTCTGTATTTGTAATTTAATTATACCAGAACACAGTGTTACATCAGTGGTGCAGTGGTTAAGACTGTTGCCTCACAGCAAGGGATTCTCCAGTTTGATTCTCAGCCGGGGTGCCTTCTTTGCAGAGTTTGCATGTTCTCCCAGTGTTCATGTGGGATTCCTCTCATATTCTAAAGATGTGCATCTGGAGCATTTCTCACTGGCCTCCACTGAAAATAGGCTCTGTCCTAGTTGAACTTTCCCAGTCAACAAATGTTAAATAATAATATATTTTGAAAACATTATTCAAGACACATTTTATATTTAATATTTCCTCTTGAATGAACGAGGATATTTGTAAAGTGTTGTACTAATTCATACAGCTATGCATATGCAAAAGAAAAAAAATGTGGTATTGTTTAGACAGGAATAAAGACTTATGAATATTAATATGTCGAAGAAATTCAAATACAGGTAAAGATTTGCCTTCTTTCTTTCAATCATAACTGAGGAAGAAATGAGATATAGCTGGGAGCAAAAAAGATTACAGAGACTGGTAGAATCTTCTGGTAAGTATAACAACTGTAACAAATTTGCATAAACAAAAAACATAACCTTAATAACCTTTCTTCAGCACTATTCATTAACCTGTCCAAAGCATTTGACATGGTCAATTATCAGATTCTCATCAACAAACTCAAATCCCTATCTTTAGATGCACCTACCATAACCTGGTTCCATTCCTACCTAGACAAAAGACAACAGGCAGTAATTTGGCATAAGACTCTTTCTACCCTCCAACCAGTTACCCTAGGTGCCCCTCAAGGGTCCATACTAGGACCTCTCCTCTTCTCAATATTAATTAACAACCTTCATCTAGCCATCCCCCAAGCCGCATGCATACAATATGCTGATGACTCCACACTAATATGCTCAGCCAAATCCACATATAAACTCATCTCTCTTACCCAGAAGACATTTAACACAGTTGAACAATGGTTTACACAGTGTTGCCTTCTTTTGAACCCCCAAAAAACTAAACTCCTCCTCTTTAATTCGACTCACAAGTCCTCTCCACTTGATTTCTCAGTTGCATCCACCAATGGTACCATTATATCACCCGAGCCAACCACCAAACTATTGGGTATCACCATAGATAATCTGAACTTTGACACCCATATCAACAATACAATAAAAACTGTCAACAAAAAAATTGGCTCCCTCTATAGGATTAAACCTTACCTTTCCCCCACAGCTAGAACAACCATAGCTCACACTCATCTAATCTCTACTCTCCTCTATCCCTCACCTATTTTTACTAACCTTTCAAAAAATAACCTCAGCAAACTGGAAACTTCCTACAATAACATCACTAGATTTGCAACAGGAAACCCTTACAGAACCCACCACTGCATAAATATAAAGCAGCTAGGATGGCTTGAACTACAAAACATAATTAAATTCCATCAACTAACCATTGCCCATAAAACTCTCTATAAACCATTCATTACTCCTATTCTATCTACCCTCATCACTCCATATACAAATCTGAAATCACTACATTCCTCACACAAAAATCTTCTACATACCTCTAAACCTAACAACAAGGCTGGTGAATCTCTCTTCTCTAATGCTGTTGGAAAAACTTGGAATCTTCTCCCCAGTAACCTTTCCTCTCTTCCCTCTCCATCACTCTTCAAAAATAGACTGAAACTCTACCTTAGAACACACTGGTTGTGCCCCTATACTAAACCTGACTAGGCATCTATCCACCAGATTAAACTTAGCTCTGCTTATCCCAGACTACTTATAAGCTACTATATATTCTATTATAGATTTTTTTCTCTTCAACTACTCTGTGTCTAGATTTATTTTCTTAAACTACACTGTGTCTAGTCTCTCTAAATACAAAGTATTCTCTTATACAAAATTTTTATTAGGAATTTTTTTTTGAATGGCTAACCATAGCTGAAATGTACCATGATTCCTGTTTACTGAAATGCAACAAAATGTAACGAATGAGATGAGTATCTGTAAATTTAGCTGTATTTGTAAATGTCTCATAAATGGTATTGTGTTTTTTTTTGTGTTTGTTGGAGCTTTTCTCCTCAGGCCTCCACTGAAAATGGACATATATCCAGTTGGACTAGCCCGGTCAACAAATGTAAAGTAAATAAAATAAATAAACAAATAATTCAAAAAACAACAAACAGACAGCCATTCAGGTTCATAACATCTGATACCTAGGGATGCCACCTATCTGTTTTTTTTCCTGACTTTCCAGAAATCAAACCAGATATCCAGTAGTTTGGAAAACATTGTACAAACTCTAGTATTCTATTTCAAAAAAGGAAACAGACTATCGGAGTTTAAAGGCAAGAAAAAACAAACTGCTACTAAACCAGCACAGCTCCTGATGCCAAACAGCAGGACTAAACGCCTCCCAAACACACGTATGCTTGTTCTGGAAGTCAAAGGCAAAAACAACAAGCTGCTACTAAGCCAACACAGTTCCTAATTCCAAGCAGCAGAACTAAACACATCCAATAAGCACAGTCATCCGTTTATTGGTGTCTTGTTTGCTTATCCCTTTGGAATTTAAAAAGACCTGCTTCAGTGAGTTTGGCTATCTGGCTGAGTTTATCTTTGATGAGTTTCACCTCTCTGACTGTGCTTATTGGAGGTGTTTAGTTCTGCTGCCTGGAATTAGGAACTGTGTTGGCTTAGTAGCAGCTTGTTGTTTTTGCCTTTGACTTCTAGAACAAGCATACGTGTGTTTGGGAGGCGTTTAGTCGTACTGTTTGGCATCAGGAGCTGTGCTGGTTTAGTAGAAGACTATCGGAGTTTGTTAAATCTGCTGATTTACTATGTTTTTTTTCACAAAAGCATAGTAAATCAGCTGAAAGCAAGCATCAGAAATGGAAACAGAGGGTGTTCTCCATCAGACTATTATAGCAACATCGCAAAATTGGCGGCATGTGGGTGGAAGAGGGGGTGGGAATGGGTGGACTTATAGGTGATGTGATGGGTGTTGCCTTAGTCCAGTTTTAGCCAAAATGAAAAGTGGCAGCCCTAACGATACCTTGGCATTTCACCTTCCAAGGATGACAATCACACTATTGCACCTGTATTTATACCCAGTGCCCCCTACTGGTGCCTTCAACAATTACATACCAATTTATAGCATTGTCGCCTCACAGTTAGACATTGCCCATTCGATTCTCAGCTAGAGTGCCTTCTGTGTGGCGACATGCATGAACAGGCGTTCCTTCATTGAAGGTTGTGCTTTAGGCCCAGAAAGCCAGCACGTAAAACTTTACTGCCAATCATTAGCGGACCGGAGTTCCGCTGTGGTGACCCCTAACTGGGAAAAGCCGAAAGACACAAACAATCTGTATAAAAATTTTGCATTTATTGCTATCTTTATCCATCTATATATAAATAATAATTCAATCATTCAGTTATAAACAATCTGCTTTATACATTCCTTTCATCTTCATAAATATTGCAAATCTCAAATACATGATAGGCTTTTGGAGTTAATAAATATTAACATATTGTCAAATTTACCTCCAAATTGAGCCCTTTTGGATGTTGTGTGCCATAATTAAGAATCATTTTACTCTCCAAGTTAAGTAACCTTTTATTGATATACCCCTCTTCATGAGGAACGTTCTTTATTTTGAGTCTTAAAAAGTCTATGTTTCAGAGTGTTTCACATTAAAAGGGTTGTTACACATTCACATACACTCAAAGACAAACATGCACACACATGCACACACACACACGCACAAACACACACACACACACACACACACACACACACACACACACACACACACACACACACACACACACACACACACACACACACACTCACACACTCACATACACACAAAGACAAATGAAGAAATAAGGATATTAGTGAAGAAAACAAAGTAGCCACAGTTACAGAGAAAGTATAGGACAACAAATTACCATGTTTTGCTCATGTGCAAGACAGCAGTAGGCAATTTGGTAAGGCATATTTGTGAGGCAGAGAGAGAGAGAGGAATAATTTAAGAGAAGTAGAAGACCAGATCAGTGATAGATAAATTGCATGACAGAATACATGACACAGGTAGACATCACTGCTGAAAAAGGTAAAAGAGTGGCTCTGAGATGAGAGGACGTGGCAACAGTTGATGTGACACCCTTCCCCAATATGTCCGTCTATGTTCTATCTATCTATCTATCTATCTATCTATCTATCTGTCTATCTATCTATCTATCTATCTATCTATCTATCTAAACTATCCATCTATATGTGCGTCTGCATGTATTTCTTTCTGTCCATCTATCCATCTAAATGTGCGTCTGTGTGTATTTCTTTCTATCCATCTATATGTGCGTCTGTGTGTATTTCTTTCTATCCATCTATATGTGCGTCTGTGTGTATTTCTTTCTATCCATCTATCCATCTATATGTGCGTCTTGTGTATTTCTTCCTATATATCTATCCTTCTATATGTGCATCTGTGTGTATTTCTTTCTATCCATCTATCCATCTATATGTGCATCTGTGTGTATTTCTTTCTATCCATCTATATGTGCGTCTGAGTATATTTCTTTCTATCCATCTATCCATCTATATGTGCGTCTGTGTGTATTTCTTTCTATCCATCTATCCATCTATATGTGCATCTGTGTGTATTTCTTTCTAACCATCTATCCATCTATATGTGCGTCTGTGTGTATTTCTTTCTATCCATCTATATGTGTGTCTGTGTGTATTTCTTTCTATCCATCCATCCATATATATGTGCGTCTGTGTGTATTTCTTTCTATCCATCCATCCATCTATATGTGCATCTGTGTGTATTTCTTTCTATCCATCCATCCATCCATCTATATGTGTGTCTGTGTGTATTTCTTTCTATCCATCCATCCATCTATATGTGCATCTGTGCGTATTTCTTTCTAGCTATCCATTCATCTATATGTGCGTCTGTGTGTATTTCTTTCTAGCTATCCATTCATCTATATGTGCATCTGTGTGTACTTCTTTCTAGCTATCCATCCATCTATATGTGCGTCTGTGTGTATTTCTTTATATCTATCCATCCATCCATCTATATGTGCGCCTGTGTGTATTTCTTTCTAGCTATCCATCCATCTATATGTGTGTCTGTGTATGTATTTCTTTCTAGCTATCCATCCATCTATATGTGCGTCTGTGTGTATTTCTTTCTAGCTATCCATCCATCTATATGTGCGTCTGTGTGTATTTCTTTCTAGCTATCCATCCATCTATATTTGCGTCTATGTGTATTTCTTTCTAGCTATCCATCCATCTATATGTGTGTGTGAGTGTATTTCTTTCTAGCTATCCATCCATCTATATGTGCGTGTGTGTGTATTTCTTTCTAGCTATCCATCCATCTATATGTGCGTCTGTGTGTATTTCTTTCTAGCTATCCATCCATCTATATGTGCGTCTGTGTGTATTTCTTTCTAGCTATCCAACCATCTATATGTGCATCCGTGTGTATTTCTTTCTAGCTATCCATCCATCTATATGAGCATCCATGTGTATTTCTTTCTAGCTCTCCATCCATCTATATGTGAGTCTGTGTGTATTTCTTTATAGCTATCCATCCATCTATATGTGCATCTGTGTGTATTTCTTTCTAGCTATCCATCCATCTATATGTGTGTCTGTGTATGTATTTCTTTCTAGCTATCCATCCATCTATATGTGCGTCCGTGTATGTATTTCTTTCTAGCTATCCATCTATATGTGCATCTGTGTGTATTTCTTTCTAGCTATCCATCCATCTATATGTGCGTCTGTGTATGTATTTCTTTCTAGCTATCCATCCATCTATATGTGCGTCTGTGTATGTATTTCTTTCTAGCTATCCATCTATATGTGCGTCTGTGTATGTATTTCTTTCTAGCTATCCATCCATCTATATGTGTGTCTGTGTATGTATTTCTTTCTAGCTATCCATCCATCTATATGTGCGTCTGTGTATGTATTTCTTTCTAGCTATCCATCCATCTATATGTGCGTCTGTGTATGTATTTCTTTCCTACTTTCCATCCATCTATATGTGCGTTTGTGTATGTATTTCTTTCTAGCTATCCATCCATCTATATGTGCGTCTGTGTATGTATTTCTTTCTAGCTATCCATCCATCTATATGTGCGTCTGTGTATGTATTTCTTTCTAGCTATCCATCCATCTATATGTGTGTCTGTGTATGTATTTCTTTCTAGCTATCCATCCATCTATATGTGCGTCTGTGTATGTATTTCTTTCTAGCTATCCATCCATCTATATGTGCGTCTGTGTATGTATTTCTTTCTAGCTATCCATCCATCTATATGTGCGTCTGTGTATGTATTTCTTTCTAGCTATCCATCCATCTATATGTGTGTCTGTGTATGTATTTCTTTCTAGCTATCCATCCATCTATATGTGCCTGTGTATGTATTTCTTTCTAGCTATCCATCCATCTATATGTGCATCTGTGTATGTATTTCTTTCTAGCTATCCATCCATCTATATGTGCATCTGTGTATGTATTTCTTTCTAGCTATCCATCCATCTATATGTGCGTCTGTGTATGTATTTCTTTCTAGCTATCCATCCATCTATATGTGAGTCTGTGTATGTATTTCTTTCTAGCTATCCATCCATCTATATGTGCGTCTTTGTATGTATTTCTTTCTAGCTATCCATCCATCTATATGTGCATCTGTGTATGTATTTCTTTCTAGCTATCCATCCATCTATATGTGCGTCTTTGTATGTATTTCTTTCTAGCTATCCATCCATCTATATGTGCGTCTTTGTATGCATTTCTTTCTAGCTATCCATCCATCTATATGTGCGTCTGTGTATGTATTTCTTTCTAGCTATCCATCCATTTATATGTGCGTCTGTGTATGTATGTCTTTTTAGCTATCCATCCATCTATATGTGCGTCCGTGTATGTATTTCTTTCTAGCTATCCATCCATCTATATGTGCGTCTGTGTATGTATTTCTTTCTAGCTATCCATCCATCTATATGTGCATCTCTGTATGTATGTATATATATATATATATATATATATATATATATATATATATATATATATATGGGTCTACTTCATATGATCGACAGCTCATTTGGTCGACAACCAGTACTCAAGGCACTTAACAGGGATTTGCCCCCCTCCCCAGTGTTGTGCAGCCCTGGAGTTGTTTTATATAGTTGGGGGGTGTGGGGGGCACAGCCCCCCACATTGGTCGTTGGTGGGGCCGAAGCCCCCCACCTATTTTCGTTTAATATGTGTAGTTTTTCTTGTATTTTCATGCTTTTAAATGAAAATAGATGGGGGGCTTCACCCCCCCACATCCCACTATTTGGGGGGGCTGTGCCCCCCGCCCCCCTAACTATATATGATAACTCCAGAGCTGCCCAACATTGGGGAGAGGGGCAAATCCCTGTTAATTGCCTTGAATACTGGTTGTCGACCAAATGAGTTGTCGACCAAATGGGTGTCGATCAAATCAATCATATGAAGTAGACCCATATATATATATATATATATATATATATATATATATATATATATATATATGTATATGTATATATATATATATATATATATATATATATATATATATACATATATAGATATATATTTTTATATAAAAATGCATAAATGTGCATGCTCATCCATGCACACACACACACACACACACACACACACACACACACACACACACACACGCTATGATGATGATGCTGAATAGGGTAAGTAATGCGCGCTGAATAAATCAATGCAAAGCAATGATATTCATTGTTCAGGGCTAGGATGAAGAATTTACATATTTTTTGGCTTTAGTTAGGAAGAAGGCTAAATGAGATGAACATGTGAGCTCTGTGATTGGATAAGAGAAGATAATTAGGCAGAGGAGGCTACAAAGAATGAAGGAGCTGAAAGATGACGTGAGGGAATTAGAGATAAATTAATGCAAAGTTTGGTAGAAAAGGCATAAGATGGGATATAAATGGTAAGATAGGCATAATGACATTAAAAGATGAAGGACAAAAGGCTTGTGTAAAGATTGTGAAGTCTGAGGAGGGGGACCACCATGATTGCAGATTAAGGAATTTTAATAATTGTTCTAGTTTTCATGCTAGACTGTATAGGAAGGTAAGCATTACAGGTGGTGTGATTAGGAAATGAGAGAGTCAGAAGCTTGGAGAAGACACTGGAGAACACACTAGAGAAGAACTGAACAAGGAATTATTAGGAGCCATTAGGCATTTGAAGCCTGTGAAAGAAGGAGGGGAGGCTGATGGTTACCCGGGAGTGCTGTGCAAACTGCTTAGGGATTGGGAGTTATGTTTAGAGACATAGCAAAAGAAGAGGATATTGCTGAAACTATGCTAGGGCCACCTTTATGGTGTACCAACAAACCACTAGAACTGAAGACCCAGGAAACTTAAACCTACCTCATTAGAAAATACTGATTCATATATTTTTGCAAGGCTATTGATTAGATGCAGGAGCAGGGAAGATTCATGACAAGTCAATCATCTGCTGACCACTGGAGGTTATGGCTGTTTTTTTCTTTTTTCTTTTCTTGAATGAGTGGAACAGGAAGGGCAGAGGAAGGCTGTTATTATCATGTCAGGCACTCAAACAAACAGTACACAAACTGAAGACTGATGTTCAAAATTTTAGAACATAGTCGGAGAAATGCGGTGAAGGCACTATACTCTGAACCAAAGGTAAGAATTACAGTCAACAAGAAATTGAGAAATAGATTTGGTAGGTCTGTCTATCATTTCCTAGTTTCTTTCTACTGGCAGTCAAAAGTTATAGCACAAAACTTTGCAATATGATAATAAAAGTATAAAGAGTAAGAATCATTCTGAATTTATTTGTGGACAATTGCATGTTCCTGCTAGGAGATGTTAGTAAGGTACGATCAAGTATAATGAAAATGTATGAGATTTTTAAAACAAATCACGGGTGCATTACCACCTTATAAAGCCAATCATAATAAGGATGAGGAGAGAGTTGAATGATAAGCAGTTTTTATCAAATTTAAAGAGAAGTGATGTATTCTTGGGGTTAAAAATGCACCCTTGTTTAGTGACATGGTAAATAATAATTTATTGCAATCATAAGATGATGTGAAATGTCTTTTAGATATGTTGTTTAATAGAGTGACACCTGTGACTGAACAGGAAGCAATAATTTCCGTAATGTTTTTGTCAATTAGTAATGTATTGTCTAAAGCATGATAACGCAAAGAGTATGTAATAGAATAAATCCAAAAACACCAGCACAAAGAAAGTAAATCCAAACACAAAATCCATGCACTTTACCAGTTGCCTTTTATTAAACGACCTGGTACCTCAGCCTTTCGCCTTCAATGGATCACAAAAAATGTGTATTTTTTCATGTGTGTATATATATATATATATATATATATATATATATATATATATATATATACACACAAGTTAATAACAATTATCACAAGCACCTAACATCAATTACTCAATCAGTCGCTGATATATCGCTGATATAATCACAAATTTAAAGTGACATTTACAATAAATTAGAAAGAGAAACAATGTATCAAAATAAACCACATATGAAATGTTAAATAACATACATAATATAATAATAATTATGGCATAATTAAATACCTAATTCCAAATTAAGTCCATGGGGCTTCAGAGTTTTAAATTTTAGAATCATTTAGTCTCCAATTCAGATGAATTAGTGAAGGTAGTGAGAAATATTGGTATATTATTAGTGAGGATGAGAATATAGGTCATCTTTTTCCTAAACATATCACTTTTTCTTATAAGAGGGGGAAAAATTTAAAAGAGTTATTGAATTATAACTTCTTGAAAGGGGATGAAAAGTATAATTTCTCTCCAGGTACACATCCTTGTGGTCACTGTAGTCTTTGTGAGAGGGTAATTAATGTAAATAGGATTAATGGTATACCCTTTGCTCCTAGATTTTACTTTAACTGTAGATCAATAGGAGTAGTGTATATTCTAGGTTGTTCATGTGTAGGCATTTGGTACATAGGGCAAACTAAAAGGATGGTTAGAATTCGTATTTTAGAGCATTTAAAAGATATTAGAAACCATAGTGAAATTAGCCCTGTGGCCCAGCATTTTCTTGATAAACATGGTGGTTGCCCAAATAGTTTGAGATTTTGTGTACTGGGTAAACCATTTTTTATTGGAGGAGGGGGGGACTATTCCTATAAATTACTTGAATTGGAGACTAAAATGATTCTAAAATTTAAAACTCTGAAGCCCCATGGACTTAATTTGGAATTAGGTATTTAATTATGCCATAATTATTATTATATTATGTATGTTATTTAACATTTCATATGTGGTTTATTTTGATACATTGTTTCTCTTTCTAATTTATTGTAAATGTCACTTTAAATTTGTGATTATATAAGCGATATATCAGCGACTGATTGATTAATTGATGTTAGGTGCTTGTGATAATTGTTATTAACTTGTATATATATATATATATATATATATATATATATATATATATATATACATGAAAAAATGCACATTTTTTGTGATCCATTGAAGGTGAAAGGCCGAGGTACCAGATCGTTTAATAAAAGGCAACTGGTAAAGTGCGTGGATTTTGTGTTTGGATTATGTAATAGAATAGTCTGAAGTGGAAAAAAAGACAGACTTAGCAAAGAATGGCTTAGAATGGTAAAATGTGAGAGTGGGTGGGTATGCCAGGATTTAGACATTTTAGGACTGCTATACATTTATCTCAGTGAGCATTGGGAGAAGTAGACATAGGTATCAGAAACGAAAGAGCGAAAAATCAGAATGATGTCTGTGGAGTTTAATATGGGTGGTATACAGCGGGTATTGATGGAATGAAGATCCCTTCTGTAAGGAAGATAGATTATGGAAAGAACCTTGGTGGATATTATATAGATTAACAGAGACAGGCCCTGTATTTGATGTGCAGAAGTGGATATTACACAGTTGGCGTAAGACACCCAAAGAAATTTAAAAGAGAAAGATGGTGAGATGAATCAAAATACTGAGGTGAGAATAAAAAAGTCAAAAGACATTCATGTATGGTGGAGGTGAAGTGGAATAAAAAAATGATGGGATGTGGAAAGACTTGTAGGAAATGTGATCTGTGGGAACTGACAGAGTTGTAACTAGCTCATCTAGTTTTCAGTGTCATTTCATAATCTAGCACCCCTTAATGTAAGTTGTGGAGCAAAAAAAAAACATCAGAAGCCACCCAGGTACCATTTTACCTCTTAACTATTCCAAGCAGAAAAAAATGCATTTAAATATGTAGCAAGCCATTTTTCACATTTGCTAGCTACAACTGGTATCATATATGAAACATTAGACAATTCAGTACTGCAGTCCTGACCACAAAAGCATTATCAGAATTCATTTCTGTATATACATTATAAATGTCAATATATACATAATTATTAGTACTAAACTACTAATCAATCTGCATCTTCTGATGATGCTCCTAACACCTTGTACTCAGGGAGGCTGGTCCCATTGCCCCACCCAATGTACACCACTGTGAATGTACGATAGGAACATTATTAATTCTATGGGTTTGTGATAAAAAAGTCACTGTCAAAGTCAGAGGTAGAAGAAAGAGTTGTAATGCAGTCTGTAGTTGGCTTGACAAAAGGGAAGGTAGCAAAAGGTAGAAAACCAAAGGAAACCAAAGTGAAAATACCAGGGGAAAAAGGAAAATCTGAAGAAGTGGATGAAGAGAATTTTAAGAAGCCTCGTGGTAGTAAATGATGAATTAAATTACAGGAAGAATGAAAGTCTTTGTATTAGGATGTGAAAATGAGGAGGAACTGTTTAGTATTAGAGTAAGTAGAAAAACAAGATGTTGTAGATGCAAAGTGAAGGCAGGTGAAACCTAGATGTCATGGAAACAATAGTGTAATTTGAGTACAGTCATGGAAAACAGAAATACTTTGGCCTGCATAACATAAAAATTGATATAATTACATGGAAATGGGCAACATTATTAAAATGAGGGCAATAGCACATGCAAATGAGGGTAAACAATATCATGAAGCAATTACAAAATGTATATATTTCACATGGAGAGATGCTACCACTAGAATTGTTGACTGTAGTAAAAAACAGACTGCAAGAACATGCACAGAGTAGCCAACAAATTAATGAATATGAATATGCAAGAGGCTGTGGTTATTGTCTGCAGTCAGAGAGATGCATATTGTCACTCTTGGTGACATTGAGTGTTCCATCTGTACCTAAAATACGGGTCTATTTTATTACAGTGAAAGTTTAGCTTGTTGAACACCGAAATGCCAAAAGCTAAACAGCAAAAATTTAAAACCACGAATGGCCAGTTCCTTGAATTTTTTCATAGGGAAAAATTTTGCTTGGCCATTATCTGGAACTTGCCCTTTTCCCCAATGTAGATCAATCTCGGAGTTGATATATCTAGTTAGGGGAGGTGGGGGATGTATCCCCTCAATTAGGGTTTAAAAGTTTTAGTGTCCGATGGCCAAGTAAAGTTTTTCCCTATGAAAACCTTTGTGGAAGTGGCCGTTCGCGGTTTTAAGATTTCACTGTTTAGCTGTTGATGTTTGGGTGTTCAACAAGCTAAGCAGTTGATTTTATAATATAGACCCTAAAATACCATGCTCTCTATGCCACTCCAGAAAAGCTTTTTTTGAATTTGTACTCTAACCCCCAGTGGGTATAGCCTGAATCTTTTAAAAATTGATGTTATGACCTTATATTTCAAACAAATGTTTTGCAGTCCACTAATGTATAGTAAATTGTCAAAGTCAAGTTAATGCCATCATCCTCCTCCTGCTCTTCTACCTTCATGCTTCCCATGGTTTGCCCTTCTCCTGAATTTATGCAGTTGGATTTACTGACTGAAATAAAAAAGAAGGAACATAATCTATTTCTGAATTCAAACTTTCAAATTGTAAAACCTCTAGTATTCCATGCAACTGCTCATGAAACCAGAGTATTCACTTCTGCATCTTCTTCTATCTGATGCCCTGTCATGAGAACTCCTCTTTTGCCAGGAGAAAATCAAATTGTTATTATAGTCTGTTTGATCTGTTTTTAACTTTTTCTTATACACATTTTTAATGTCTTCAGTAAGCTCACATATATTTTTTTTAAATGTCTATGCATTAGATTTAATAGATTCCTTAGGGTCATTGATCTCTCAGTTGTGTTTTAATCTGCAATAGAAACATAAGCTACAGGGATATAGAGAAGAAAGATTGCTTACAAGATGATGGCAAGAAATGTCATGAGGCATGCAGCAACTGTTTTGAATGGTTAGGCTTGGAAAAGGAAGTGAGAAGGCAGGATGAGAGATGCAAAGATAAGAGAAATTAATATTATGCCTTCTAATGCTAGAAACTTGGAGAGAGAACTGTTGTGACAGTTGTGACAGATGTCCCACTCACTAGGTTGAATAAGGAGAAGGTAACAGTCAGCTAGCAGGTGCCAGAATGTGACACATTACACACGCACTCAGGTCACTCCACAACAAGTACAAGTATGACTCTGTCATTGTCCATGTGGTTGTGAATGACCTGAAATGCACTTCCCTGGACTACATGAAAATAGACATGGTGGAGCTCTCAGATTATGTGGCCCAGGCAGGTATGACACGAGCCATGAGCAGTATCCTACTGTCACCCAGAATGATACCGCAGTACAAACAAAAAATGATTGACTTCAATAATTGATTAAGTTTCTGGTGCCATTCTAAGGGGATTCAGTATCTGTCTGATTGGGATGACATGATTAACAGACCTTAATGCTTTGCCAGAGATGGCCTGCATCTGTCACCCCTGGTTTTCTAGGTACTGGCTAAGGCTCTTGCCACCCCTGTACTGCCTTTTTTAGGTGGTGTTCTGATGACCTAATCACCACTGTAACAACTATAAATAAATGCAATCTGATGGTCATGCTGCTAAATGCTAGAAGTCTAAATCTCAAGATGAACTCGCTTAAAGCACTCCTCAAATTGGAGAACATTGACATTTGTGCTGTAACGGAGACCTGGTTTTAAGCAGCAGAAAGCACTCCTGCACTACCAGGCTATAACTCATTCCACAGCTTTTGGCCCTGAAACTTGGACTGAAGCTCCAAAGGCAGTGGTGTCTCTATATTCATAAAGGATATGCACACCTCCAAATCAGAAGCTCAGCATAATGCAACTGAGACACTTCAGGTACAACTAACATTGGGTAAGACGGCGATCCAGGTTATAGCCTGTTATAGGTCCCCAACCATCTCCCTAGACTCTCACTCCATGTTCCTAAGCATCCTGGCATCTATTAAGGTCCAACCCAATTCTCTCATACTAGGAGACATCACCTACCCCTCCATCAAATAGGAAAACTACTCAAGCACCAATACAATGGTCCAACGCTTCCTGGAATTCACCAATTCCAATGCCCTGGACCAGCTCATTCTGACCCCCACTAGAGGAAGCAACATCCTTGACCTGGTTATTACTAACATGGGCGACCATTGCTCTGCACCAATAGTCAATCCCTTCCTGTTCAAATCCAACCATAAACTAATCACCATGGAAATCCACATCTCTCCCACAGGAACAGCAAAGGTAACCACCTTGAAAAACTTCTGCAGAGCTGACTTTGGACACCTAAAAACAGAGGTGGCTAGCTTCCATGCCAATGGAATATATCTGCATGACTGCCCAATCATACAGCAATGCACTGTATAAACATGTACATAAATGCATAGAACTAACCATACCCAACAAAACCAAGACACTTTCCTCCAAAAAAAGGAAGCCAGTTAGGTGGTCCCCTGCCATTAATAAACTCTACAACAGAAGGAAGAAACTGTTGCAGAAAAAGGTGAAGTCCCAAGACTTAAAAAACTCCCTTATTAGCCTCAACAAAAAGTTGAGATCCCTCATCAAACCCTCTAAAGCCAGCTATGAAGGCAGAATTGCAGCAGACACTGAAAATGATCACAAAGCCTTTTATAGCTATATCAAGAACCTCCATGGCAATACCCAGATTTGCTCTGAGTTACTACACAATGGTACCTCCTACACTGAGCCAACAGATATTGCCAACATACTGGCAGACAGATTCAGTGCCAACTTTACCCCCCCCCAAAGAATTAATCACAATACAGGAATAAATGACTGGCACCCAGCATTACTGCAGCACAGGTTAAAGCTGCATAGTCCAAGGCCAAGAATACAGCTTCCATAGGACTTGATAATATCCCTGGCTGTGTTCTACATTAAGTACAAAGTGAACTGGCACCACATCTGTGTGCCCTGTTCAGTCACAGCCTAACCTCAGGCTTTGTCCCTACCGAATGGCATATTGCTACAGTCATCCCTCTCCATAAAGGGGGAGTGACTACAGACTCTTGAAATTATTGCCCCATTAACCTGACAAGTCTGATATGGAAAGCTATGGAGCTCATCATCATGGACCTGATTAACAAAGATATAGGAAATCTCCAAACTCTAGACCCCACACAATTTGGCTTTGTGAAAGGGAGATCATGTCTGCTCAACCTGGTTGACTTCTTTGAGTCTGTCACCAGGGCTGTGGATGAAGGTAAGGCAGTGGATACATCCTGCAACAAGAAACATGAAAACCAAGAAAAAGCTAGTATACAGGAAAATCCAGGAACTCTGAAGTTCAATAAAGGCTGTTGAAAAACCCCAACTGTATTAGCGTACACACACAGTTTTATTGACGCTTTCATCAAAGTGACTTCATCAGAAAACACGCCAAATGATACTAAAAATGTGTTGTTCACAACCTATATATAATGAGTCAATAAGCAATTTACATCAATAATTGAATAATTAAAATAATTAATTAAATCTGTACCATATACCGAGGTGGTGAACGATTCCTTGTTGGACATGAGTTTGCATCCTACTTCTTCAACAAATGATTCCGGTTTGTTGAAGCTATTATTAGCTTCCATGGCTGACATTCAAAAATCTCTTCGTCTACTGACCTCTAACCAAGGTGAAGGGCGAGAATGGCCAGGTAGTTCAGACGATGATCAGGTGCAGTAATTAAATTTAATACTAATAATTTCTCAGCACTGCCAAGGGTGGTTACTGACAGTGAAAATGGGCATTTACAATATAATAATATCCGCTCAGTTTTGGACAATAGATTTGACCCTTTCAATAGAGCGGATTACAGAATGACTAGGCTAAAATGGAGAAATATCACAACAAATATGAAAAATTAAGTAGAATGTTAAAGAAATACAGGTCCCTTCACCTTGAGAACAGGTACTTTGAGTGTTGCATTGAACTTTCTATAGTGCCGAAGGAGTTGAGATTTTTTAAGTGTCCGAATGGCATAGATTCCAGCTACCCTTTTTTAATGAACTTATTGAATTTTTCAATAATGCAGGATTGCAATTGTTGAAACTACTTATTGAAAACAATTCTAACAGATGGAAATGTTGAATGGTGAAATTTTGACAGCTGATGAGGAAGTCTTTGCCTTATCTAAATAATTTAAGGAGGACTCTATATATGAGCAGGTTTTGAGTGATGTGGAGCAGCATGAAAACAACGTGATTGTCAGAAAGCATAATAAGTTGTTACATGATGTAACAGCTTATGAGAACAAAACTGCTTTTAATTCTTTCAACCCTTTATTCCAAAAGGAAAATAAAAATAAGGGGTCAGCTGGTTTCAACAATAGTGGGAATTACAATGGTATATCTTTTAGGGTTAACAGCTCAGTCGGATCTAGAGGTCGATCTTATGCAAGGAACTACAGATCTAATAGCCAATCAAAACCTCCAAATTCTTGGCCGAGGTTATTTCTGGTTGAGACAAATGAACCGTTGCTTCCACAATGTGAAAAAGGTGACTCATTCAGTTCCAATTTGGGTAATTCATCTAGCAATTCGGGTGGAGCTAGATCAAAAGTTTTTTTTATCCAAGAGGGAACCGAAAGTGAGCAGAATGAGGTCAATAAAAACGAGGGCACAAACAACTTCGGAATCCTCGAGGGACGAGCAGTAAGACTCGAAATATTTAACATTATTAACTTGTCTAATGTTGTTTTAACTGATGAACAAACTAATGTTTTGAAGTCTGGGTTCAATTTTGTTCCCGCAAAAAGAGCTGAATACAGTAAAGCTGCTATTGACTTTAGACAATATATGCGTAAGCTGAATTTACAGTATTTGCTACATAATGGGCCAGATTCACGAAGGCTTGCACGGAGTCTAAGAGTAGAGTAAGACTCCAGCCAGCCAACATGTCTGCCAAGCGATCCAGGAACAGCTGGCAGGGGCGTGCAAGAGAGCTCCTAAAATGACTCTTGCACGGACAGTGTTAGTTTATGCAAATTACCTCATTTGCTGCTGAAAGCTATGCAAATGAGGTAAATTTGTGATCCAGAAACACTAACCTGTCTGAGTAAGAGCAGTATTATTTGCAGAAATGTACTCGGTTGGCAACTGAGTACCATTCTGCAAATAGCAAAACGGAGCTATGCCAGCTGCAAATAAAAGCTGCATCCAGTTGAGGAAGTATGCCAAATATCCAGCCATTGGCATTTTTATCTGTTGCAAAATAATAAAAAATATTTTTTTTCCCTCAATCTCCAAAGTTTAAGCATAGCACAGCGCCGCGCAAATGTGCAGCACTCTAAAAATGAGAAAAAATAAATAAAAGCCAAAAATAGGCATTTTATTCACAATATTCATCTGCCATGCAGGTGAATGGCAGGCTGAAGACAACATGGTTACTGTGTAGTGGTTGTTAAGGGGGGAAGCTCAGTCTGAGAGATGTAACCAAGCATTAGTAGGCAATCCTATGCAAATGAGTATAAGGATAGTGAATCCCAATTTTCCCTGCCATGTGAACCATGTCCTTAGAGTGTAAGAGTAGGATTAGGGGAGTAACAGAGTAGAAGATTAGTGACAACATGAGGGGGTATGTATCAAAAAGACTGTAAGCTTATTGGAGCAGAGTGGCATGTGTTTGCTGTGAGTTACTCAGGACTGGAAGAGGAGTGTCTACAGTTATCTAAACTGAAACCCAGAAACCGAAGGTGTATGCCGTGGCTATCACTAAAGTTTCTTGCAAAGCTGCTTACACTGTGCGTGCGCGTGTTCATGCATGTAAACCCGTGTAAGCCTGTGTGCGCGTGTGTGCACCCGTGTAAGCCTGAGTAAGGCTGTCTAAGCCTGTATACACGAATGTGCACCCGCCGAAGACTGTGTAAGCCTGTGTAACCCTGCAGGCGCATGTGCACCCGTCTAAGCCTGTGTGCGCTCCTGTGCACATGTTTGTGCTTGTTTGCATGGCGCTGCCCCCTGTGGAAACAGAAAGGGAAAAGGAAGGAAAAGAAGTAGTAAGAAGTTAACCAAGGAGAACTAGCAGAGCTGCCAGGTGAAATCAATCAGAATCAGACAATTACACAGGCAGTACACTAGCCCAGCCCAGCCCAACCCTTAAAACTCTGCAAACAACATTCCCCCATGTTTTTCTCAGAAACACTGCAACACTGCAGTCAACAAAGAGAAGTGAAAACTTAAAAAGCTTAACTGAGACAAAAAAATGTTAGGGGCTGCCATTGTTTTTATAAGGCAACATGTGCAAAATGCTGAGGGTGGTGCCATTGCGAATGCTGCTGAGCAACCCACAGTGAGGAGACAGAGAAGAGTGTACAGACCCAGGGTAACCTACCAGGGGCTACATGAGCTGGAGATAGTGGAGTGCTATAGAGTGGACAGAGAGCTCCTGCAGCAAATTGTTGAGCTGTTCAGGCCATGCCTCACACACAAAACCAACAGAGCTAAACCCATCCCAGTGGAAACCAAGGTATGTGTTGGCCTAAGAATACTAGCAACAGGTACCTTCCAGAGACCAACTGGTGATATGATGGGGATTTCACAGGCATCAGCATCCAGGGTACTGCACCAGTTCCTGAATGCCATGTCAGCACGTCGGTGATCATGTATATTTCCCCAATTCCCGTGAGGTAATTGGCCAGCAATATGCATCTCTTCCATCAAATAGCAGAATAGCCTGAGGTAGTGGGTGCAATTGACTGCACGCACATACACATCAACGCACCAGCTGGTGAGAGGGGTAGGGCCTACATCAACTGCAAGGGCTTCCACTCCATCAACTGCCTGGTCTGCCCAGCATGAAAATAAAAAGCAGTGACAGGGCTCGACCCCAGGATACTGTGCACTATAGTCACAGTACTGAACCACTAAGCCATGATAGCATTTCAGTGTCACAGACACAGCAGGACAATTGTACACTAATGCAAACACAAAGAAATGCTGTATCATGCCCCTAAAGAGGCAAATGGGTAACCTCCCCCACACGCCTATGCAGAAAGAGAACATCAGGCCAGGCGGTGTGATGTTGGTTGTGTAGGCTATGAAGTCGCAAGCTAATATACGTGACACTGGACGCTAAGATCTGTAGTACAGTAGTATGCCTCAAGCCAGTACGATAGGCAACAGTACAGACTTGAAATGGTGTCCTGTACATAGCAGTGCAGGCATAGCAAATGTGTGTAAGTGTCAGGTGAAACCCACATTCTATGTACACCCACAGTAACAATCAGGTGTGCCCCCGGGTAGAAATGTACAAAGAATAGCTGTCCCCCCTGTATGTAGAAATGTTGATAAGTCTATGCAAAGTGTCTCATGGAAGCCCTGCAGATGCAGCATGATCCCTGTTGATCTATGACACAAAGGTGAGCCCTGCTGTAAAAATACAACTTGATTTACCATACACATATAGTATAAATGTCTCTACCGGGCGTGCTCACACACTCCAACAAATGTAGTGGATTACATTCAGCATCACACTGAAAGGTCATACTGGGCATGATCACACACTTAAAGAAACGAAGCAAATGTCAGGCAGCAACATACTGAAAGGTCATACTGGGCATGCTCACACACCTAGGCTAAATATGGATGTGATAATAAGGGATCTATGGACAAATGTGGATAGTCATCTCTACTTCCAGAAACACATTCACAAAGAGGTCAGAAAATCATGCTATGGGTTCACACAAACTGCCAAGGTCTGAGCATGTAGGTCAAAGGAGGTTCCCACTACTCAGCAGTCATCAGACCTGTCAGAGAGTACCACAATACACTTGCGATGAATCTGACTAGGCAAGTTCAGCAGCTAGAAAGACCAATGAAGTACCTTAACAAGAGGATTACTGGCTTCAAATAGTTGCCCCATGCAACAAGACTGAATGTAACCCAATCTGTACTCTGTTGCATACTGTCTACTCAGGAGATCTCTGCCCAACAGACAGGTCCATTTCATGGTTACACTCAGATCTGTTCTGAGTTACAACTCAATGGCACTAAATGTACAGAGCCAACTGATATTGCCAACATCCTGGCAGATAGGATCAGTGTTAACTTTACCCCCTCTCACCCATGAAAGAGCACACCTCTATAACGGAAGACTGCAAAGTTGCTGTCATCATGGCTGCACAGGTAAAAAACACTCTCCAAAGCCAGTATCACAGCAGCCATGGGACTAGATAACTTCCCAGGTGTTGTAGTATCTACTTCCCTGAAGTAACTATTATCATGGAAGGTCTGTGGCTACTTAAGTTTCCAGAGGACTGCAAACTAGGAGCCATAACTGTAAACACTAAAGATGTGGACATCCTACAAAAGGACCTCACTGAGACAGATGGCTGTTGTCAAAGCCATGGGCTCTAGCTCAATGCCAAAAGGTGCATTGTCATCCCCTTTGTTAAAAACTCTGTAGCCAAGAACTACAACATAGGTGGTAGTATACTTCACACTGAAAGTGTGACAAGAGACCCTGGGTCACAGGTGGACAGTGGATGCAACTGTGATAATCACATTCCCACAGTAGTCAGGAAACCCTCCTATGTGGCACACCTCATCACAAAATATGTCTCATGCAGAATAGAAGAGGACATTGTTCCCCTCTACTCATCACTCACTAGAACTATAATAGAGTACAACGCCACTGTTGCTATGTACCTCACAAGACAACTAAAACAACTGGAAAGCCAGCAGCAATACCTAACAAAGAGCATTAGTGGCCTGAAATACATGCCATACACAGATCATTGCAAAATGCTCCATCCGTACTCCCTTGCATATCGCCTACTCAGAGGTGTTCACTGCCTAACATACAAAGCTATGTCAAACACAGAGCTGTTTGAGATGCTCCACATAAAACACTCACAATCCCTCTGACCTTTGGACCCAAAACCACGAGTGAAATACAAAAGGAAGGGATGTACCCATTTACCTTATGGATACCCACACCTTCAAGTTAGTGGCACAGCATGAGGCCTTGGAGATCATGCATGTGCAACTAACATTGGGCAAAGCTGCCCATCAGATTGTAGCCTGCTACAGTTCACGTACCTTGTCTCAGGAACCTCACTCAGTATTCTGGAGAACAGTGGCAAATATAAAGGTCCTATCAAACACCATTATATGAGGAGATTACAACTACCCAAACATTGAGTGGTGGAATTACTCGTGTACAACGTCCTTTGACCAATGTTTCCTAGAGTTTAAAAACTCTAACACCCTGGAACAGCTGGTCACCACGCCCATGAGATGTGACAACATACTGGACATGATCATCACCAACATGGGGTACCAGTGTTCCACAACAGAGGTAAAACCCTCGCTGGTAATATCAGATCATTAAGTAATCACACTGGACATCCACATTCCACCCCCCCCACCCAGTCAATGAAACCACTGTGAAGACATTTGCAAAAGCAAACTGCACACTTCCCAAGACCAAAGTGGAATGTTCTGAAGACCTCTTGCTATAGGATAATGGTATGCCATCTGCAGAATCATTTACAAGTGCATCCTATGAGCATCTACAGGGATGCATGGAATGAGACATCACAAAGAAAACAAAGATGCATTCCTCCAAAAATAGGACAACAATCAGGTGGTTGTTGGCCATAAATAAGCTAGACAACAGAAGGAGGAAATGAACACATGATAGATCCAATCACACTAAAGGAAAGGCATCACTGATCATTATCAGGAAGAAACAATGATCGCTCATAAAATAATCCAAGGACAGTTTCTAAAGGCAAATAGCCAAGGAATATAAGAATAACAACCACAAAGACTTTGGTAGCTATACCAGACATGTAGGTGTCAACTTCCAAATATGCTGTCAGCTACTGAAAAAAGGAAAGAAATACACCAAACCAACTTTCATTGCCCACATTCAGGGGGACAAGTTCAGCGTAAACTCCCCCCCATCACCCCCAAAAGGGCCTGTGTCCATCACAGAAGGATGCAGAGCCCCAGACATCATGGACATGCAGGTAAAGACATCCCTCACCAAAGCTAAGAACACAGCATCAATGTGACTGGATGGTTTCCCAGTCTGCGTCTTACACTAGGCCCATAAGGAACTACACCCTCACCTACATTCACTGTTCAGACTCAAGCGTACCACAGGCTATGTACCCAAAGAATGGCATACACTGACAGTCATCCAGCTCCACAAAGGGGGTACCACAACAGAACCTGCAAACTATTTCCCAATATGTCTACTCAGCCTGGTCTAAAGAGCTATTGAGCAAATTGTCATGAAACCCATAAACTGAGATATTGGAGACCTCCCAACACTGGACTCTACACAACTTTGCCTTGTTAAAGGCAGATCCTGGCTCCCAAACCTAGTTGACTTATTTCAAACAGTTACCAAGGACATAGATGGAGGTGAAAGTAGTCCACACAGCCCACCTGGACCTCACAAAGGACTTTCTACACCATTCCCCACTCTGTCATCATGGACAAGTGTACCAGATTGAACATTAACAGCTATGTCACAGGATGGGTGGCCAAGTGGCTCACAGATCAAACACATATGTTCAGAGTTGTGGGTGCCATGTCCAACTCTAAGCCAGTCACAAATGGCATCCCACAGGTCTTGGTCCTAGGACCCCACCTGTTCAGTAGATACTGCTCAGAGGTACAGGCAAGCATGGGAGGTGTATGGCTGAACAGGTTTGCAGATGAATGGTAACTGTGGTCCATAATCGACTGCATGGCTGACACAGACATCCTTCAGAAGTGTCTTACAGAGACAGATACCTGGTGTCAAAACAATGCCCTCAAGCTGAATGGCAAAGAATGCATAGCCATTCCCTTTGGGTAAAACAAAGTGCACACAAATTACCACATAGGTGGTAATCCAGTATGTACGGAGAAAGTCATTATGGCCCTGGGGACACAGGTAGATAGTAAACTCCCCTTTGATGATCACATGGCCAAAGTGTTTAGACATTCCTTCAATGTAGCCCACCTAATGTCACCTAAGGTAATCCACTTTGCATAGTCTGATGATGTCACCATCCTACAAATATACCTGTGGAAAGGATAACACACAGTAATGTGTATAGCGTGGCGTGTAAATGCATACTCCTGTAGTATCGTTAAGTAGGGGTTTGAATCCTGTACTTGACAAGTGTGTGTGTGGCCTCCTGCTGAAGGAGCAACTTTTTAGGAGAGTAATAAAACACCTTAAAAGTGGTAAACTAATCTTTGTCAAATCTGATGATGTCACCATCCTACAAATATACCTGTGGAAAAGAGAGCACCTAGTAATGTGTATAGTGCGTCATGTTAATGTAAACTCCTCTAATAGCATGAAGTTATTAGGTAGGGGTTTGAATCCTGCACTTGACAACGGTGTGTGTGTGTGGTCTCCTGGTGAAGGACCAACCTTTTAGGAGAGTAGTAAAACACCTTAAAAGTGGTAAACTAATCTTTGTCAAGTCTGATGATGTCACCATCCTACAAATATACCTGTGGAAACAAGAACTCCCAGTAATGTGTATAGTGTGTCGTGTTAATGCGTACTCTAGTATCATGAAGTAGTTAGGTAGGGGTTTGAATCCTGCACTTGACAAGTGTGTGTGTGTTTGTGTGTGGTCTCTTGGTACAGGAGCAACTTTTTGGAGAGCAGTAAAACACCTTAAAAGTGGTAAACTAATCTTTGTCAAGTCTGATGATGTCACCATCCTACAAATATACCTGTGGAAAATAGAACACCCAGTAATGTGTATAGCATGTTGTGTTAATGCGTACTCCTCTAGTATCATGAAATAGTTAGGTAAGGGTTTGAATCCTGCACTTGGTGAGTGTGTGCTGTATGTGTGTGATACTGTTGGTCAATGTGTTATGGGTTTTGCTTTTACTACTGTATGACATATCAGTATGCATGGCACATGTGAGCAAGCTGTGTGGCAAATACATATACGTACATGTTACCTCATTTATTGCATGTGTGGGAACCCTGCTTTCTCCAAGAACACAGCTGTCACCTTTGCCAGACTGTGCTGCTGCTTCCCAGACCTTAGGTCACATCTGTATGCTTGTGACAAGGCCACCCACTGCAGTGATCCCTGGACTAGGTAATCCGTGTCACACATACTCATTACAGTTGCTATTGAAATGTGTGAGTGAGGGTTTATGGCCGAGGTATATGTCAGACCTGTTCAAACGCAGCAAAGTCTGTAAATAATGACTATTCATTACAGGTGTACAACATCCTTTGTGGATATGCATGCAGAACCCTTATTGCTTATGTGATCCACTGAGGGATTTCAAAATACCTTTGGAAATGTGATTATCAAAGGAGAGATGATGCAACACTTGGTTGCATGTACACATCGGTACCTGTACAGCATGTTGGTGGCTACTACCTATGTGGTACTGTGGGGTAATATGTTCCGTAAAGGTGGATGACTATGCTTAGTTTGGCTTATAGCTTTACAGCATGGGTTTGACAACAGGCATCTGTCTGTATGATACCCTTGTGGAGGATGTAATTGTCATCTGGAGAATGCATTATAGGCCACAGTATGCATTACCAGACATGGACAGACATATTCCTACTGTGATTGTTTGTACCTAAGAGAGCTATATGCCAAACAGGAGTGGTTTCAGTAATGGGTGCAGGTGAATACCACTCGTTACTGGCATAGTATAGTACCTGAAGGATCCAAATGTTGCTGTGTGTCCTACATCTGTGCGTCAGTTGTCAAGACATCATCTAACGATTGGTTATGGTCAGGCTGTTGAAGTTATGTATACTACCAGAATGCAAAACAATGACAGATAGTAACAGTATCACCCACAGCACAGTGTCAGACCATGTCATACACACATGTGTAGTCAGGTTCCTAAATGTGTGTAGTACAATGCATACTGGCCTCCAATAGAAACTATGGAGTGTTAACACTGTGTAATACAGGGCATGTCACCCTGGCCATGTGTCCACTATGCACATACATGCAGACAGTGCAACTCCACCATGTTCACAAATGTACACCTGCAAATCTGAGCTACACACATCCCATACATGCTGTCCACTCTCTAACACATGCTGCCAATATTTCACACATCAGCCAAGTGGCACATGGGCGGACAATACACTATTGGAACTAACCCTGGTGTAAACAATACTACATTGACAATCATAGATTTAATGCATCATGCCTGTTCAGCTACACCTTCAAGCATATCATTACACTCTACTTCTGACAACATGCTAACATTGCTATACTGCTATAAAGTCACCCTGTGCATCAGTACCATGGTAGCCTGTTCCTACATCGATGTTACAGATGACAGGAGGTAGCACAGGTTTCATCATATGCACAGGGTGTGTTGGTTTGCCAGATGCTTACAGTGAGCCATCCAATCGACGTGTGTGTGTGTGTGTGTGTGTGTGTGTGTGTGTGTGTGTGTGTGTGTGTGTGTATGTGTGTGTATGTGTGTGTGCATGTGTCTATGTGTGTGTGTGTGTGTGTGTGTGTGTGTGTGAGGGGCAAGAGTACTGCTATGGGCCAATGTTGATGTAATGTGTGCGGGTATGTGTTAGCCCTAGGTGTGTGGTTTATGTGTGTGTGTGTCTGCATGCACACAGTTCCACCATGTGGCCACCATATACGGGTATTTGTGGGACAGCCACAGACTGTACCTGCCAGGCTTTACAGATCACCGTCTTGGGCCATGGATACGGTACCTGTGCCTGGAAGGGTGCTACTGACACTATCAGGTACTAAGTCAGACTGGGTACTATCCACAGAGGTAGATGGATGTACACTGGAGCCAGGTCCCTACTTGGACTGTCCAGAGCCACGTGCATGTGGTCTTCTAGGACGTTCTATGGACAGCCCACCCCCAACATTGCTGGGGCTGGTACTGGCACTACGGGAGTGGCTGTGACTTGATGGACGTCTGCGGTGGCTGTCAGCTGCTGATGTTGCTGGCATACATCCACATCTATGACCCAACCATCCCGCACTGTCTTGACACATGGAAATGACATTGCAGAGGACATCTAATGTCTCTCCCAAACATCTATCAGTGACCTCGGTGTAATTACGAATGGCACCTGCTAGGTCACGGATACTGTCAATGATAGCGGTGTTATGTGCCCTCTGTGCCCTTAGTCCCTGTCTGGTGTACCGTTCCATATGCGCCTGTGCCTCCATGACAACCTGGAACATGCGTGAGGTCGTAAGACCTGTAGCACATCTACCAGTGGCATGATGAGCATCAGTGCTCCGACGAGAACCCCTGGACATCTGCCTATGTGGTACCCTTCCAGACATCTGGGTATGGCTGCTGTGTCAGGATGCATGTGCCATGGATACCTCACTGTCCTGGCCAATGCCGACTGTACGCTGTCCCTCAGCTAAGGGCATTGGTGATGGATGTATTGGCAGTATGACTGTGTGCATGGATGGGGTGGACACTTGTGTACTGTTGATTGGTGGCCCAACGACAGACCCTGGCAAACATGCCTGTGCCTCAACACACCTATCATCAGTATCACTATTTTGCTCAGTGACATCAGTTTCCCTGCTGCAGTGAACCAGCCCAAAGTTAGCACCTGTGAGAGGAAGACAGGAAACACACTTTACGACCTGTACATGATGTCGACACACATGCACGCATGCACACATGCACACATGCACACATGCACATATGCACACATGCACACAAATGCACTCCTCACTAAAACAGACACACACACACACGCCACCAGCAATCCAGAACATACTCAATAGCGGGTGATGGTGGGGTACAGTATCACAAGGCAAACAGTTATATCACACGTGTCAGCATGCAGGACGTGTGTTTCCCAACAGCATGCAGTGTGGGTGTTGACAGCCCTTGCCCATAACACTATACATGTCCTTGATGCATGTGTGTTGTTGTTCAGTGATTGGCCTCACCCTGGAACACACTGTGTACATGGACACGACATTGCTGTGCAAGTATTAAAAGCTCTACAATGTCCTGTGCACCACCTCTCACAGGTATACATACCATGGTTGGATGTGTATCTGTGTGTCACATAGATATCCATTTCTGATTAGAGCATCTGTTTCTTTAGCAGATAATTGTGGACACAGGTTTAGCACATGCATGCTATGTATACACACAGGATGAGTGGTGCATGTATACCTGATGGAATACCATTGCTCAACATAGCCATTGTACAGTGGTTGTGGTAAGTGTAGGACATTTTGTGGACATGCCAGTGCCAGACATGACATGGCATGCTACAACACAACTGCAACATTAAACATCACACAGACACAGTGTGTGTCATGTGACCTATACACTCAATAGCATTACAAGACATATATGTGTCACTTTGTACAAATGGTGATTGCTATGCATATTGTGTACAGGTGCCTATGTTTGCACACACACAACACTGAGGTGCATAGCAGGTAATGCTATGTGCAGTACTGTGGTCACTGTAACTGGATAGGGTGTACTTCCATGAGCCATCATCATGCAGCATCATGCGGTTACTCAAGGCTACTAATGTGTGCCAGACCGGCACATACCATGCTGTACCAGAACTGCAGTACCATGGCTGCATTCACCATTTCACAGCCAGTTGTTACATGGGTTTGTAAGGTTCACAATAGGGGGCATTGCCTAACATGAATGTGTTATGTGTTGAAGAGTGTCGCTCAGCCACATGTGAGGCATCTACCCCTCAGGTATATTATGTGTGCTGTGTGCATGACGTTTGGGATGCTGTAGTGTGACCTTAAAGTGGGTGTCTGAATACGCCATTTGTAGCATGTTAACGTGTACTGCATATGACAAAGTTGTGTATGTTGTGTGCATGTGTATCGACTCTGCCTATCCAATGTCCACTTCAGTGTTGCCACAATTGTGTGGGATGCTCTGTGTATTGTATGTGTTTTAGGCAGCTACCCATGTTACTGGGATGTGCATAGTCTCACAGCAAACATGCACAGCATGCATTATGCATAGGTGTGTTACGTGTACATGGCCTACACCTCACCTATGACATGCACATTTAATTAGCAATATTAAAGGTAGAACACACTCACCAGCATGGGTCTGCTGCCTTGCTGTCACACCAGAGGGACCTACAAGGATACGAGACACTTTGTCAGTGGCAACAACTGTGGCATTGCTACTGTGTGTTTACAATCTTACAGTAGTACAATGGTTGACAGTCACAGGCCTACAGATTCTATTCCTAATTATTAGTATTGCACAACACTAGGCACCACATCATCTAACTACACAGTACAAATCTCACATAAGCATGCTCTACCAATAAAGGTAACAGTAGTCTACAGCTATGCCATGTTACCTGCATGCTCCATGTCAACTTGCTGGGTGGCTCCAGCCTCCATGATGACACATGTTACTTGTTGTGGTTGTTGTTGGCCAGGAGCCACCTGGCTCAGGAGCTGCTCCTCCACTCTGGTGAGGGGGGATGGATGGCTACTCCCCTATCTGTGGCAAGCTGTTGTCTGCGGATATCAGATGCATGCTGCCGGACATGTCTAATTTAATAACTGCAGTGATGGCATACCTGCTCATATGTCTGGTTATGCATGCCTATGTCATTTACCCTATGGACAAGATCTTGCCACAATGCAGTCCGCTCATGCTGGTCCTGGCTGGTTCTGGAGAACAGCAGGGTATAGTGCTGCACCAGGCTGGCTGTGATCAGTTCTTCCTTCGCCGTGTTATAGGCGGGATTACGATGGTGGGACATAACCCTGGAAGACAATGAAACAATATGTGTGAGCAAGTCATGTGGCACACATAACATTCTAAAGTACAGATATCAATTAACTGCCATATACAGCAACTGATTGGCTGTCAGAAGATACACACTTTCAATACCACATATCAGTTCTCAACCCACAACTGCCTGACAGTGCCTGGCACACTCTATATATCAAACCATGTTTTGCACAGCAACAAAGTTAAAACAGTATGTAAGGCTATACAACAGTGCATGGCACACTGTATGTGACACAATGCACCACCTAGCCACAGGAGGTATATATCATGCTAATGCATCATGAAATATGTAATCCATTGCAATGATTGTAAAGTCCAGTGACAGTATTACCAGTATACCACACTAGTCGTTGATGGCAGATCCCTGCCTAACATATGTGCACATTCGTGAATATAGGTGGCATACTGCTGTACTAGGCTATACATGTTGCTAGATACGCAGTTATATCCTGTAACGCACATATGACCGAGGCCATGGTACAGGCATACACACACACACACACACACACACACACACACACACACACACACACACACACACACATCAGACATACATACCAGACACATAGGTATTGCAACCCAGGTGACCTTTACCTGTGTACCTTACAGTACTTTGTGTCAGTAGTTACAAGACCTTATGCCTGAGGTATGTAATCTGTGAGGACTACAGGGAACACACGAAACAGTGGTTCCAATAAATACAGACGTACACCATACTGTGTTGTTTAGGCATACAGCTTCAGGTAGTACTACAGTTCATACAGGAGTTGGATTCACCAGCAGTAGCACTCAATAAGCATACATGTACTGCTTTAGCCTACAATGGGCACCCCATTCGACAACAAGGGACTACGTCAGACTGTATGGCATACTGCTTTTTCAGCCTAGCAATTGTATACACAACTTTTGCTGGGATCACAGCTAGGACACATAATACCATGACAGAAACAGTTTCCCACTAAGCTATCACACATATACTAAACTCTGACACATTCACCATTACACTTAGTCAACCTCAGATAGCAATTATTGCAACAAGTACATGTGGGTGTGTATCACTTCATAGGTAGGTAAGAGGCTATTGGCCATAGGGCCTATAGAAGCCTAGCCATCCACTACCCTGGCCTTTGACACACAGGTCATTATATTTCACGCAGCCCTGTCAAGCAGAGACACAGAGGTGATTGCCTGGGTGCATTCACTATCTCCCATACAATCTTCAGGATTATTTATGATGACTGCTAATTAGGAGCTTTGTTTGCTATGGATATTCGGTTTGTTCCAGAGTATGGGATGTCTTTGAGATAGGAATCTATCCCTCCATCATGTGCTGTTTATTGTAGTCTAAAGGTTTGGGTCCCTAGAGCATGTAGCTCATAGAGATTGTGATCTGTTCACGTCCAACAGCTCTGGATTTGACATAGCTTAGTATGTTAGGAAGAGGTCACCTCTGGGTAGGCGGTATGCAACACAGTCTAGTTGTGGGTTTGTGAGATGGTCTGCATAGGGCATCTGTTTGAGGCTGGTATTACTCTTTGTGAGGTATGTCTGTGTCGTTTCCAGTTGCTGTAGGTGTCTTGTGAGGTACATACCACATGGGGCATTGTACTCTATAATGGGCTTTATGTGTGATGAGTAGAGGGGAACACTGACCTATATTTCCCTGGATGACACACCTTTTGTGATGAGGTGTGGTATGTAGACAGATTACATGACTAGTGTGGCATTGTGACTATCAAAGGAGAGACTACTGTCCACCTGTGTTCCATGGTCTCTTATCACACTTTCGGTGTTAAGTAGACTACCACCTATGTGGTAGTTCATGCATACAGAGTTTTTGCCAGAAGGGATGCCAATGCAGTTGGTGTACATATAGATATACATATAGGCACATATACAGCCCACCTTTCATGGTGGGAATATCAATTATGTGAAGGTTGTGAGGTATACTGTTATGTAATAATATTGCACAGTGTTGTGCAGAATGCATTGAAGGTGTTCTCAGCCCATGTAGCTTTAGCAGGCCTCACTGGCTGCAACACTGCAAACCTGACAAATCATACCCACAGCATTTAACCACCACATCTCATATACCAGCACTGTATGCTGTCTTGTTTGCCACACACTACAGCCTACATAGAAATATGCACATACCAACCTTCACCAACATATATATGTCCACCCTTCACAAACAGTTGCAGTATGTCCCTTGCTCTATGCACATGTACAGATGCTAATATATCTGACACAGACAGATCTCTCCGTATGTGTGTGCCATACACACACAAGGTCCACACTGTTGTAAGTCTGTGGACCTCACGGCTGACCTGTTGGGACCTACTGCAACATGAACAGGTGTCACATGTGAGCACACAGTAATATTAGAGGGTGTATATATGGCTGCAAATGCTAGATTAGCATACTAGCCTGGTACAGCTGTTGCCAATGCTAAGCTACACGTTAATATGACTATCATGCATTTGTAACTCTGTCACATCCATGTTTATATAACTGTATGCGCTACTCCCCCAAACAGCCATTGTACACACTACTGTACAGAACACAGATAACATGGATCAGATGTTTGACATTTAATGCTGAACTACATATGTCACAGTCATATCCCACTATTGCACATAGCTACACATTGGTTTCTCCATGGCAGTAGTTATGCAGGGCATCTGTGCATAGATACGTACTGCTACCACATATGGATGATTCAAAGTATGTAGAGTACTCTTCAAAAACATCTACTACATGCCAGTAAATACATATCTGTTACATACCTTTCCTTTGTATGCATTTGTATTTGTCAGTTCCGTGTGTTTAGTATTTTTTTTATTTATATCTTATTTTTTTTTTAATATATATATTTTTTTAATATCTTAATTTTTTTCTTGCTGTTGCTATTGCTGTTGTCGGTGTCTGTCTGTCTGTGTGTGTCTCTGTGTGTGTCTCTCTCTCTCTCTCTCTCTCTCCATGGCTGTAATGAAATGATTGCATGTGTGGACAGCAAGTACAGCCTGCTTTTATAGGTATCTGCACATGTGCATGTGATGGCCTCTGCACCAATTGGTGGACACCATTTGGTAATTGCAGTACTCAATGTCATAGCAACCCAATGCTATAAATTGCTAGGTCAGGTAGGCATAGCCCTTTCAGCTTTCCAAAGTGGGGCCCATGCTTGTTTGCTGTGGACACCGTTATGTAAGTCAGAAGGTTGGTATACTTCTTATATCTGAAGCTAGGGGTGTAGCCAGTGATTTGAATGTTGTACTCAGACCTGAATGTTGCCACTTCTAGTACACAGTTGACAGTGTAGAATTGTACTGACCCCTACAAATGCTAACACAAGATACATGGAAGTATGTAGTTTCTTTTCTACTTATACAATTAGCTGCCATACATACATAGTTATTGAGATATTTTCATTTGGCACATGAACTGTTTGGGAACTGCTATACTGTGGATATTAATGTACTCACTTCTGCACAGCTTGTGCTTTTTATTTTGTTAACATTATCACAGGATGCTCGTGAAAACTGGACAATTCCAGTACTGAGTATGCCTACCTACATCCTTGCTGGATCCTGAGCACACAGGTATTTTGTACGTTTGGGTGGGGATTGTCCTGCTATGATACTGTGTGGTGGTTGTAAAGTGCTGCTGTAACATTGTTTACTGCTAGAATAGCTGGTTCTGTTATCACAGTCATGTAATGCAATTCCACAACAACTGCTGGTAAAGTTCCACAGAACAGGTTTTGTGTTATGGCATTCCTATCTTTCTATTACATTCACTCATTCTGATGCATGATATATATATATTTCAGCAACAACCTGCTATATATCTACTGTGGCTTAGTGGTACTTCATGCAGTTTAGTATGTCCAAGGTCTGGGGTTTGAGACTGACAGTGGTGTTTTATTTTGCTGCTGAGCAGAACAAGGGCCCTCACATGCAGGTTGACTAAGGCACTTTTAAGCAGATGTAAGTGGGTTTGTGCGGGTTTGCGTGATGCTTAGCAATACTTAGCTAAGCGCACACAAGCGCACACTTGCTCAAACCCGCTAACTACTGCTTAAAAGTGCTTACTCCCGTTAACCCCCCACGCTAATTTCTTTGAAAGAAAAGAAAATGGGGAGATAGGAAAGTGGTGAAAAAGGGGCACAAAGAGGGTAAGACAGTAGGGAAAACAGATAGGGATGTGCAGGATGGGTGTAGGGAAGATCCATAGCTGCCCATTTCTTTAACAGCAACAGCTGTGCATATACTAGGAATTTGGAGGGAATTTTGAAACCTTCAACCCCTGAGAGAGGGGTGAGGACAACAAAGTATGTTGTACTGCCAATTAAATTTCAGTTTATCTGTCTGGTGGACATGTGTGCAAAATGGGCAGCTATGTATGGGGCGTATTTTTTTTGTGGGAGCAGATTGCCCTTTTTTTTCAGGTGAGAGTGGAATGTGGGGTAGGGGAAGTAGGTATATTTGGGGAGGTAGGTTAGGGAGGTAAACAGACAAGACAAGATGCATACAGGGGTGGAATATGACACATGGGGTGAGTGAACACCACTGATGGGGAAGGATGTTTGGAAATCGCAAGCCCATGAGCCCACAGATGGCAACAGTGGAACTGAGATCCCCACCCATGGGCAGTCACCACTGCACCTTCACAGCCAAGAAGGTGGCTGTGCTGGGGGCTGTGTAGGAGGGGCAGGCTCACCCATGAGTCATTTCACTCTCGCCTCGAGCTGGCATAGAGGATCAGCGACTGAACGCTGGATCTCCCTACGCACCACAGCCTGAACCTTTCGGAGGGTGATAGGTGGCCCTCCTCCAGCCATGCTTGCATGGGGGGATGAGCCTCATCCCCTGCAGGGCTTCCACCCAAAGGTGGCACAGAGCCAACAGAGGAGGAGGTCCCAGGCTGGGCACTGGACCTGCTGGTGCCAGGTGCCATCGCCAGCTGAGATGGGACAGGTGGGTCCGCTGGGACCGGCCTTCTCATACGTTCTATGTTTAGGAGGATTTAATGACAATATGGGTTGGTAACAGCCAACAGCATTCCAAATTAGTTGTAACAGCATGCAGTAATATTCCCATTAACCCAACACACCAGAGTTCCAACAGTTGAACAGCAAGCATAACACATGCATATATAGAACAACAGAGGACATTCCAACAGCATGCAGGATTGATTGGTGGCAACAGGCCACCAAGATTGTGGTATTTGAACAGGGAACATGCATCAAAGTAAATGCAGATATTTATAAACCAATAGGACATATGTCCCAACAAATGTTTTGAGATTAGACATACCCATTGTGGTGTGGAATTGCTTTGCTTATGCACATACAGTAGGGTGTAAAAAGATACCTCCATTAACATCTTATATGTACTTATAGTTTACACTACATTCCTATTGACTGCAGGTGTATATCCCCTACATGTATTATTACACTAGGCAAAGTCCATTACGTTGTGAAATGGGTTTGGGTAGTTCCTTATATACCTGACCTGTATCTGACATGCAAACTGTCCAGGATGCAGATGTTACTAGTCTGTATTTATATATTTTTTTATATTTATATATCTACATATCTGGATGTGTTCAGGTGACATTATCAGTTATATTTCTACAGCCCCCTACATTTCTAGCAGCACACTGACATTTCTGGGGAACGCACTAACAAGCTACTCGTGTGCCAGATTTACCTATGCATGCCAGCCATTAACCAACAGTTGAGGACTGTATATACGCTTCACAGCTACTGGCACTCCCTTCATCCACTTTATATGGGCCTGCCCAACTGTGGGTTGACAGCGCTTAATACAACAGTACCATTTATATAATGCAAGAGTTCAACAACATTTCAAAATAAATGATATGGACACACTCTAGGAATTATACCTTTATTAATTACATTACACACTTTTTTAGAAGCTCTCCCATTTATTTGATATTACAGTGCATGCAGAAGACTTATTCAAGATGTATTATACCTATATTAATGGGTTACAACACTCTTTTTCAGGCACTCTTGCTTATTTTATATATCAGTACATGCAGATATATTATTCAGGACTTTTTATACCTTTATTATTGGGCTAAAACACTTTTTTCAGGCTCTCTCACTTATTTTATATAACAATACATGCAGAATAATTACTAACCTGCCTGGTGGTACAGCCTTAGCAACCTATTTGCATAGGCTTGCTGATTCGCAGCACGGACACCTGCAGCTGTGAAGTAAATGAAGGGATATTGAGACATACCTATTCATAATATACACTACTATAGCAATTCTTACATACTCCATTCCATGGCTACCTACTCAGTAGTGGGGCATTATCATTCCCACAGGCCTCCTGTATCCATTGGTTCAGTTGGTCCTGCTTGCGTCTCTTCAGGTCTGCATGGTGGTGTCTGACCTGCTCACCAGTCCAAGGGATGCCTGTGGCACTGGTGAGATCATGTGCTAGACGGTTCCCGGCTTCCGCTTTGTACTCAGTGCCTTGGAACTGGCCCTGCAGGAGTCTTGCATCATGATGATGGACAAGGAGCCAAACCATCACTTTTGACTCCTCAATGCCCCACCGTTGTGCTCAAAAATGAGAACCCTCTCCAGCATTGGCCATTCTGACTGCAGATGGGAGCTACAGCCAGTTATGGCAATTATTCCTGCCTATGGAGCTTAAATCTGCTGCATGTCGCACACTTATTTGTGATTGGCCAGTTTTGAAAATTCTCAGCTGAGTGCACACCTGCTTATCACTGAGTAAACTTTGATTAATATGTATATGTATGTTGACAGTGCATGAACAGCAAAAGCTGTCATGGCTTAGTAGTTCAGTACTGTGATTATGGTGCACATTATCCCGGGTTCAAAGCCTGTCATTGCTTTTAATCTTAGTACTGGCCTGACCAGCTAGGAGGTGTGGCTATGTTTAGCCGACTTTGTTCAACTTTGCCCAGCGTTGCTCTACGTTGCCCGACATTGCACTAGTTAGTGCGGTACGCAGCTTCGTGCAAACATGTTTTGTTTGCGCTAGTTGGTGCGATGCGCAGCTACGTGCAAAGCCATTGCGCTAGTTAAACCAGTGCTTATCTTTGGGCAATTATTCTTAAATGTGCTTAATACTGGTAAACATTGCTTAGCAGTGCTTCACATTGCTTAAGATAGGTTACTTATGCATTCATTAGTATGCATGACCGTTTCACCTTCTTATATATATTTAAAATATCGTTCACTACTACATAGGCCATTTCAAGGCATTTTAATAAAATTTAAAAGGTAAATGTCAGGAATTATTTTTATGTACAGATTTCCTACAAAAAATGGAAAGGAGAGTGGTGGGACTTGAACTGGGAATGCCTCTTCTTTGTGCGAAGGCTCTACTACTACACTATTGCTATTTGGCTTAATTTGCATATATTATCCTCTTCAATGTCTAAACTGCTAACTGTAGCTAAGCAATGGGCACACCTGCGCACACACGTGCAAATACAGGCAGCTATATCGGGAATAATAAAAAAAAATTGTTTTACATTTTATTTCATTTGTACAGGGGTTTTGAATGTGGGGGAGTGTAGTGTTGGGGGTATACACATTTGAGCGGACTCGCTCATATCTGCTGACATTAGCATATTTAGGCACTTACAGGGGCATGGATATTTGGACTGCTCGGCAGTCTGACACACCCCCTGCAATCCTACATGCTCCATGTTAGCCTTGGAGTTGAGTCAGCACGCCCTCATGAATATGCATGGCACGCTGATGTCATACTCTTAGGCTGCTTTTCCCGAATAAGACTTAGTTAGTCTTACACAGAGGATTACTGAATCCCCCCCAATGTTAAAATTGATTCTGAAAATTAATCAAGCCATTGTTTCACCCCAAACTTGCGCAAGACTATAAAAGTGTTTGAACAAGTGTGTTTAAATGATTTAAAAGATTGTCTTACTAGCAAAGCTAGGAATTGGTATGACAACTTAACCGTGAGGGAGAGGGAAGCTTTATATGAGTTAAGAAGCCACAATGATTTAAGATTTATGAAAAGTGATAAAGGTGGTAATATTGTGGTCATGTCTTATGAACAATATCATAGGGGATGATGGAATTGTTGAATAATGTTGATGAATATGTAGCAACTAATGTTTCTTACATCAGTAAGTGCTATAAAGGGATTTATACTTGCTTGTATGAACTTTTAATGAACAATCAGATGGATGTAGAGATGTACAATTTTTTCTTAATAGAAAAACCAAAAATCGGGGTCTTATTTGGTATTCCAAAGGTCCATAAGGACCTAAGGAATCCTCCATTCAGACCAATTGTGTCTTCCCCTCATTCCATCACCAAGGGCATGGCCCTAGTTGTTGACTCTTTCATAAATCATGTGGTGCAAGAACTGCCCTCTTACTTGAAAGATTCTTGGGATTTTCTGGACAAGTTAAGGGTATTTTTTGCTTCGTTTGATTATGATATTGAACATCATATTTTTATCACTGTTGATGTAGTTTCTTTATTTATCAGCATTCCCCACCATGAAAGGGTTGGGCCGTAAGATCTTGTTTAAGTATTAATACGTCCTTAGGGCAAGATAAGGTAAATTTTTTATGCAGCCTGTTGGAGACTGTATTAAACAATCATTTTTTTTCTGTTTGGAGGTACTTTTTACAAACAGAAAAATGGGGTAGCCATGGGGTTGCCTTTAGGTCCAGTATATGCCAATATAGTTATGGCTTTCTGGGAAAGTATTGTTTTGGCTACCCTGGTACAAAAGTTTAAAGTACTTTATTATTCTAGGTTTATGGATGACCTGTTTTTTATCTTAGAAGGGGGCGTTAATATTGTTGAATCATTTATTAGAGTGTTGAATGAAGTTTCTGATTTTTTTAAAGTTTGTGGCTAGTACCTTTGGTCACAAGATTAATTTTCTTGATGTCTCGTTGTTATGGGATCAAGATACACAGAGCCTACACAGTAACATTTATAGAAAAGAAACCTTTACAAATGGGTATCTACACTATAAAAGCAATCACCCTGGATTTATAAAGAGAAAGATTCCAAAGGGTTAGTATATACGTGCCAGTAGAATGACTACCAAGGATTATGATTTGTTATATGAGTTTGATGTGATTACCAATATGTTTAAGAGAAGAGGGTATTTCATTGAACATCTTGAGAAGACCAAACATTATGTTTTTAGTAACAGGGACAGGTTGTACCCCCCTATCCTAAGGGTTCCATTTCAGCATAGGACTAATACCCTTGAAAAAACAAATAGCGTGGCCCAGTGTGTTCTCTGGATATAACCGTTGACTGTACATCTATTAGAGAAATAGTCCAAAAGAATTGGAGAATTTTGGAGGGTAATTCTGATTTAGTAAGGGTAACTGGAAATTAACCTAGTTTTGTTTATAAAAATAATTACAACATTAAAAATCTTTTGCAACACAACAGTAGCAAACTAGTAAACATTGCTGATACATCAACAACTAGAAGTGGCATGTATAAATGTGGCTACTGCAATTTTTGCAAATTTATTTCTGAGGGGCCTTTTGTTTTGTTGAACCATTAAATGTTACTATTAAAGTACCAGGGTATCTGTCTTGTAGATCAAGTGGGGTTGTATATATTAGTGCCTGTAGTGGATGTGAAGCATTTTATGTTGGAATGACAACCCGTTCTTTGATGGAACGTATCAGGGAGCATGTGTATAGCATCAAGACCAAGGATGTCAATAATGCATTATTTAGACATTACAAAGAGTATAAGAAGTTTCTATTTTCTATTTTAAAAGTAGTTTTATCTGATTTAAAAGGTGGGGACTACAAGAATTTTTAGAGCAAAGGGAGTTTCTGTGGCAGACCAAATTGGAAGCTGACAAGAAACCTGGTCTTAATGAATTTATAAACATTAAATGTTTTTTAAAAAATAAGAAGTTAAAGGTTTCTAAGTTCAGTGACTGTTAATCTTGGTTTTATTTTAAACAAAAAATCCTTTGGTATATGGTACAGCTTTAATTAATTATTTGAATTATTCATTTATTGATGTAAATTGCTTATTGACTCATTATATATAGGTTGTGAACAACACATTTTTAGTATCATTTGGAGTGTTTTCTGATGAAGACACTTTGATGAAAGCATTAATAAAACTGTGTGTGTACACTAATACAGTTGTGATTTTTCACCAGCTTTTATTGACCTTCTGAGTTCCTGGATTTTCCTGTATAGTGCAGGCATCCTACCTGGATCTGGCCAAGGCCTTCGGTACCATTTCTCACTCAGGAATCATTGATAAACTCACCAAACTAGGCATCCACCCCTATATCACTAGGTGAGTTGCAAACTGGCTCACAGATAGAACACACACTGTGTGAAAGTAGCAAGACTCCAGGTCAGACTGCTAACCAGTCACAAGTGGAGTCCCACAGGGATTGGTCCTGGGTCCTCTCCTGTTCAGCATCTACTTCTCAGAAGTCCAGTCCAACACAAAGGGACTTTGGCTGACCAAGTTTGCAGATGACTGCAAGCTGGGAGACATTATTAACTCCCCAAGTGATGCAGACAGCCTACAGAAAAGCCTCACTGAGTCCAGTGACTGGTGTTGAAACCATGGCCTTAAGCTTAATGCCAAAAAATGCATCTTCATTCTCTTTGGTAAAAACTCAGTTCCCACTAATTACCACATCGATGGCAGCCCACTGAACACTGAAAGCGTTATAAGATATCTGGAGACGCAGGTTGACAGCACCCTCTCCTTCGACCACCGCATTGCCACTGTGGACAAAAAGTCTGTCTATGTGACATATCTCATTACCAAGGGTTTTGCATCCAGGAAGGAAGAGGTCATTGTCTCTCTCTACTCTTACCTCATTAAACCAATCATCGAGCATAATGCCCCATTTGACATGCTCCTCACTAGACACCTGCAACAGCTGGAGATGCCACAGAAGTACCTCACGAAGAGGAGCCTAGGCATTAAACACATGTCCTACATGGACAGGCTCAAAAGACTCCAGCTATTCTCTGTCTCATATTGCCTACTTAGAGGCGATCTCTGCTTGACTTACAAAGCTATGTCTGATCCAGCTCTGATAGAAATGCTACATTTAAAGAATTCCCAATCCCTCCACACCACATGCTCCAGAGACCTCAACCTCATTACCACAATCAACAGAATATGCTGGAGGGACAGGTTCCTTACCCATGCTCTGGAATAGACTTCCCATACATTTCAAGCACAGCACTTTGCTGTCTTTCTTCAAGAGAAATCTTGATGAGTGGATGGGTAATTGAAAGTTCACCCCAGGGATCACTCCAGTGGCTCTACTTGATAGAGGCACTAGGAACTAAAGTCAGGCGGCACAATGCCAGTGCACTTCTATGGGCTAGGCTTGTAAAGGCTACAGGGCCATTAGCCTAGTACACACCTATGAACCTATGAAATTCTGTACAAGAAAACATGAGCAAGTAATAAAAGTAGATGTGGGATATCTTTTTTCCAGGGTATGAAGTGCTCAGAAAGAAATAAAATGCAGAATGGACCTATATAAGCTAGCCGCTCATATAACAGACTGTGCAGGGTGTGCTTTGGCAAGAAATAGTTGAGAAATATTGGAGAGAGTTAAGGTTAAGAAGTAAAACAATGGTGAGGTTAGTGTTTTAGCAGTCTGAGTTGAGTAACTAATGGCAGACTAATGCAAACAGAGGTAAAGATGACCATTTGGTTTGTAAGATAAGGGAACAGAAACAGAAGATGAGGGTAGTGATTATTGTAAACGTTGTAAATTTAAATCTGCCTTAGGCTGGTTGGAGTACTAAAGGCACAGGAGTAGGATAAAAATTTGATCTAAGAATATTGAAGAGCATTGTATGTGGGCTGTTGTGCAGCACACTACAAGGCATAAATGGGTCTATATTAGTTCTTGTAAACTTACTTCAGTGAACAGCCATTCACTGAACATAAATCAGCAAATGGCTGTTCATTGAACGTTCACATCAGTGAACATTTTTCACAGGGCACTGAGTTACTTGGCCAGCATTAGGAAATCTGCCCTTTTCCCCACTGTAGTGTGATCTCAGAGTTGGTATATATGTATAAGTAGGGGGTTGTGGTGGGTTTGATATACTGCAATGTGTGTGATGGCTTGTATGTTGGCCAAGTAACTCACTGCCCTGTGAAAAACATTCACTGGTGTGAGCATTCAGTGTACGGCTTTTTGCTGATTTTTGTTTAATGAATGGCCGATCGCTGAAGTTAGTTTTCAATTAACTAATATAGACCTGGCATAGACAGATACTGAATATTTTGATCTGTAATGCTGAGAGTGTGTAGAACTGAAGAATAGGCACAAATGGAAAATACTGATTATAAATTGGCATGACTAAATGTGGGCAGTGAGTAATGGTCATAAGTGTATAAGAATTCTTTATAGAAGTACCAAAGGGCAGACTGTAGTATTGTGTGTGAAATGCTAAGTAAGGAGTTAGTATAATGGTAAGAAAAGATGCAGGCAAATAAATGATTGTTAAAGATAATGGAGTGCATAAATAGAACAATGCATAAGTTAATAAGCATATAATGCAAAATAAATAAGAAGAAGAAACCCATTGGCTTTAGTGGGCTTATGAAGGAGGTAATAACAGAGAATAAGAATCCACACAGGTGATATGATGAAAGCAAAGAGGCAGTCCAGAGACTTAAACATAGGTTGGCTAGAAGGAGGATAACAAGGCAAACAAAACTTTTCCAAGTATAAAAAGTTATCACAAAATGCATACAAGGCAGTTATTTCAGATGCTGTTAACTGACATTTAATGCTTTAGATTAAATCCTTTACAGCATAACTTAGTTTTTTTTATAACTGCATTGCTAAATAATCTGAATATATTCATTTATCAGTATTGTTAATTTAAAAATAAAATTATCTACTAATATATAAATCTACATATTATTCTTGGACCAATGATAATTACTATGTAGGAACATAACAACATTAGGAAAGCAATCATGAGGACCACAAGGTGCCTATCCATATACTCCCTATGACTTCACTCAGTAATTTCAACTTTGCAAATTCAAAGAGGGGTAAACCATGGGAGGCATGGAAGAGGAAGAGCAGGAAGATAATAGCATTAACTGGACTTTGAAAATTTAGTATGCATTAGTGGGCTGAAAAACTAATGGTGTAAGAAAGATATAACACTGAGAATACTGATTGATAGGTCCATAGGCAAGTAAAAGGCTAGCTGCCCTTGTGGGCTATGTTAACCCTTGATAAATTCCAAAAGGTGAAATCAAATCTTGTACTTTATGTTTGTCAGGTAAACAACTTCAACATTATACCAAACCCACTCCATTATGTCAAACCCTTCCTTCATAAAGGTTTTCTGTGCCAAAACCCAGGATTGTACCATGGACGTTTATATCATCAGTATAATGCTTTTCCAACTGAGCTGTTTTGGATAGTAAAATGCCATTGCTAGATATTTCTTATTATGAAGTTCCAGGCACAACTGTTTTCTGACATACAAGACCCATCTAATATTACTATTGAAAATTGCAAACAGTTATTATGCACCTATTTTTGGTAATGACACCATCTCCCACTCTGGGATCATAGATAAACTTACTAAGCTGGGCATAAATCCCTCTATCACTCGATGCATTGCCAATTGGCTTACTGACAGAACCCAGACTGTAAAGGTAGCCGACTCCAAATCCAGCTCCAGACAAGTGACAAGTAGAGTACCTCAGGGTTCAGTCCTGGGACCGCTCTTGTTTGTCATCTACTTCTCTGAAGTACAGGCCAACACTAAGGGACTCTGACGAACAAAGTTCGCAGATGACTGCAAACTGGGAGCCATTGTTGAATCCCCAAATTATGTGGATATTCTACAAAAGGGCCTTACAGAAACATATGCTTGATGCCAGAACCATGGGGTCAAGCTTAATGCCAAGAAATGTATAGTTATCCCCTTTGGAAAGAAACATGTACCCATGAATTATCACATAAGTGGCAGTACACTAAACACCGAATGTGTGATGAGAGACTTAGGGACACAGGTGGACAATGGTCTCACCTTTGATAACCACATCGCCACAACAGTCAGGAAATCCTTTTATGTGGCACACCTCATCACTAAGGGCTTTTCATCCAGAAAAAAGAAGGTCATTGTCCCACTGTACTCATCCCTCATTAGACCCATTATAGAGTACAGCGCCCCATTTGGTATGTACCTCACAAGACATCTGCAACAGGTGGAAAAGCCACAGAAATACCTCACTAAAAGAATCACAGACCTAAAGCAGATGCCCTATGCTGGCCATCTAAAAAACTCCAGCTATACTCTGTGGCATATCATCTACTCAGAGGCAATCTCTGCTTAACATACAAGGCCATGTCAAACCCTGAGCTGTTGGACATGCTCCACTTAAAGAAATCCCAATCCCTTAGAGCCACACGCTCCAGGGATCTAAACCTTGTCATCACAATGAACAAAACATGCTGGAGGGATAGGTTCCTGACCCACAGACTCCCCATACTCTGGAATAGACTACCCATACATGTCAGAGTGCCTCCTTGACCCTCTTCAAAAGGAACCTTGACAATTGGATGGGAGATAGGAAATTCACCCCAGGGATCACGTCAGTCACCCTGCTAGAGAGGGATCCAGGGAAGTAAATATTGTGGGAAGAAGTATCCAGGGAATTGTTATGGCTAGGCTTGTATAGGCACTAAGGTCAATAGCCTAGTACCAACCTATGAACCTATAAGACTGATTTTGTCTGATTTACATGTTGAGAGTTCCTTTATACTTAAGGCTAATAATAAAGCAATTAGCACTTTTGAAAAAATGCTTATTAATGCAATGTAGAGATTGAGGGTAACATTTCTAAGCATTCTGTAAAAGTCTAGGAGGATGAATTTATCAATAAATGAATAGTCAGTATTCAAAAGTTAAGGAAATCCCAAGACAAATGGTTTGTCAAGTTAAGAAGAGAGGCAATGTGGTATTAATGAAAAAGTAAGATTGTCATGGAATGAGCCTAACTATTTTGAATGATAGTCAAGAATATGAATGGCTTAAAGTCAGTTATTTATGGAGCACAACCAAGAGGAATTAGCTTTATTATCAAGATGAGTGGGGCTTGGGGTTTTGAAAATGCAGGGCATTAAAATGTTTTATGTTTCATGTCCTTAGGATACCATTCTTCATTCAGTTCCAAAACTGGAAAAAAAGGCTGGGCCTGCCATCCATGCAGATGAATGGTTTCTGGAATAGCGTCATACAAACACAATATTTATTTATTAATTGGTTGAATACTACAACAGTTTGTTGAAAGGAATCCATCATATTCTTAAGGATAGAAGTGAGGTATTACAGAATATAACTAATGTTAAATTGCAATGCAAGTATCTTTTTGAGTATACCTGGATATATGCAGTTTATATACTTTTATATCCTACATTAAAAGTGTACAGTCGCTGGCATCAGCAGACAGGGAAGTTCCACAATCCTCTTTGGTCAATCATTGTTATATTTCTGCCTTATACACTATTTTTAGAATTATTGAGTCAAAAATATGCCATGAAAGGGCATGATTTAACCCCCTATATGCATATATCTTCATGTCAGCATTAGAAGATGTGCTTATATACAACACAATTCAAACAACAGTTTTTATCTATATTAGGTACATAGATTATTTACTATTATTTATAATTATACTTGATCATTTTCTTTGACTTTTGTGAATTTTTGAATTCTAACAGATGGAGTTCACATTCCCTTTAGGTACTTATAATCACCAATGGATCTTAGTGGAGAAATTTATTATGATAATGCAGCCATCCAACATTGCATGCAAAAGGGCTGAGAAAGAGTGCCAGGAAACTTTGTAATGAGGTTACATGATACCAACCTCAGTTAATACTTTTGTATATGCAGACTGTTTACTTCCTTGCATTTATTGGAAGTACTCTTATACAGAAAACCACTAAAAGCTCAAAGGAATATCAATGAAAGTGAAGAGTTCCAAGTTTTTCAACCATTTTTGAAATTTGGTTATGAAAAATGCATTATGTGGGAGGTGAGTAGAAGAGATGAAGGACTAGGCCAAGAAATAAGTCAGATTAATAGAGTAGTGGAGAGAATAGGCAATAAAAGGCAAGGTTTTGTATCCCTATTTTTTACTGTTATTATTATTTACATATTTTTGTATTATCAGCTTAGCTAATTTTAGCCAAGTGGCACATCTTGCTTACAGATTCAGTTTTATAAAACTTGCTTCCTATGGAAAATAATTGAATTTGGGAGAGATATTATCATAATAAATTTCCATGGCAGGGCTAGCCACCCAGTGGTGTAAACCTTGGCTCTAGATGACTGTCACTGTTGAAAGTTACGCATCAACTCCATGTGCAAAAAAAATGGGAAAAAGAGCTTGTGGGTGGATGGATGGATTATCATAATAAATTTATCAACAGAGGCTTTTGTCCTCTAAAAGGGCACTTTTCTTGTTATTGTACCAAATGTAATATATGCAGCATAGCGTACAGGGGAGAAGTTGTTACTATTAATAAGAAACATTTCACAATAAAACATGATTTTACTCGCAGCAGTACTTTTGTGGTATATGGGAATTATTTACATGGATGCTGACAGTAAATGGCATATGCTCAAACTACATGCCTGGTCAAGTTAAGGATTCAGGAACATTCAAACTATACCAAAACAAAAATACATTGAGCTCTTCAGCAGTTCATGGTTTTAGAAAAGTATCAAGATGATGGTGCTGCAGTGGTTAGCGTTGCCGCCTCACACCAAGAGGTTCCCCGGTTTGATTCTCGTCTGGGGTACCTTCTGTGTGGAGTCTGCATGTCCTCCCTGTGGTCATGTGGGTTTTCTGCGGGTGCTCTGGTTTCATCCCAAAGACATGCTCTAGGTGGTTTGGATACTCTAAATTGGCCATAGGTGCATGTGTGTGCCTTCAGTGGAAGGTCGGGTGCCAGGCTGGCAACTTGACACTGTAAAACTCCACTGCCAATCATGAACGGACAGGTGATCTGCTGTGGCAACCCCTAACCGGGAAAAGCCGAAAGAAGAAGATCAAGGTGATGGGGATTTGTACACAATCTGTGTGTTAGACATTACATACATAGTTGATGGTGGATAAGAAACTAACATTTGAGGAAAATATGATGCCTGTATTCAACACATTGCATGCAAAAGAGTCAAATACTGATTTTAAGATGTCAGTATTTACCTATTACCACAGTAGCAGAATTTAATGTGTATATTATCTACATGCTTTTCTGAATTCTCTGCACTTTCGAAATAGTGCTGATTGAGTAAAGAGATTACTTGTAATATACTCATTTGAGTTAATTTGTATAATTAATAATAATTTTCTCATATAATTGATTGGTGGATCAATTAATAAATTATGAGATTTAATACAGGGAGCTTAGTGTAGTTTATTTTCGTATTCCTTTGAAGATGTTATGCCAAAGTATGAGGTGTGTGCTTGAATAAGTGATTCAGAAATGTTTACTATGTGTGTGTGATGAGCCCTGAAGCTCATTAACAATGTATATGGACATGCAAGCATGGGAGATGAGCAGCATCTTAATACAGCTGCAGTCGGAATCTACAGGAAATTTGTGTTGGACGCAATTAATTTAAACTCTGAAAGAGCAAGAGCCTCTATGGTAGTCATCACAAAACCACACAAACAGTTGGTAGTGCTGGTGTGCACATTTATTTTTGTAACGCAAGGATACATACATGCAGAGAAATATGTTGTGGAAAAATAAGGGGCAGTATGCCTAAGGTAGGAGAGTACAGGCAGTAGTAGTGTCAAAGAAACAGACATATAACAGATACAAGACTGCAAATGGAGGTGGTAACAAATTCAAGGATGTAGAAGACAAATGGAGAAGGTGGTATGATATATACAGATAACAAAATGAACCACTAAAAGTTAAAAAAAATGTAAAAAAAAAAAAAAAAAAAAAAAAACAGTTTAGGTGGGGTCCAGAAAAGTAACAATATGTTTTGGCTGAAACTAGTGATGACATCAGCAGAGACTGACCAATGCACCTATACTATAATGCATATGTCATCAAAAACACAATTATAACCTGCAGCAGTCTCTTTGCTTTAGTTTCTTCAAGCATTATTGACAGAGAGCACTGTGAATTATTTGTGAATAGCATGAACTGCCAGTTTAAATATGTATGTAACATATAATTATATCCCATTGATAGTGCCTACTTTTTGATTTCATCCTACCATTCACATTGAAGGTTACGACTGCAGCAGCCCCTATTACTGTAATGGTAATGGCACTGTTCCTCAGAGACTGGAATACCAGTTGCATGCATGACTACTTGGGCTAAACGGTTCCAGTCTTCAGTCTTATACTGTGGACCTATATAGCTCTCCTGTTACGTATGCAGCTTTAACTGATATAGAGGAGGTAAAGACATTTTTTTGTCTCCTACTCACACTTACTATTTCTGTTTTCTAAAAAGAGGACTGCCTTCTACTTATAGATTTATAAGTTCATAGGAATTTACTAGGCTATGATCTGTGAGGATCTAAAGAAGCCTAGACTTACATTCTCATTGTAGTTTTTAGCCATTGTATTTAGCATATAAATACACCAGAGATTGGGCATGATATGATGGTACATTTACTTGTTGCACCTATCCATATAAGACATGGGTGAAATATACAGCTTTTCCTTTCCTTTGGGAATTTCCCAAAATGGCATTTAATTTTGAAGGGGTGAGGGCCCACATGTATACATTCATAGGTTATTACTAGATTTGCAGTTCAGAAGACCATTGAAAAGTCTAGCCTAGTTTCCCAAATGCCCCAGGGCACTATAAGGTTAAGTGCCTCTATCAATGTCAGGTTCTAGCCATGATGCCTGACCTTGAAGAATTACAGTGAAAAATGACAGGGAATTGGCTAACAAATCAGATCCCATGTGCCCCTTGTGCTACACAATGACAGGGAATGATGGACATTTCATTTGTAATACAGATAGACACCTCAGAAAATAAAGAAACTCTGTTATTATGGATCACAATGCCATTTTTAAAGTGTGAAACCTGGCGGTCCTCAATACCAGTGTCTGCTATTCAGGCAACATGCTTTGTTGTGACTTCATGTCCATATGGTTTAATATGGAATGACACTTCACCCCACAGCATAAAAGCATAGGCTGACTGCATGTCCACAGTAGTGCCTGTAGGGATCAAGGATCCAAGCTTGTGCATGGCATCATGCAGAAATCTGAACAATGTTTATCAGGTGTGCTCATCTTGCACATTTAGTAATTCAGAAGCAGTAATGAGCTGAGCCCTAACTGGCTTATGCATTATGCCCAGACAGGTGACTCTGCATGATGTAAGTACAATGAGAATCTCAGACTCTCGATGTATTATGCAAGAAAACACTGATGCCAGATGTTATTTCCAGAGAAAGGTGATTTTTCAAAGCAAATTGCTTCAGGTGAAGATAGCCGCTTATATAAAGTGAGTGCTAATTCTTACTAATACATTCATTTGCATTATAAATGCTTGTACCTTCCCCTGAATCTGGTGACTATAAGTGATCACATTTTTTTCTGTACTTTTACATGGGCTGGCAAAAGTGTATTGATGGCGAGATTGCAAGGTTATAGCTATTAGTTGTTTAGAGGATTGTTAAGCTGGCTGGGAGACACACCATTGAGCTCATATTCAGAGTACTGTTCAATACTATTTTACTGTTGTAAGCCTTGTGCATGTCATTAGCAATGATATTTGTAACAGTGATAGTGTAGTGGTCATGTGTCATTGGTCAGTTGAATTTATGTGATTGTTTTGTGGAGATATGTGGTCAGCAAACCTAGATGCCTGACATTTACTTAGAAAGAGTGGATAAAGAAATATAACTGTCAGGCAGGCAAACATATAGCATTAAGATATTGCCTAGGAGGGTAGTAGAAGTCATAGGATTTGTAAGGCTCTTGAAGGACCAAGACTGTTAATGCCACTGTTTTCTATACCAGCTCAGCAATGTCTACAAAAGAAAGCGCACAGAATAAATAAAAATTAAAAAAAAAAAAACTTCAAATTCTGGGCAATTTGCATCCAGCTTTAAGCCAAAATTCTCAGATACTGAGAAAGAGGTGGTACTCTATGTTCCCTGTCACTATGGCCAACAGCTGTTTGATATATATGTAGCAGAATAGCCCTACCATGACCATGTCTGGGCTGGGATTGTCACCAATGTTAATATAATGGGTGGGCATGACCACAGCTATGAAATGGTTCACCTTAGGGACATGGATATGATCTGTTGTGCTGGCCACAGAGCAGAAGCCTTGACATGAGAACATAGTGCAATGAGTTGTGGGCCATTGAGTAAATCACTTCTTATAGAGATGAAGAAGGTCCTGGCCTCTCTTAAAGATAATATACCATTTTCAGAGAGTCCCACATTGTGGTTCTGCATATTGGGGCAGTGCTGGACAGGTCAAGAGGGTTTTCACTGTGGATGACCAAGGCATGTAGTCCTGTTTCAGTTTATCAATACTTACAAGACCTCTTTACAACTTAGTCACTATAAAACTCAAGTAAATATTTCTCACTTATGGTAAATAGGTACATTAGGGATTCAATGGCCACAGAGATACACAAGGTGTGGGTATATATATATATATATATATATATATATATATATATATATATATATATATATATAGATAGATATAGATATATATATATATATATATATATATATATATATATATATATATATATATATATATATATATATATATATATATATATATATATATATATATATATATATATATATATATATATATATATATATATATATATATATATATATATATTTATCATTCTTAAACTTTCAGTTGCATTCTAGCTGTTATGCTGGGTCATACCTATCCTGGATATTTTGTCCTTTGGCATATTCACAGGTGATGCTGGGTCACACCTACACTGGATATTATGTGCTTTGGCATATTCACAGGTGATGCTGGGTCATAGCTGCACTGGATATTTATTTTGTGCTTTAGCTTATTCACAGGTGATGCTGCATCACACCTATACTGGATATTTTGTGCTTTGGCATATTCACAGGTGATGCTGGGTCACACCTACACTGGATATTATGTGCTTTGGCATATTCACAGGTGATGCTGGGTCATACCTACACTGGATATTTTGTGCTTTGGCTTATTCACAGTTGATGCTGGGTCATACCTACACTGGGTATTTTGTGCTTTGGCTTATTCATAGTTGATGCTGGGTCATACCTACACTGGATATTTTGTGCTTTGGCTTATTCACACTTGATGCTGGGTCATACCTTTCACTGGACATTTTGTGCTTTCACTTATTCACAGGTGATGCTAGGTCATGCCTACACTGGATATTTTGTGCTTTGGCAAATTTCCATGTGATTTTTTAACTGGCACCAGTACTGTGGAACTGCCCTGTCTGACATTTGGGAATCTGTAACTTCTAAAAATGATGTTGGGTATGAGATGGCACAGTCAGGAGATACAGAGTAAGTGTTAGACACAAGGAGTGTGACCATCACATCCACAGCACAGCCCATGGATGCTGTCCCTATGCTTGTGAATATCCAGGCTACTTGAATATCAGACAGAGTACTGGTTGATGAGGATGTTATAGATCAGGGAGGTGAGCTGTCTTCCAGTAGACAAATGTCTGAATCTGCCACTAGCACTCATGGGCAGGGAGGTCCACATGTGAGGTTGATAATGGTGCTTATTGGAGACATGATTACCTCCCTCCCCTGAGGTTGGTGTGTCAGTGTCTGCAACCCAATGCATGTGCAGAGCCATCATGGAAGCACAGGCTCCAGCCACCCCAGCCATGACAGAGATAGTAAGGTTGATGCAGGCTGTGCATGCTGATACATGGAAGTGCATGTCCCATATGAGTGAATCCTTGGATAGACTGAATCACACACTGAACTATGCTGTGTCTCCTCTGGCTCATTTGCCAGAGGCAAGGGGTTGTGCTCAAAGCCAGATTTGCTACATCTTCATGGTGGTAATTTTTTTGTTTTGTTTTGCACGTATTCATGCATATACATATGTATTCATGTATGCATTTATTTTCCGGAAAAGACCTTTTAATCTCAAGTGCCTCATTTTAGAGTTACTCTGGGAGTACTGGGGTGGTTAAGTGATTTCCCAGAGTTGTATAGCATACAAGTGGAGATAGAGAAAATCAAAGTAATGATTACAGGGTGTACTAGAATAGATGGCATTAAAAAAACTGTGGTATTCTGAGAGGACTAATAAGACAATGCTAAATCAGTTAATTCTAAAAGTAAATATAAATAAATAATTAACACTTGGCTGTAGGAGTAAATGCAGTCAATGGATAATTCGCTGGTAAAAAGAATAGGAGGCAATTTATGTACTGGGTGGGGACTGCCCAGCAGCATTAGCATTGCTGTATAGTGGTCCACACTGACTGCTGCCATATTATGTCATTTGTGGTGCGTTCTTTGTAGACAACACCAAAAGTGGAATGGACATAGTTGTCACAGGTAGATGAATAGGTTGCATAATGACCAGAGTAGATGAATAAATGACCAAACCTTTGCAGAAAATAAATCAGTGAATGGAAACACAAAACAACAGACGTAGGAACAAAGAAATGGGAAATGTTTATAAAATGGCAAAAGTATTGTATGGCAACAGATGAGAAGTACTGTGAAGGAAAATTACTAAGGATATTATACAGTGAGGAGCATGAACAATTTTGTACACTGAAAGAAGACGGTATGGATTGCCACGGAGAGAAATTCAAAGTACATACCAGTGAGAATCATTTCTGCGTCTCACACTTAAGAATGCTCAATACATGACTGTTAGAAATAAAACATCTAACCATGGCTGATTAACAAGCACAACTACAATTCATACTACCTATACAGATACAAAAGCTTTTCTTGCAGGGGAAAGGAAACCCCCAAAGTATATGAAGAGCAAGATTTCTGCTGGATTCACTACTAGAACTCATTCAGATTTGCAACATGGTTGTTGTCCAAGTCATTTTTCCTGAATGTGTACTCACTGACCTCCTCAGGGATGTAGATATATATATATATATATATATATATATATATATATATATATATATATATATATATATATATATATATATATATCAACTTCAGTAGACTGAAATTACACTTACCCCGGGATTCATGAAGCTTGCGTCAAGCGCAGGCGTAGCGTAGGCAATCTAATGCCAAATATGGCCACCAAGTGATTCAGGTACGATCCAATTCCATGTGCACTACCAGCATATGCCAGATCTGCGCAGCTCTCGGCTCATGTATGCTAATCACCCCATGCGCAGTAGTGCAGCATGCAAATGAAGGTACATACCGATTCATGAAGTGGTGCAGGCGTTGCGTAAGCATACAGAAATGTAAACCAGAAAAATGGTTTACATTTTTCCAAAAAGAGCTTCGGAGCCATGAAAGTGGACCAAACTTACGTATTACAAAGTTAACATATGCCAATGGCTAAATATACAGCCAATGGCATAAAAAATATGCATAACACATAAAAAATAACATTTAATGTCATGGCCACACTAATGCAAAGTACAACCGCAGGGCATGTGTGCGCAAACGGGAACAAAAGGAAAATATATACAGATGTCATAAAATTGCAATGTAACACAAATCATGATTTTGCCATAAGTCAATAGTATGCATGCTACACCACAACCAAGGTGCAAGGGTTGCTAAATGTATGTGACAGTGTTCGGCGCGGTAACTATGAATTATTAGTCAATGCCATGCAAATGAAGCAAGTAATCCTGAATCGCAAACGTCCTGCCGGCGTAAGGATGTACCACACGGTGCAGCAGTACAACACCGAGGAGTGGCCTAGAGGTATACATGACATCAGCAGAGGGGTGTGCCACCATAGCTGTAAGCACATTGGAGCATTGCTAATCCGTGTTGCCCATTGCTAAGCAAAGTCGCAGGATAGGGGTGTGGATGTAGCCATAGCTTTGCTTAGCTGAGAGCACACAAGGTGACCAAAAGTGCATGTGTATGTGGATGACAACGCGCTTGAAACCTGGTAAATGGCTGCACGCCGCATGCAACACAGCTGAAACAGGAAGGTTATGGGAAGACAATAAGGAAATGCGGCAGTAGGGTAATTGGAGTACAACTGAGTAATTAACATCCATTAACTCACAATGAGCTATTGACGGTAGCTAACAAGGCTGCTAGTAACAACCTGCAGAACAGGATAGGGGAGGTGCCGGATTGCAAAGAAAAGAGAACTGTCACAGCAGAGCAAAGCAAACCTGCAGTAAATTGGCTACAGAACACATTTCACAACACAATCCTGGGTTGGGAAAGTACAAAACAAGAAAGCAGGCTGCTGGATGCATTCCTGACAATGGGAAGGGAATCGTTTTGAAAAATGAAGGCAAGGGCAAGAGGTGATCCTCGGCAGCTAAATGTAATTCAACACCAAAGGCACCACAATAGCAGTACCTGCGGTAAAACACATAAGTAAGATACCCTGCAGCTCTGATTGTACAAACACACCCTATGACATCATCAGCTTCCAAAGCATAATAGTATAAAGTGTGAAGGCACCTCACACACACTCGTGTATTCCCAAACACTGCACCATCGGTGTAAACAAATGGAGAACTTTTACAATGTACTTGTTGGGAGCTGCCATAGCTGTGATTCATCAGCATGTGTTGGAGACCGAAGGTGGTGTGGAGGATGATGCTGACAACCACCTCAGGCCCCGGAGGAGGAGAAGAGTGTTCAGACTAAGGGTAACCTACCAGGGGCTAGATGATCTGGAGATAGTAGAGCATTACAGGGTGGACAGGAACATCATAAAGCAAATTGTTGAGCTGTGCCAGCCACACCTCAGAGCCAGAAACAACAGAGGGTAACCCTTCCCAGTGGACACGAAGGTATGTGTAAGCTTGAGAATACTAGCCACAGGTACCTTTCAAAGGCTAACTGGAGATATCATGGGGATCTCACAGGCATCAGCATCCAGGGTACTCCCCCAGTTCCTGGATGTCTTGTTACCACATGCCAATGAGCATATATACTTCCCCTGAACTCAGGAGGAGTTGGCCAGCAATATGCGCCTCTTCCACCCTGTGGCAGACTACATGGAGGTGCTGGGTGCAATAGACTGCATGCACATACATATCAAGTCACCACCCAGTGAGCATGGTATGTGCTACATAAACCGCAAGGGATACCACTCCATCAACTGCCAGGTCATGTGCAATGCCCAGGGCATTATCACAGATGTGTGTGCTGGCAGCCCTGGAAGCTATCCCGACTCCCACATCTGGCATGCCTCACAGCTGTACCAGGTATTTGTCAGGGGGGACATCTCATAAGGCCACCTTGTGGGGGATGCTGGCTATGCACTGGAGCCGTGGATGATGACTCCCATCAGAAATGCCCACACACCCATGCAAGAACGCCATAATGAGGCACACGCACAAGCCAGAATCATCATAGACCATGTGTTTGGGATGCTGAAATCACAGTTCCATTGCTTGGACATATCTGGTGGAGCCTTGCAGTACTCTCCAGGCATATGTGCCCACATCTTCATAATATGTGCCATGCTACATAATATGATCCTGCGGAAACAGCTGTAGCAGGGACATAATGGTGAAGGCCCTCACAGCCCACCGCAATTGCCAAGGGCACCACAGGCACAGAGGGATTCAGACCATGAACACTCTGTGCCAGCCCCAGTAGGCAGATGGAGGTGTGCCCAATATGCCCATGCCTTGGCAAAGAGGGAACGTATAGCACATACACTGACAGTGTAGGCCCCTATGGACTGGCACACTTCTACACCTGCACACACAGTAAAATGGATGGCACACACATGACCACCTGTAAATTGTCATGTATAGGTGGTCTACTGTGTGTATCCTACATAGGCAGCCCTCAACTATTGCACACACAACAGCTATTGGTACAAGGTAAGTCAGCACCTAAACAGAAAATTAGGCTAACAGCATGTGTTGATACTGTATGTATAGGTTCCTAGGTACATCTGTAGGTACATGCCTAATTGTCAGAGGCCATTCAGAAGCCTAGCCAAAATGTGCCTGCTGTCACCACCCCATTGATTAACTAACTGTCCCTCTGTGGAGCAGAGCCAATTGCAGGATCCCTGGGGTAACCACTGTTCCCCACCCACTCTGCAAGGATTCCCTGGTATGTGTATGAGGGGCTCCATATAATGTAATCAGGGATGTATTTCCAAAGCATGGGGAGTACCCATGATAGGTATCTGTCACCCCAGCATTCTCCAGTTATGGTTGTGGCAAGGTGTAGCACATTACATTGTGTGGCTCACTGTGACATGGATTCCCATAGCTGGAGCACATCCATTAAGCATCACTTGCACATACCAGTAATAGGTATCATCCATATGTAAACTAACTGAGTTACACATTTGTTTGCAGTATGGAGGAACAGCCGTAGTACAGTCCACATACTAAACACCATAACACTTGTACATATCTCAGATGCCCCAGTGGTAAAGCCACTGACTGCCTCATACATGTTCCTGGCTTCACGACCTGCAAGGGCTGTTACATAATTTCGATGTCCCGAATAATGGATGTTGGATGCAGATCACTAGAGCATGTTTAAGCACATGTTAGCGGGTTTTTGCAAGTGCCGGTAAGCGTCGTTTAAACATGACTACACGGATATGCGCAAAACAGGTCTAACCTTTGCTGAATATCGCGCAGATCACAGGCAAAGCTGTCCAGAACCGCTGAAATGTGTGTTATTCATCCTTGTACTAATAGTGCCTGCTCTGAAAGGTAAAACAACCACTGCCAGGAGTAGAACACACAACCAGGTGCACAATCACCTACCACTAAGCTACCTGAGATATACCACCGGCAGGTGTGTATTGTGACAGGTTAAAACACAAAAGGGTGGAATTCGGGAAATAGTATACACTGCCATGTACCCAATGAAAGGTGTGTTTTCTCTCTCTCTATATATATATAAAACATAGAGAGAGAAAGGGTGATAGAGAGATATATGTTGATATATACGGATATACATATATATGCAAATATATAGATAGGTTAACAACATGTACACAACCATGGAGGTATATATAAATAGGATACTACCAAATACCAAATGCTTTACATACCTACACGCGTAATCACGAGGCTTAAAGACCGAAAGACCACTGTACTGGAACACTAGAACTGAGAGTACTATTATCACGATGTTAAGGGACATTTAGTTAGTGCTTCTGGTGCTGCGGTCCAGGTAGGTACTGTGTTTAAGTGTGTTTCTGATTGCTGTAGTTTGAGTAAGTGTGTGTTCTGAGTGTGGTGTGCATTTCCGGGGGACTGTAATGTGTGTGTGTGTGTGTGTGTGTTTGCTTCGTGTGTCTGTTTGTGCTATCTCGGAGGGAGATTATTACAGTATGTGTGGTGTGGGGGGTGCAGCCACCCATATGGGGTGTGTATGGGGGCATGGCCACCTGGCCATACATAGTGTAGGATGGTGTGTTTGGATGTGATGGGTAGCATTGTGCCTGTGTGTGCGTGTGTGTGTTCTGTATTTGTGTTAGTTCCAGGAGTTTGACTGTTGCGAGTTTGAGTGTTCGGTATTGTGGGGTTTGGGAGTCTGGGAATGGTAATGTGGTTGTTGGAAGTGTGTGATGTGTGCGCTCCTGAATCCATGGGTATGCCGTATACAGAGGTTGAATTCTTCAAATATGTGCACAACATGGACCATAGCAATACACATTCCACCATGACCGAATGTTATGAACAAAGGATATGGGGAGTATATATGTCTATACACTATTACAAATATGTGCTATGGACATGAGCTAAGGATAGGGTTACCACCTGTCCCACCTTGCGTGGGGCAGTCCCTCTATGCGCGGTAGTGTCCTGACCAAAATGAGTACAAATACTAATGTCTTACAATATCGAGACGTTTTGCATGTTCCATATTTAATGTAACGGTTGCACAAAATAGTCATCTGTATCTAAAATACCTACATGTAACAAGAAATAGGATAAGCAAGTAAACCGTTACAAGAATATAAGCTTTTATATAGGTATATATGTAAACTTCTATACTTTGTACTGACCGTGGGTATGTGTCGGCCTCTAAAATCTGATGTGTGTCCTGCAAATGTCCCACTATGGCCATTTGAAAGGGTGGCAACCCAAGCCAAAGAGGTTCATTCACCAACAAAACTCCAATGAGTGCAAATATCTGTGACAGAAATACACAAAAGCACGATACCACACCAAGAACTTTATTAGATAAAGCTTTTGCATCTACACCTTTCATCAGTATGAATCATTACAAAAAATCAGCATTTAAATAGCAGAATATAAAATCACATGCATCAGCCCATCCCACCTCCTAATTAGCAATCAAACCTAAAAGTAATATACAGCTCATAAATTTCTATATAAAAAATCTACTAAAAGGAAGAAAAAATCTTACTTTACATAAAACTCTTCTACTTAGAATAAAATATAAAAATTTTTATACAAACAATATATAAATATTTAATATATGTACACACAAAAAGGGAATCACTGGTAACATCTAACAACCTATGATGTATTACATTAGGTGGTAATAACATGTGAGAACCTATTAAAGTCTCTCTCTCTGCCTTTTAACTAATACTGGCTTCAAGCTAACTGCATTATTCAGACCAGGAGGTACATCCGCCTGGAGCCTAATAATCCACTCTAGTTCTCTCAGCTCCAAAAAATTGTTAATGTCACCTTTCCTTAAACTCACTTCCATTTTACTTAATACCCTAAACTTAAATACATGTCTTTCACCTTTTTCCATGGCATGCTTACTCAGAGCATTTGTCAATACTTTTCTTCTTACTTCAGATTTATGCTCCACTATTCTCTCTCTCAACTTCCTGATTGTTTTGCCCACATAAAACGATGTACACAAGGTACACATAGCTAGATACACTATCCTTTCCTCATTACATGCAGTTAGTGTTTTTATAGCAAAAACTTCTCCAGTTATTGGATGCTGAAATTTAATGTCTCCTTCATACAAATCATTACAACAGGAACAATTATAACATTTAATCATCCCTTCTGCTTTATTTTTTCTTTTAGTTTTAACCTGGAAATCCTTATAACATATTTTCTGCTTCAGAGCTTCACAACTCCTGTAAGCAAACCTTGGTTTATCACCTACAATTGATTTTATCTCAGGCATAGCCAATAAAATTGGCCAGTTCCTCTCTATTATGTTACATACATTCCGTGTATTTAAATTGTATGTTGTCATATACCTCAAGGTTTCAACAACTGCAGGTGAACCATCATTTATTTTCTCATTACCAACCACCAGTACCGGTCTATACTTAATCTGTCTACCCTCTATTATTTCCTCACTTATCTTATTTATTAAATGTTTAGAATAACCACTTCTCTCAAACTCTAGTGACATAATTTCTACCTGTTCAAAAAAAACATCCTCAACTGTATTCAGCTTACTCAATCTTATAAATTGTGCCTTAATTATTCCTTTAAAAATATGGGGAGCATGCATACTGTCCCTATTCACATACCTCAAAGCATCTACCTCTTTTCTAAAGACCTTAGACTCTAATCTGCTATTAACCTTAAACAACGTTACATCCAGAAAATTTATATTACTATCTGAAGCCTCCATTTTAAACTTTAGAAAGTCAGTTGAGTTATTGAGGTATTGTATATAAGCTTCCAATTCCAATAGGGAGCCTTTCCATATCATAAAACAATCGTCAACAAATCTTTTGTAAAACAACACCTTCTCATTTGATTGACTACTTACATCCAATACAACTTTCTTCTCCCATTCATAAAGCACAAGATTAGCATACGTGTTGGCAATGGGGGTACCCACTGCCACACCTGTAAGCTGCAGAAAAGGTTGTGCATCAAAAATAAAGACATTGTGTAACAAAACTACTTCCAACAGAGAACAGATGGTCTCAATATCTCTTCCAACCGTCCTCACCTCCTCATTCAAAAAATCACGTATGGCGTTAACCCCATAATCATTGGGATTGACAGTGAAAAGTGAGGTGATGTCCATAGTAACCATAATATATTCAGCCACATTATTACTCAACTGCCAGTTATAAAGACTACCTAAAAAATCATTTGTATCCGTTAACACAGTGGGACAGATTTCCAAGTATTTCCCCAAGACATTTTGTAAGTATTTGGAAATAGGTTCTGTCACCCATCCCCCACCCGAGACTATAGGTCTCAAGGGTGGGTTGGTGATATTTTTATGTATTTTTGGGATACCATATATTTGAGGTGTTCCGGGGCAAGGAACAGTCAAATAATTAAATAATTCCACACTCAAATCATCATTAATCTGAAGCTCATAAACCGCCATATTAACTTCAGTTACAATTTGCTGAACTTCCACAAAGGAAATTCTCCTAAAAGTATTTATATCATTCAATAACAGTTTAAACTTTTCAAAATATTCATCCTTCTCCATTACCACAATTGCTCCCCCTTTGTCAGCTTGCTTTATCACTATAGTATCACATGCTTGTAATTCCCTCAAGGCCAAGTGTTCAAGAAAAGTTATATTATAAAAACTTTTACGAGCAGCACTACTATTATAATACAGTCGTAATTCACGTTCAACAATGTTAGAAAATGCATTTAAAATAGGGCATAATACTGGCATGAAGACACTTAACTTTCTACAAACTGGCTTATGCATATCATCATTCTTAAAAATCATTTTAAGACCAACCAAACGCACAAACATTTTCAAATCTATAATTGCTTGTACAATGTCATCCCTTGCATTGGGAATGAACTTTAAGCCTTTACTCAACAATAGTAGTTGCGCTTCTGTCAATAAAGTCTTAGAGAGGTTTACAGTACCTTTATTTGGTTTAACTATCGTTTGACTAACTTGTTGTGCACCAACGGACTGTTGTTCTTCCTCTTCCCTAGGACTGTCTGCTGCTGTTGATGTTGATACTGCAAGCGAGACTCTTTCGACTGCACTTGCGAAGCAACTTTCTCCGGTTGCTTCAGCAAAAAAGGAGAAAAAGAAGTTATCTCCCTTTGCAAAACTTTTTTATTCAAGCTTGTCGTACTAGACGCCATACCTTCCCTTGTTCTGGGATGGACAGCATCTTCCTTCATAACCTCGGACCCGCCACTGGCAGTTGATGTGGCTGAATATATTGTGGTTACTATGGACATCACCTCACTTTTCACTGTCATTCCCAATGATTATGGGGTTAACGCCATACATGATTTTTTGAATGAGGAGGTGAGGACGGTTGGAAGAGATATTGAGACCATCTGTTCTCTGTTGGAAGTAGTTTTGTTACACAATGTCTTTATTTTTGATGCACAACCTTTTCTGCAGCTTACAGGTGTTGGCAATGGGTATTCCCATTGCCAACACGTATGCTAATCTTGTGCTTTATGAATGGGAGAAGAAAGTTGTATTGGATGTAAGTAGTCAATCAAATGAGAAGGTGTTGTTTTACAAAAGATTTGTTGATGATTGTTTTATGATATGGAAAGGCTCCCTATTGGAATTGGAAGCTTATATACAATACCTCAATAACTCAACTGACTTTCTAAAGTTTAAAATGGAGGCTTCAGATAGTAATATAAATTTTCTGGATGTAACGTTGTTTAAGGTTAATAGCAGATTAGAGTCTAAGGTCTTTAGAAAAGAGGTAGATGCTTTGAGGTATGTGAATAGGGACAGTATGCATGCTCCCCATATTTTTAAAGGAATAATTAAGGCACAATTTATAAGATTGAGTAAGCTGAATACAGTTGAGGATGTTTTTTTTGAACAAGTAGAAATTATGTCACTAGAGTTTGAGAGAAGTGGTTATTCTAAACATTTAATAAATAAGATAAGTGAGGAAATAATAGAGGGTAGACAGATTAAGTATAGACCAGTACTGGCGGTTGGTAATGAGAAAACAAATGATGGTTCACCTGCAGTTGTTGAAACCTTGAGGTACATGACAACATACAATTTAAATACACGGAATGTATGTAACATAATAGAGAGGAACTGGCCAATTTTATTGGCTATGCCTGAGATAAAATCAATTGTAGGTGATAAACCAAGGTTTGCTTACAGGAGCTGTGAAGCTCTGAAGCAGAAAATATGTTATAAAGATTTCCAGGTTAAAACTAAAAGAAAAAATAAAGCGGAAGGGATGATTAAATGTTATAATTGTTCCTGTTGCAATGATTTGTATGAAGGAGACATTAAATTTCAGCATCCAATAACTGGGGAAGTTTTTGCTATAAAAACACTAACTGCATGTAATGAGGAAAGGATAGTGTATCTAGCTACGTGTACCTTGTGTACATCGTTTTATGTAGGGCAAATCAATCAGGAAGTTGAGAGAGAGAATAGTGGAGCATAAATCTGAAGTAAGAAGAAAAGTACTGACAAATGCTCTGAGCAAGCATGCCATGGAAAAAGGTGAAAGACATGTATTTAAGTTTAGGGTATTAAGTAAAATGGAAGTGAGTTTAAGGATAGGTGACATTAACAATTTTTTGGAGCTGAGAGAACTAGAGTGGATTATTAGGCTCCAGGCGAATGTACCTCCTGGTCTGAATAATGTAGTTAGCTTGAAGCCAGTATTAGTTAAAAGGCAGAGAGAGAGACTTTAATAGGTTTTCACATGTTATTACCACCTAATGTAATACATCATAGGCCGTTAGATGTTACCAGTGATTCCCTTTTTGTGTGTACATATATTAAATATTTATATATTGTTTGTATAAAAATTTTTATATTTTATTCTAAATAGAAGAGTTTTATGTAAAGTAAGATTTTTTCTTCCTTTTAGTAGATTTTTTATATAGAAATTTATGAGCTGTATATTACTTTTAGGTTTGATTGCTAATTAGGAGGTGGGATGGGCTGAAGCATGTGATTTTATATTCTCCTATTTAAATGCTGATTTTTTGTAATGATTCATACTGATGAAGGGTGTAGACCCGAAAGCTTTATCTAATAAAGTTCTTGGTGTGGTATCGTGGTTTAGTTGAATTATAGCAGTAACACCAACTGTTGTTTCTATTTTGGATATATTTGGTGTATACTGCAGACACCTGGTTATTAAGGAGAGCTTCAGCCTGTGGTGATTGTGGTGTTTGCTCGGTGAACTTTTGCTGTCTATTCCTAGTGACTGTGTTCAATGGATTATGGAGATTGAAGTAAGAGAATCTAGTAATTCTGTTAAGAACTTGTTGTGGCTACATGAGAATCCGCTATTAAAAATGGTTTTTGAAGCAGTTCCTGAGCAAGTGACTGTAGATATAAAGGTGAAAGAGTTCAAGGAACATTTCTTATCTTTGTAGAAGAAAATGCAAACTTACAAACATCTGCAGTGGCAGAGACTGAGTTTTCAGGCATATCTTGAATTGGGTACTGTGCCGAGAGGTTTAAGAATACTAAAAATGCCCTCTTATGGCAATACCTATAATGATTTGCTGATGCAATGGCAACAAGTAAACCTTAAGCTAAGTGCTGATTATATGAAATTGATGAACACATTTTTTGAGCCCATAGAAAGCAAGCTTATAGAAGAAATTGAACAGCTTGAAAGTATTATTACTAGTTTACCTTGCTTTAATGATTCGGTGGGGCTATATCAGTGCTTCCTAACCCAAATGCATGCTTTGGACTCAGAATTACAACAAAGGAAAAGAAATAAGCTTCATAGAGATATGGGCGATTTTAAGCAGAATCGTATTTTTTCTTGGCCAAGAGAAGAGGGTAATGTAGTAACTTTTAATAAAAAAACATCGGCTACTATGGTTAATAATAAAAAAACGGGTCCATTGGATCAGCTTTATGTATTTGAGGAACAGAAGAAAGAATTAACCTCTACTATACATCACAATATAGAGCATGTAAAGATTGCTTCCAGATCGGTTTCCTTAGCTGAAAATGGTAATGTATCTTTAATTGAAGGAGAGGGCGTGGCGCAAAATTTAACTTCCAGTAATGGTGGGTCCAAGGTTATGAAGGAAGATGCTGTCCGTCCCAGAACAAGGGAAGGTATGGCGTCTAGTACGACAAGCTTGAATAAAAAAGTTTTGCAAAGGGAGATAACTTCTTTTTCTCCTTTTTTGCTGAAGCAACTGGAGAAAGTTGTTTTGCAAGTGCAGTCGAAAGAGTCTCGCTTGCAGTATCAACATCAACAGCAGCAGACAGTCCTAGGGAAGAGGAAGAACAACAGTCCGTTGGTGCACAACAAGTTAGTCAAGCGATAGTTAAACCAAATAAAGGTACTGTAAACCTCTCTAAGGTTTTATTGACAGAAGCGCAACTACTATTGTTGAGTAAAGGCTTAAAGTTCATTCCCAATGCAAGGGATGACATTGTACAAGCAATTATAGATTTGAAAATGTTTGTGCGTTTGGTTGGTCTTAAAATGATTTTTAAGAATGATGATATGCATAAGCCAGTTTGTAGAAAGTTAAGTGTCTTCATGCCAGTATTATGCCCTATTTTAAATGCATTTTCTAACATTGTTGAACGTGAATTCCGACTGTATTATAATAGTAGTGCTGCTCGTAAAAGTTTTTATAATATAACTTTTCTTGAACACTTGGCCTTGAGGGAATTACAAGCATGTGATACTATAGTGATAAAGCAAGCTGACAAAGGGGGAGCAATTGTGGTAATGGAGAAGGATGAATATTTTGAAAAGTTTAAACTGTTATTGAATGATATAAATACTTTTAGGAGAATTTCCTTTGTGAAAGTTCAGCAAATTGTAACTGAAGTTAATATGGCGGTTTATGAGCTTCAGATTAATGATGATTTGAGTGTGGAATTATTTAATTATTTGACTGTTCCTTGCCCTGGAACACCTCAAATATATGGTATCCCAAAAATACATAAAAATATCACCAACCCACCCTTGAGACCAATAGTCTCGGGTGGGGGATGGGTGACAGAACCTATTTCCAAATACTTACAAAATGTCTTGGGGAAATACTTGAAAATCTGTCCCACTGTGTTAACGGATACAAATGATTTTTTAGGTAGTCTTTATAACTGGCAGTTGAGTAATAATGTGGCTGAATATATTATGGTTACTATGGACATCACCTCACTTTTCACTGTCATTCCCAATGATTATGGGGTTAACGCCATACGTGATTTTTTGAATGAGGAGGTGAGGACGGTTGGAAGAGATATTGAGACCATCTGTTCTCTGTTGGAAGTAGTTTTGTTACACAATGTCTTTATTTTTGATGCACAACCTTTTCTGCAGCTTACAGGTGTGGCAATGGGTACTCCCATTGCCAACACGTATGCTAATCTTGTGCTTTATGAATGGGAGAAGAAAGTTGTATTGGATGTAAGTAGTCAATCAAATGAGAAGGTGTTGTTTTACAAAAGATTTGTTGACGATTGTTTTATGATATGGAAAGGCTCCCTATTGGAATTGGAAGCTTATATACAATACATCAATAACTCAACTGACTTTCTAAAGTTTAAAATGGAGGCTTCAGATAGTAATATAAATTTTCTGGATGTAACGTTGTTTAAGGTTAATAGCAGATTAGAGTCTAAGGTCTTTAGAAAAGAGATAGATGCTTTGAGGTATGTGAATAGGGACAGTATGCATGCTCCCCACATTTTTAAAGGAATAATTAAGGCACAATTTATAAGATTGAGTAAGCTGAATACAGTTGAGGATGTTTTTTTTGAACAAGTAGAAATTATGTCACTAGAGTTTGAGAGAAGTGGTTATTCTAAACATTTAATAAATAAGATAAGTGAGAAAATAATAGAGGGTAGACAGATTAAGTATAGACCGGTACTGGCGGTTGGTAATGAGAAAACAAATGATGGTTCACCTGCAGTTGTTGAAACCTTGAGGTATATGACAACATACAATTTAAATACACGGAATGTATGTAACATAATAGAGAGGGACTGGCCAATTTTATTGGCTATGCCTGAGATAAAATTAATTGTAGGTGATAAACCAAGGTTTGCTTACAGGAGCTGTGAAGCTCTGAAGCAGAAAATATGTTATAAAGATTTCCAGGTTAAAACTAAAAGAAAAAATAAAGCGGAAGGAATGATTAAATGTTATAATTGTTCCTGTTGCAATGATTTGTATGAAGGAGACATTAAATTTCAGCATCCAATAACTGGAGAAGTTTTTGCTATAAAATCACTAACTGCATGTAATGAGGAAAGGATAGTGTACCTAGCTATGTGTACCTTGTGTACATCGTTTTATGTAGGGCAAAACAATCAGGAAGTTGAGAGAGAGAATAGTGGAGCACAAATCTGAAGTAAGAAGAAAAGTATTGACAAATGCTCTGAGTAAGCATGCCATGGAAAAAGGTGAAAGACATGTATTTAAGTTTAGGGTATTAAGTAAAATGGAAGTGAGTTTAAGGAAAGGTGACATTAACAATTTTTTGGAGCTGAGAGAACTAGAGTGGATTATTAGGCTCCAGGCGGATGTACCCCCTGGTCTGAATAATGCAGTTAGCTTGAAGCCAGTATTAGTTAAAAGGCAGAGAGAGAGACTTTAATAGGTTCTCACATGTTATTACCACCTAATGTAATACATCATAGGTCGTTAGATGTTACCAGTGATTCCCTTTTTGTGTGTACATATATTAAATATTTATATATTGTTTGTATAAAAATTTTCATATTTTATTCTAAGTAGAAGAGTTTTATGTAAAGTAAGATTTTTTTCTTCCTTTTAGTAGATTTTTTTATATAGAAATTTATGAGCCGTATATTACTTTTAGGTTTGATTGTTAATTAGGAGGTGTGATGGACTGAAGCATGTGATTTTATATTCTCCTATTTAAATGCTGATTTTTTGTAATGATTCATACTGATGAAGGGTGTAGACCCGAAAGCTTTATCTAATAAAGTTCTTGGTGTGGTATCGTGGTTTAGTTGAATTATAGCAGTAACACCAACTATTGTTTCTACAGAAATACACGAGACAGCTTTCATGTAGCAACATTTCATTACATAGCGATGTATTTCCGAAGGGATTGAAGGACCAACATCACCTGCATGCTCTATAGGAACCAGCTAACAATGGCTTAATGAATAAGCCTGCAATAACCATAGTATTAGTCTACTAAATGATAGGTCTTCAATTAGGGAAGGAGCCCTCACACACATATGGAATATGTATAAATGCAGTTCCTACACACCTTCATCTGCTATGTACACCCACCTACATCTCCCCCACACCTGAAACAATTGCAATACAGACTGTAATAACATCACAAATGTCCCCTCACTCTATGACATCTGCAGAAGCCTTAGCATACCTTGTGAGAGACACACCTTAATGGCCCTATGTGAAATCGTTGCTGATGTACAATGGAACAGACGCCAATATTACAGGGTTTGGTTGAAATAATCCCGTATCAGATGGCTGATATAACAGCTACACACACATGTACAACTACATGCTCTAGCCATTACACACAATCCATGGGGGCCATGAAGTTAAAATATCTGTGTGTCTCCATATAGCTGTTGCAATTCATCACAAACAACACATCCAGGCCGTCCTCCTCGAAGGTAGGACAAAGGGACAACACTCAAGTGGAGTATTCAGTTATACCCCACTGTTGCCATGTAATTGGCTAATGGAGTAGCTGCACAGCTGATGTGCATGTAATCATCTACTCTGGAACACCAATTGGTGGCAGGATACCACATGTTACTGGTATCTACGTATTAAAGGATGGCTTGTCATACATTCAAACCGTATGTACATACGAGAAAAACGTTAAAATAGAAAAGGAATAGGACTGACATTATCGTCAACTCTGAATACTAATAAGGTATGTAGAACACTCAGTATGTTAGTTTATGTAGTACCTGTTCTGTTAGATTTAAAGTGTACGCAATGCATATTGTGGGAAAAGGTATTATGTAGTAATGTATTGTTGAGCATAGCAATGCTCGTAGAAATTGTGTGTACTGCTGTGGTCCACAAGGTAAACACCTCATACACCACAAGGGATGCTACATAAGGACTTTAAACACAACAATTCCACTCCATCCACTGTCAGTGGCAGGGTTTGTCCAACAAGTACGTGCCATAACAGGGGATAGTATGTGTTGATATACTGTAACAGTAGGCATATGTATGGGCGTATAACTGAGAATAACATGTCTAAGGTGGTCCTGCTGTGCAATTATGATTTGCATTGTGGGATATTGTTGCAAAAATGTGAAATGTATAGTATTGTAGGTAGATATGTCTAACATTTTACATAGCATTACTGTTATATTATGCAAACATCAGGTATGTCTATTGGCATGTACAATACACAATAACAGGATATATATGACTTGTAGTCACCAGACAGTGTATCAGCATGATAGCTAATTGAAATGGAAGAGCTAATCAATTATCCATGCACAAAGGACATGTAATAGCTTCATAGGTTCATAGTTAGGTACTATGCTGTCTGGCCAAGTCCATTTGTAAGCCTAACTGCAGTGTTTTCACTTGTGGCACCTCCCTAGGTTAGTGTCCTGTGCCTGTGAACAGCAGAGCCATTCGTTTCCTGTGCCTCTGTACAGCAGAGCCACTGCAGTGATCTCTGGTGTACATGTCTGTCTCCCATCCACCCATCGAGGTATCTCTTAAAGAGTGCTAGTGAGGGTCTCTGCCTGATGCACATAGGAATCATGTTCCAAAGCATGGTGAGTGTCTGGGTCAGGAATGTATCCCTCCAGCACGTCCTAGTCATCGTTGCATTTAGGTACATATCACAGAGCATGTGGGTCTCAGTGGCTTTCGGTTATGTAGAGCATATCCATCAATATTGTTTTGGACATGAGCCTTGTATGTTCAGCAGAGATCACCTCTGAGTATGCGGTATGCAAATGAGTACAGTTGGGGTTTCTGTAGTTGGGCTCCATACGTCATCCTTCGGAGGTCAGTAATCCTCTTGGTGTGGTAATGTTGTGGTATTTAAAGCCATTGCTGTTGTCTCCTAAGGTACATCCCAAATGTGGTGTTGTACCCTTTAATGTGTTTCATAAGTCATGTGTAGAGAGGCACAATGGTTGCCTTTGTTCTGGCTACAAACCCATTAGAGATATGGGTGGCCACGTAGAAGGATATCCACACCACCTTGGCAATATGGTTATCAAAGGAGTGGATGCTATCTAATTGGGTTCTAAGATCCATTATTATGTCTTATGTATGTAGGGGACTACCACCTATGTGATAGTCCATGGGTGATTGGTGTAATCTAAAGGGGATGTCTATGCACCTTGTGGCATGCAGCTTGAGGCCATGTTATTGACACCAGGTATCCGTCCCAGTGACACCCTTATGGAGGGTGTCTGTATCAGCTGGTGAATCAATCATGGCCCCTAGTTTGCAGTCATCTGCAAACCTATTCAGGGTAAGTCCTTCTGTGCTAGCCTGTACCTCAGAGAAGCATATACCGAACATGAGGGGCCCTATGACCGAGGACTGGGGGATGCCAATTGTAACTGATTTACAGTAGGAACTAGGGTATGCTACCCTCACTGTGTGGGTTCTGTCCGTGAGCCACTTTGCATAACATCTTGTGACGTAGGGGTTGATGTGCAGGTGGATGTGTATGTTGACAACACTAGAATGGGGAATTGTGTTGAAAGCCTTTGAGAGGTCAAGGTAGGCTGTGTGGACCTCCTTACCCTCATCTACTGCCTTGGTAACTGTCTCAAAGGACTCCACCAGGTTTAGGAGGCATGGTCTGGCCCTAACAAATCCAAACTTGGTGGGATCAAAGGTTTGAAGGCCACCAATGTCTCTGTGAATGAGATCCATGATGATGTGCTCCATAGCCTTGAAGAACAGTCTAGTCAGGCGTATAGGGCAATAGTTCCCCTGGTCCATTGTGGCACCACCTTTGTGCAGTGTGATAACTGTTGCTGTGTGCAATTTAGGGGCCACAATGCCTGATGCAAGGCTATTAGTGAATATGGTGCCCAAGTGGGGAGCCATTTCATTCTGAAGTTCATGGAAATCGCAGCCTGGGATGGTGTACGGTCACATGGATTCTGTGTTCCTGGCTTTAGAGAGTGCAGCTTTGAACTGCGTAGCTGTGATCGCAGGGACTCTGCATTGTTCCTGTATAGATATGGGCCCTTTAGGGTGTGAGAGGGGTGTAAAGTTAGCACTGAACCTATCTGCCAGGATGTTGCCAATATCAGTCGGTTATGTAATGTTCATGCCTAACTGCTGTATGTCAGAGCAGATGTGGGTATCACCATCGAGAGTAGTGACATACCTCCAGAACACTTTGTGGTAGCCCTTGGATTGAGTCGGGGTAATGTTTATGTAGCTAGCTTTAGAGGATGTGATAAGGGATCTCAGATTCCTATTGAGGCTGACCAGGGAGCTCCTCCACTCATGGGCTTGTACTCTACTTTGCAACAGTCACCTCCTTTTGTTGTACATTATGTCCATGGCAGTGGACCACCAGAGTGACGTCCATTTTCTGGTGGGTACAGTCATGGCTCTGTTATGGATAGCATGATCCATGCAGTTGTGTAAGTGCTAATTAAGTGCAGTTGTGTATGATTCAGCGGTTGTAACTGTATTGTCCATCTGCACGGATGTCATGACATCTACTACTGTCATAAGAAGCCTGAAGTTGGCTTTGTAGAAATATTGTACTGTGTTTTCCATAAAGGATGGGGGTGCTGGGATGTGGATAACAAGGGTGATTAGCCTACGTTCAGATCTGACCAACGAGGAGATAACCCAAGCTGTGGAACACCAGTCACACATGTTGGTAATGACCAGGTCTAGGATATTGCTGGCCCTGGTGGTGGTATGGATAGGATGATCCAGGTGATTGGAGGTTATGAATCCCAGAAGGCGTTGGCCTAATGTGTCAGTACATGAGTAGGTATCCCAGTTAATGGTGGGGTACTGTCAGTCGCACATCAGTAGTTTCTGTTTGAACCCTACTTTCCAGTACACCAAGAAGTGAGGACCATTAACCATGGGGTATGGTGTGGAATCTGTAGCAAGCCACAATTTGTATAGCAGTTATGGCCAGAGTTAGTTGAACTTGGATTACCTCTGATGCATTGTGCTAAGCAACCAGCCTGGAGGAGTGGATATCTTTGGGAAATATGGACACACATCCGCCATGGGTGTTCCAGTCTTGGTTACATGACTGAAAGGTGTGATATGAGTAATAGCTTGGTAGTAAAGGGGTGCTCTCAGGAGCTTAAAAGCAGGTCCCAGTCACTGCACAGATATCGAAGTGGTCCATAACAAGGAGTGCCTCGGGTGAGTGTGTTTGAGATGAAGATGTCAAGCATTGAGTAGCATTACCCTCAGGTTTTGCTTGCCTGTTCCTGTTATGGTGGTGAATATGTTATTTGAACCATGCCTAAAACAGGCACTATAGGAGCAGCAAGAGCCTTAGACATTATCCGTAATCCCAGGGCCGACAGGTGCAGGCCATCTGTGCCAAAGCATCGTGTTCTGTCAACCATGTCATTCAAAGCAGACAGATACTGGATACCCTTGGAATGACACCAGAAGCATAGCCAATTATTGAAGTAAATAATTCAGTCCTTGCACTGCGTTATCAGTCTGGATGAATGCCGAATGCTTCTCAGGGCTAGGGCAATACCTGCCTGGGCTACAAGATCGGAGAGTTATTCCATGTCTCTGTACATGTAGTCCAGGAAGGTACATAACAGGGCATTCACACTAACATGGAGAATGACAGTCATATTGTACCTGTTGAGGAGTGACCTGAGTGCATAGGTTATGTTGCGGATCTTGTTACCCGACAGGCAGCTGACAGTAACTATCACCTTGTGTAGCCTGCTGAGTGGGACATCAGTGTGACCGCCTATAGAGTCACCTATGACTAGTGTGTTGGGTACGTTATATCGCCCTATTGGCTGTGGTTGATGGGCACACTGAGTCTTATGTTCTTGAATCTTAATATAGTAAAAACATCATATACTATAAAATATTTGTAGATGATGTGTTTCTTCTCTGGAAAGGAAATGACACTGACCTAGAGATATTTATAGACTATATTAATCATACAACCAATTTTTTTGGAATTGGAAGGCAAATGGTCAAAGTCAGAAATTGAATTCTTAGATGTTCTTATTACTAGAGAAGATGGAAATTTTACTACAGCATTATATAGGAAGAACTGTAGGAAGAATAGTTTGCTTCATCGTACCAGCATGCATCCAGGGCATGTATTTAAGAATATTGTAGTAAACCAAGGAAGAAGAATATCACACTTAACAAGTGATAATAATAAATGTGCTCAAACTATGGTAAAATTGAAGAATGAATTTTTGGAAAGAGGTTATTCCCTTAAAGAAGTTGATGCTCTCTCAGACCCCCAGGTTATAGATAGAAATGGGAAAGGGAGACCGTTTCTTAAGAAGAATTTAGACATACAAATTAATGGAAGGAAGAACATTAGTCAATCATCAACTAAGGTGAGGTTGAATATTCCCTTTTCCAATAATAATAAAGATATAAAGGAAATTATAGATAAGAATTGTGCCATATTGACAGCTAATGATGATATAAGAGATATAGTAGGGTTGAGATCCAGTTACAGTTATCGTAATAATAAATCTCTTACAAGGTTATTATGTTATGATAAAAAGAATAACTATAAAACCAAAGTTTCCTCCAATAGACAAGGAACATTTCCTTGTTGAGGATGCAATCAGTGTTCATATATGATGGCAACTGATAAGTTTATACATCCAGACACAAAGAGAATATACTATTTTAAGCATTATGCTGATTGTAAAACTAGAGATATAGTTTACTTAGCAAGTTGTCAGAAATGTTATTGCTTCTACATTGGTAAGACCAATAGAACATTGAGAGAGAGGGTAAGAGAACATATTTACGCAATAAACCGTGAAAATGAAACCAATGCACTAGCTGAACATGTTTTAAATAATGGCATGGATCATAAATTTAAATCCATGGTCATAGAATTGATTTTAAAAAATAGATTAGGTAATATTAAAAACTTCACAGAGCAGGAAGAGAATAGATGGATTATTCGCATGCAATCAGACAAAGGGACAATAATAAAACCATTTCTGATAAGTAGACCATTAAAACACAAACCATGATATTGTATTTTTTATATTTTCATATATATATATATATATATATATATATATATATATATATATATATATATATATATTATATATATGTATATATATATATATATATATATATATATATATATATATATATATATACATATATATATATATACATACACATTCTTTATATTTATATTTACATATTTTAAAGTGTCTTGACGTGTTTTTATTTATGTACATATATATACATATTTATTTATAATAGTTCATTCAGTATATTATTTCATATTTACATAGGTTATAATGGATTATTATTAAATATGTGGATTTATGAATTATAAATGTACATTAATTAATAACTAATGCTTTTTTATACTATATGAATGCTCTATTTAACAATTTTTAGTATATATTTAGTTGATTAATTACTGCTTTTAATACAATATACATATAAGTGTTTATTATCTTAAGAAAAATATGATGTAAGCAAGCACTTTTATTATTGACAGTTGCTAATTGCTAATATTTCTTTAAGGCGGACGTTTGGCGCCAATTTCTGGTATTTAAATGCTTGCATTATGAGATACAATTGTTTGTCTGATGAAGGGTTTGATTTAACCCGAAAGCGCTTACAAGAAGCTTCTGTTATATACTTTTGGAGAAATAAAGAATTTAGAAGCATCGTATTTGCCGTGGTATTGTGTGGAAGTTTTGCTACAAAGTATCGCATTTGCTGTGGTGGTGTCTAGAAGTTTTGTTACGGGAGTATTTCATTGTTTCTACTGGATGCTTTTATCTACTACTGCTTCCCTGTGTACCTAGACAGAGTAGTATTGAGAGGCTTTGCAAATGTTGTAGTCTTACTATGTGTGGCCTGTGGTGGTGGATATCTAGTGAGATTATGTGATGAGTGTGGTGTGGTGCAAAGGTTTAACATCCCCACATGATTGTCAGGTTCATTATTGGTTGGAGAGAGCTTTACCTCCAGCATGGCTAGATATGTGCATCTCCCACAGGTTGTAGTGTTGTATGTTAGGAGGGGCGTATTGACTGTGTAGACGAGACAATTTCTATATTGCCTCATGATGCCCATATTCATCATATAGACAAGCAATAACACTGGGAATTGACACTTGGACATGCCTGAATATTTAACTATTTCCCACTAGATATGTGGGGAAAGTGTGTACAACAGCTGTTTTACTCTAAGCAAGTGGGAAATGAAAGTGCAAACAGTATTTACCTGTAGGTAATGAGGAGGATTGAGTGCTATAGTAATTAGTAGCTCATGAAGTGCTTACATGTTCTGAAATAGTTCTGAGCACGGATAAGCAATACAGATAGGGTGTCGGATAACATAAACAAACTGCCCCCCCAACAGGTACACAGTCACATATCAATGAACACTACAGAGCCCCTGTAACCATAACTATGATGGTACAAGGTGCACTCAGGCTGTATGGGACCTGTCCACATCCCTGGTTGTATCATACACATATGGCAAAACAGTTTTCTCTACACATACACATCATGTAAAACATAGCTTCATGTCAGTCTGTGAAAACACTGAATGGTGCACACCAACAGTTATCACAACCCACAAAGTGGAGACACCACTTGGGAGGCACTGCACTACTACCCTGCTGAGTCTGGTTTGAAAGTCCATGAACCTTAATCAACATATATGTTGTTAGCAGTATAGATGTAGATGACAGTATGGATGTGAAATCATCCATACTGTCATCTACTCAAGTGTGCTAGCCTCCTCTGTGTATTTAGAGTTATTTAAGTTGCTGCATTTCTGTTATATGTGAAAAAAGAAAAAAATTGAAAAAATTAATCTCCCTGCTTTCCTGCCTTTTTGTACTAGTCTAGTCCGGTTTTCAGGCTTTGCTGAATCCAGGACTGTGGTTAAGGTTGCTGTGTTGCCCATATCATACTTGAACAGTTAGGTGGCTTCCTTGTTCACTGTAAGAGAGGGAATTCTGAGCAGCCTATCTGTCACTGTATGAGTGGTCCCAACCCAGCAACTTGTAGCTCACTGGCCATATTGGGCTAATTTCTTTCCTTTTGTTCTCCCTGGTATAAAAATTGCTTAGCGCAGCTTTGCGCAATTTTGCGCATCGGGCAGCGCTGGTTAATCGGGTTTAAACTATTCCCGGCTCCACAAAGTCTACTCTTCACTTTTTCCCTTGGAACTGCTCTAACTCTCAAATTAAATACTCTATTCTAAATCTAAAACCCTGCACTTGCTCATATAAGCAAATTCTATAAGTTAAGCACTAATAATCTAAATAAGCACTACATCCTCATATACTCCCCTTGAGTACTTTATCTCCTATTGGTCCTTCATGATTCAGTTGCAAAGGAGTTCCCTATACTATTCTAGCATGTCCAAAGGTCAGTTACTGGTCTCCTCTCCAGTCCAGCTGGTGAATCTGGGAATCTTGAAGCAATGTTACAACTGCCTCATGTACACAGACAACCCTCTCCTCCTCCCAACAAGTACAAATATATGTGAGAGATGCAACCATATAGCCAAACTGGAGGCTGAGCTCTCTCAACTCAGTACTAGCGTAACCAGTCAGGAGGGGAATGTAACCACACACACCACAAATCCAGTCTCACATAGTCCTACCACAACTGCAGACCAAACACATAAACACACAAAAACAGACTCGGAGACTCTAAATAAAAATCTGCCAAAACAGCAGAGACCTCCAAAGCAGACACCAAGCGACTGCTACCCCAAAACAAAACAAAGGGAACACATTGCTCATAAAGTCAGTGTGCCAAACAACCACAGCCCTTAAGGCTCAACAACATATCTGATACACTTGTAATAGGTGACTCTATAGTTGGACACACTGACGTCCAGCTCACCAGGCTGAACAAAGAAAAGGTCACAGTGAGCTGCCTGTTGGGTGTTAGAATCCGCCACATAACACAAGCAGTCAGGTCACTTCAAAGCAAGTACAAATATGACTCACACATTGTCCATGCTGCTGTGAATGACCTGAGACGTACCTCCCTGGACTACATGAAAAGAGACATAGAGGAGCTCTCTGATCATGTAGCCCAGGCCGGTATAACCCTGACCTTGAGCAGCATCTTACCCTCACCAAGAATGATGCCTCAGTATAAAGACAAAATGATCAATTTCAACAATTGGCTTAAGTATTGGTGTCATTCAAAGGGGATCCAGTATCTGTCTGCCTGGCATGACATGCTCAACAAGCCACATTGCTTCGCAAGGGACGGCTTGCACCTGTTACCCCTGGGCTTTCGGATATTGGCAAAGGCTCTTTCCACCCCCATAGTGCCTTTTTTAGGCAAGGCTCAAAAGACAAACCCACCTCCTTAGACAACACAAGTAGAAAGAATCTAAGGGTAATGCTGCTCAACGCCAGAAGTCTAAACCTCAAGATGCACACTCTCGAAACCCTCCTCAGTATGGAGAACATCGATGTCTGTGCAGTGACAGAAACCTGGTTCAAGGCTCCTGAGAGCACCCCAGCACTACCAGGTTATACCTCATATCATGCTTTTTGGCCCCAAAACTCAGACTGAACCACAAAAGGAGGAGGAGTATCCATATTCATCAAGGACATCCACACCTCCAGGTTAGTGGCATTGCACAAAGCATCAGAGACCATCCATGTGCAACTATCAGTGGGCAAAACTGCCTTTCAGTTTTTAGCATGCTACAGACCACCCCTCAAACTCAGGAACCCCACTCAGCCTCCCTGAAGACACTGGAGAATATGAAGGTCTCTCCAAACACCATCATATTGGGGGACTTCAACTATCCAAACATAGACTGGGAGCATTACTCAAGCCCCAACACCCTATCCCAGAGGTTCCTAGAATTCATAAACTCAAATGCTATTGAACAATTGGTCACCACACCCACAAGAGGGGAAAACATACTAGATCTGATCATCACCATCATGGGAACACAATGTTCCATACCAGAAGTATACCCCTCATTGGTAAGATCGGACCATAAATTAATCTCACTAGAAATCCACATCCCGCCCCCACCCCCAGCACAAAAGACCACAGTGAAGAACTTTTCAAAAGCTAACTTCACACTTCTTAAACCAAAGTGGAATCCTTCAAGGCCCCCTGGCCAGTGGAAACCATGGCCCTATCTGCTGAATCTTTTATAAAAGCATTCTATGGACACCTTCAGGAATGCATGGATCATGCAATCCCAAATAAAACCAAGACCCATTCCCCCAAAAGCAGGCATCCTGTCTGGTGGATCCCAGCCATAAATAAGCTATGCAACAGAAGGAGGAAGCTACTACATGATAGAGCAAAATCCCTAAAAGGGAAGGCATCTTTGATCAGTACTAGCAAAAAACTACGATCACTCATAAAAACATCCAAGGCCAGCTTCAAAAGAAAACTTTTGAGAGAAAAATTGCACAAGCAACAAAAGATAATCATAAGGCTTTCTTTAGTTATGTTAGAATCCTGGGTGGCAACTCGCAGATATACTCAGAGTTAGTCCATGATAACAAAAAATACACTGAACCCTCAGACATTGCCAACATCCTGGCAGACAGGTTCAGTGCAAACTTCTCCCCCTCCCCCCCAAAAGAACAAATATCTATCCCAGCAGAGTGTTTCCTCCCTGACATCTCAGATGCCCATGTGAGAGCCACCCTCTCCAAAGCAAAAAACACAGCGTCAGTGGGACCGGATGGTGTCCTGGGTTGCATGCTACATGAACTCCAAGAAGAGCAATACCCTTACATAAAGCTGCTATTCAATCTTAGCCTTACTACAGGATATATACCCAAAGAATGGCGTACAGCAACAGTAGTCCCACTCCACAAAGGAGGTGCCCCTACGGACCCTGGAAACTACTGCCCCATAAGCCTGACTAGCCTGGTCTGAAAAGCTATGGAGAGGATCATTATGGAGCTCATAAACAAAGACATTGGGGACCTACAGATACTGGATCCTACCCAATTTGGCTTTGTCAAGGGCAGATCCTGCCTCCTGAACCTGATAGATTTCTTTGAAACAGTCACCAAGGCCATTGATGAGGGTAAGGTGGTCCACACAGCCTACCTAGACCTCACAAAAGCCTTTGACACAATACCCCACTCAGGCATCGTAGACAAACTCTCCAGCCTAAATATAAATCCCTATGTCATAAGATGGGTTGCAAACTGGCTCAAGGACAGAACCCACATGGTCAGAATTGCTGGAGCCATGTCAGACTCTAAATCAGTTAAAGTGGCATCCCACAAGGCTCAGTCCTGGGACCTCTCTTATTCAGAATATATTTTTCTGAGGTACAGGCTAACATGGGAGGACTGTGGCTGACCAAGTTCGCAGATGACTGCAAACTGGGTGCCATAATTGACTCTCCAGCTGACACAAGCATCCTCCAAAAGGGTCTCATAGAGATGAATAACTGGTGCCAGAGCCATGGCCTTACAGTAAACGCCAAAAAGTGTATAGTTATACCCTTTGGCAAAAACAAAGTGTCCACAAATTACCACATAGGAGGTAATCCATTAAGTACAGAAGACGTAATTAGGGACCTGGGGACCCAAGTTGATAGTAACCTCACCTTTGACAACCACATTGCCAAAGTAGTTAGTAAGACCTTCTATATAGCCCACCTTATCATGAAAGGATTTACATCTAGATCAAGGGAGGTCATTGTTCCCCTTTACTCATCTCTCATCAGGCCCATAATTGAGTACAATGCCCCATTTGGGATGTACCTTACCCGACACCTGCAGCAACTAGAAAGACCCCAAAAGTACCTCACTAAGAGGATCAAGGGACTCAAACCGATGCCATATGCTGCTCGGCTAAAGAAACTCCAGCTCTACTCAGTTGCATACCACCTACTCAGAGGCGATCTATGCCTGACGTACAAAGCCATGTCCAACCCTGAATTAATGGACATGCTCCACCTCAGAAAATCCAAATCCCTTAGAGCTACGCGATCGAGTGACTTGAACCTCAGCACAGAAATAAATAGGACATGCTGGAGGGACAGATTCATAACCTAGAGGCCCCCTTCACTCTGGAATAGAATCCCAGTCCATGTTAGGCAGAGCCCCTCACTGACTCTCTTCAAGAAAAATCTTGACGAGTGGATGGGAGATCATAGGTTTACCCCGGGGATCACTTCTGTGTCACTACTAGACAGAGACACAGTAAACACAACCTTAAAAAGGGCACATTAAACTCATTCCAAGGGGTGGTGAAAGCCAAACACACTCTGTCTAGGCTTGTAAATGCCCTAGGGCAGATAGCCTAGTATGAACCTATGAACCTATGAGCATATCATACCTGTGACAGGTCATAGGACATCATCACTCATACTGTGTTCCATCTACACTCAGTATACTAGATGTACCTTTGTATGTCACAGGAGTGTTCTGCCAGTGGACTGTTGACAGAATCAACACTACAAAAGGTGTCTGAGTAATATGTGCATATCACACCCATGGCAGCTACAGTAAAACAGGGTTAATTCATTGTACTCCCCCTCATTGTAGCCCATACCACACAGACAAATGGGAGGCATCTGCCTATGTAAGCATGTGAATGGCTATGACCTAGGAGCAATAGCTGACTCAGTGTTGTGGACAACCTACAGAATGGGCTTTGTGGGTGAGGTGTGTGACATATGTGCACAATCTGACAGCTGCATATTGCATTGTCATCGCTAGGTTAATAACCCTGTACCCATGAACTACCACCTAGGCAGCGGTCAACATAACGTGCACTGTGTGTAAGGGATGGTGTTGTGCAGTTTATCTCCCTGAGCTAGTGACATCACCAAGCCTATTAAGTAGTCATAAGAGGCAACCCTAGTCATGATAGGGTGCCATCCATTAACATGGAGATCATTGTACAGCCATACTCATCACTCAAGTGACCAATATTGGATCACATATCACCTTTAAGGGGTATTGCCCATGTTTGGATGGGCGACACCAGCCTTCACAATCCTCATCTCCACTATGTAGTATGATGCCTACCCTGCATAAAAACATGTCCAACACTGTGATGTTGGACATGCTACACGTACATATCCTGATCTGAAATGCATACGTTATGGACATCCACCTTCCTAGTACAAGGATCACCACATGCTAGACAGATCCTTGTGCCATACACGTTACATACTCCTGCCGTACTATGCAACTCTGTCCAGCAAAACTGCACATTTCACCTCTGTCAGACATGGTGTGATGACCGCATGGTAGATATATCATTAACCGTCAGGATCAGTTATGTGGCACTGCTTCACCTGGCACTGGAAACATAGCTGTTGGCTACAGCTAGGTAACCTTACATCCTATGCTCATACATGGCCCAGGGTATACAGACTACTACATGACCTTGGCTGTACATGCTATAGTAGATAACCATCCCTGCAAATACCATCCGGCTAGCCAGTGTCCCATGTGTATCACATGTGCAACACAGGCGATACATGCAGGATGTTGAACTGCTGTACAGTGCCGTGTAGATGTATATGGCAAAACACATGCATGTAAAGGCTTCCGCGTGCATGTCTGCATTGTCACAGGTCATGCCTGTTAAGGCAGTGTATGTGTTGATATGTGACATATACACTGCATCAAGGTTGACAGCATTAATGTGGACACATGCAGGCATGTGCTGATAGGTAAGAACACCAGTACAGGCAAACAGACATGCCCACATCAAGACAGCATCCACATGGAGTATGAACAATGTAATCAGGTGACACACATATATGGTGATAATATCCAATCCCCATTGGGTGTCACATGTGTATGACACAAATATGTCAGTGGTGTCAGTGTCATAAAGATTTGCAAAGACAACTGTTCATATGTAATAAATGTGTGTAGCTGTATCTCTGAGATACTGTGACCTGTCTCCATCATTATGTCTTCCAGATATGCCGCGAGCAAGGCTTCCAGCCTATACCCGCTTGGAGGATGAGGCCCTTATACCTTACCTCCAAGACAACTATGATGTCTTGTTTAGCCATGCGCCACAGCATGCACAGCAGCGTGATGACCTGGGGCAGGAACTTTGCAGGAGGGTTAATGATGTGGATGGCCATAGCCACACATACCAACAGGTGCGCAGACACTGCATGGACCTGATCAGATGTGCGAAACAGCATGCAAATGCAATCACCAGGGAACAAGATGCAACAGGTGGTGGGCCATCAACCCAGCTCCCACTCACATGTACCGAGGAGCTACTGGCCAACCTGGGAACACCATCAGAACAGCATCCACAAACCTTAGCTGCCATCGTGGAGGTGGGTGTCTCTCAACCACCGAGCCTGTAGTTGCCTTTTAAGTCACTACTGCATATATAACTATTATATCCCATATAGTTGCATGCATCACTGTACAATATGTAATGTAACATCATATGCAAGGCATGTATACACACATGCCACATACTATAGTATGCTACTCTGTGTATGCACACATGTGCATACTCCATAGTATATCCTATTGTACTGGTGAATGTGTTAACATGCACATTGCACCCTGTAGCTGTCATACAGTCATGGATAATGATCATACTGCTGTATCACTCCTATATAGGTACCTCTGGCATTCTGCAGAGACAGCAGGCCATTGCAGGTGAGACAGTTATAAGTATCAGGCATGTTAATGCACAGATCTATTTGCCATGTGGCCAGTTAACACATGTACACATAATGTATGGTCTGGTTACAATATACAGGTCGCATCTTTAATCCATCACACTGGCTAGCCATGTGCAATACTTACAAACTAAGTGAAACACCGACATGAAACCTCAGAAACTGTCATTGCCAAATGTGTGGACAGCTGTGCATACAATGGTGGAGGTGTTGTTCAATGTAGGAATATGTACTATACATCAGAACTACACATGTGGGGTACACAAAAAGTACTACACAGTGAGCTGGAGTATGGGCAGCCCGCTGGATTCATCATTGTGGAATATGCCCCTGCAATGAGTGCACACATTGTGATGTGCCATCTGACATGTCCATGACATGTAGTGGTCCGGCTGCAGCATTGTCTCACTATCCCATAAAACATACCCCACATGCCAAACATACAATCCTTTGTCTGCATAACCCTGTGGACAGTGGAGTATCTGACATCTATGGGTGCATGTCATATGGAATAACACAGACATGTGAGATAGATGGCCATCACAACCATTTGGCCAACACATGTTCACACATGGCCATGGAGGATGGCCAGAGACATGTAGCAACACACAGTAGATGTGATGTGTTTGTGTGTACACCCTGTTGCACATTGGCTACACATGGTCCAACTATAGCCTTTGTTGAATGGTTATACTGCAGATGTGGAACACTGGACATCCTACAAGCCTGTGCACAGCTTGTGGAAGAGTAACTTCATTCAACACCATAAGATGCGTTGAACATCATGACTGTGTCAAAGCATGACAGTAGTCACCTGTTCAGCATCCACATACATACACAGAACCACATCAGGCCACAAATGCAGTACATTTCCCTTGCTGCTGTTGGACATCACTGTCAGCCGTGCACCTCATGTGTGTGGTACACAAATGTCATGTGGGACACGGTGTATTGACAAGTCTGCCATGTGTGGACATGGTTGCCAGGCAGCTAAAATATTTTTGCAGATGTGCAGTGGTGTCATCCGTATGTCCTTCGGTGACCTGTGTCACACATTACACATCATGGTTTACTGTGTATACACCTCAGCGATGTGGGTCACAATCCACAGTATATATGTATTGTGTATGCACACAGTCATGGCTATGCACTGTGTGTGTAATCCACACTGTATAGCAATAGAGACACCTCATAATTCCATGCAATGGCACTGTGTCTGTACTTCACACTGTACAGCAATATAGATACCTCATAATACCCTTCAATGGTCATGCACATCTGCTAAAAGTGCATTTTATCTGTAGGGCATACAGACAACACTGCAATGTGACACCATTACACCACTGTACATGTGACAGGACACCATTGTGTCAATCATGTGTGCATGTCAATGCACATGTCATCAGATTACAGGTCATACTACATGTTAATGTCAAGGTCATATGCCACACATCAGTCATGTGTACTGTTAACCTGTGCTGGTCCACATGGTGTAACACAGGGATGCATGCTTACTACCATGATTGTGTGAAATGAATGGCTTCTGCTATAACACATGCTTGCTGTTGTGTGCAACCCAGGGATGTATGAAAACTACCACTATTATTGTCTGAGCTGCATGCCATCTGCTGTATCACATGCATGTTGCATGCCTTCTGTCAAATCACATGCATGGTCTGTGTGTGTGTGTGTGTGTGTGTGTGTGTGTGTGTGTGTGTGTGTGTGTGTGTGTGTGTGTGTGTGTGTGTGTGTGTCTGTATTGTAATGTAGAGTCTTTGTTTGCCTTCAAAGGTGATGTAGGTGTGTTACCCTCCTGCGGTCCATCTGATGTTAGTGTCCCCACAGACTCTAGCAGTGATGATGAACATATGCTTGAGGCACAGACAGGGTTGTCAGGGGCTGAATCTGTTGCCATTGGTTGCCATTCTACCTATATCCCCCTCATCCCCGCACAAAGATCTCATGCCAATACATACCCCATCACCAGTGGCCATAGACGAAGGACAGTTAGCGTGTGGTAGCTTGGAACAGGAACATGTGGTAGCTACGGAAGGTGTGTATTCACATCATGGTGTCAGGCAAATGACTGGAGATGGGCCACACAGGCATGTGGCCAGTGCTGCTTGTAGGAGGACCTCTGGTCAACATGCCCCTGCAGGAGAGACCACAGCAGCTGGTGTCACCAGATGCATGTTTCAGACTGTAATGGCGGCACAGGCACATGCTGAATGTCAGAACAGAAAAGGGCAGAGGCTTCAGAGGGCTGCTATCCATTCTTTAAATGACAACATCCAGGCATTGGCAAATGCTCAACAGCAGATTGCTGATGTTTTGAACAGATGATTGGGTGACATGGTTGGAATCCTTGACCATGGCATGACAATCCGCGAGCATGAGCAGTCTGTGCTGGAACATCTGGTAGGATTGAGGTGTAGGGACGTGGACGTAGGCCAGCTATGTCACCTGGTGCAGGTCTACGTGAACGAGCTACCTCACATGCCCGCTCCCATAGTGGCGGTAGCAACAGCAGTGCAGCTGGTGCTGTGCTGTCCACACCAGGACACAGCAGGTCACATGGACATGGTCCTGGATGGTCCCAATGGGGACATGGTTCCAGTGGACATTTGCCATCGGACAGTACCCAATCTGCACCTCTGCCTGGTAGTGCCCATGCAACCTCTGGCAGGTACAGGTCACGTGGCCGTGGCCAGACACCGTGAGCTGCAAAACCTGGTCTGTACAGTCTGGAGCTGTCAATAATACCCCTGTGTAGGCCAGACACATGGCAGAACTGTGTGCACAGATGCACGCACACACCAGAAACATCTGTAGGGCACCGCAACACTCACATGCATAACAACCACACATGGCCAATTAGATCACAGGCCCTAACCCACATACATGATGTCATCCACTGGTGCAGCCTAGGCCCCTGGCAAACATTATCACCCTGTGCATACGATGATGCCTGTGCTGCATCCCTGTCATCAACACCATCGGTGCAGGGACATGCTCATATGCTCTGATGCACAGGGTGAACAGAATAGGGAGATAAGTGTAGATTACAATTGTTGTGTACTGTTGACACACAGCAGACATACCGTGTAGTACAGGTTTAGAATGCATTGTTTTCTGTTCACAGTATGTGTCTTGGTAACAACAGTAACAGCATGTTGGTAATGATGTCCTGCTTCCCTCCTTGAGGTCTAATTGCATGTGCCATTGAGTGCCAGTGTTTGCAGTTTCCCATGTGTAAATGTGGACTACTCACAGCCATGTATGGCAATACCAGCATGCTATTCGTAGGTTCATCCTCACTTTTAGAAAGGCTGACATTCCAAAGATGTCTACACATCTACTAATCCAGAAGCATGGGAGCTGTGTACTAAGCTACAGTGGCTAGAGACTTGACATCCATACCGAGTGACATCACAGGTACAGTTACATGGGGCGGGGAGTTTACATAGCGTTCTAGCTGATGACAAGAGTAGAAGCTAGTTGATAGCTTGAGGCCTCACTGTGTAGCAGCAATACACATTCACATTACAAGATTAGAACACACAACTACACACACACACACACACACACACACACACACACACACACACACACACACACACACACACACACACACACAGGTATTCACACACATGTATTCAGACACAGTAACATGCCCACACTCAGGGGTCAATGACACTGTAACACACACACACACACACACACACACACACACACACACACACACACACACACACACACTTGATAGTGTTGAAGTGAGGACCCCTGCCTATGTGGTAATCACCATTACAGTACTGTGCACCCACATGACATGACACAGAGAATGAACATGTACATGTAGTTAGTAATGCCTAAGATCAATGGCATCAACAGGGTAGTAGATTGCATCACTTGGAGGGGTTGGGGTCCTATCTGTTCACTATGGTAACATACATCCTCAGGCCATGGACCAGACAGCCATACATACATACACACACACACACACTGTGGAGTCCACAATTGATTGCACCTATGTCATGCACATACAGATAGCTCACATGTGTGTGATACACACCCCACTCCTGCCTATGTCTTGCTTTCTACACTGCAGTATGTATAGATGTCTACAACAGTGTACAGGGGTGTGAGTAACAATTGGGATGTATTCCCCAACCTACGTGACATATATGGACACACAAGCAAACACACATGGCAGTACTGTGACTCAAACACCTGCTATCTTACGATACGTATGACAGACATGCAGCAGTATTGCCCGCATTAGAATTACCTTTGGCAATTGTGCTGATATATGCACACAGGAGGTCTTAAGTGTTACAGGTGTCAAGTGATTTACAGTCAGTGACACCCTGACCGCTGTGTAGGTTGTATGTCTTCCCCTTCAATTAACAGAAACATAGCTTAGTGTTTGCACATGTTATGGTAGGATGGCTTGTGACACACCTGTGAGCTGTCTTCTGCAAACATCCATCTGCAAAGATGGCCCACCACTTCTTGTCCACACATCCATCCATACCTGATGTACATCTTACCATACTGTCAGTATTTCACCATATACAGTTGGCAATGATGGGGCTGCATTGCAACTGCATGTTGTAGTAAGACACAGATCACCTGCAAACATCAGCTACTACACACGCATGGTAGCTGAATGCACACCACTACATGTACATGTGTGTAGGTCCCACATTCCTGTCATTTAGCCATGTTTGTAGGCATTGCAATTGGTGGACATGTGTGATGACATACATGACACATGGACTGTTGTATGACATGATAGTTGTCATGGGTAACCAGTACAGAGGGAATGTTAACTCAGTAAACATTGCTATCATACCTTATGTACTGTTAGCATTCAACAACCATAGACTTACCTTCCATGTGCATGTGTGTAATTGCTGTAGCCACCTGTCTGAATGAAGGACAGCAACAGGTATGCTATGTACATATGTGTTGTGTGTATGGGGCATGTACATATCCATGGCAGGTACATGTATGTCATATCCAAACATGAGGGTGCTTACTGGTGTACAGCAACAGTCATCTGTTACAGCTGTATATGACCCAGGGCCCCTGTTATGTGTACAGCCGACCTCATTATGAACAGTGGTATCATTGCACTGCGTAACATATGATGCAACTGTGTCAGTACATGGGTAGTCTGCAGAGCTGCTGTAGAGCTAGGTACAGTCCACTGGTCTTGGGTCACATGGTGTTGTACTAATATATGTTCTACCACATGTATGGATGTGTGTTGCTGGTCCAAGGACATGGTGATGTCTGAGGGCTACATCCTAGAATACGGCTTTTGACACTGTGATCTGCACCTGACACACCTGTGATACCTTTTGAGGGTGTACTGGTCAGTACATGTGAGTGGCCTTCATGTACATGGGGACACCACCACCTGGAAAGATCCGTAATGGTGTTATGACCCACATGTCTGTATCTGAGGTATACGGTGGTAGTCCTATTGTGCACAACTGAGCCTTCAGCCAGGTGTTCCTCACTGCACAGATGTCAGTATTCCCCATTGTTGGCTCTACATTGGCAGCTGTGATTATGAATGCTACACATCTAGCACTATTCAGGGTGTTAACCTGGTTTCAGGACATTTGTCTATGAATGGCACTATATGGGCGAAGTAGCCACTCCTGACAGGACATCACCACGGGTGGTATTAGTGTGCCAGGTTTAGATTGGTACATCTAAGGTGACAGACAGCAGCAGATGTTGTGTAGAAGACCGGTGTCAAATATATGTAGTGCAGCGTTCATGCTAACAATGACAACTATTGACACCACTGTGCCCTTCCATGTTTAGAATCAGAGTGCATACAAAACAGCCCTTTGCTACTAAGTGTGTGAGCATGCTCAGTATGACGTTGTGTAGATGGACACATAGTGCATTCCAAACGGCCGTGTGCTACTGTGTGTGTGAGCATGCCCAGTGACACCTTGTGTCAGTTATGTGCCTCTATGTGTATGGGCATGGCAACTGTAACCCTGTATAGCGATAGTGGTGATCCAGGCAACAGATGGCCATACCCCACTTCAGGATGGATTCCTACATTGAACACACTGATTCACAGGTATGTACATCATAACTGCCAACATCCATGTCGATGTCCGCATTCCTAGAAGGTCATATTGACAGTCTTGAAAGGTGTAGTGTCTGTGACACAGCTCGTATCTATGTAGTATTGTAATAGTGGTCCATAGATAGGCAGTTGTCCTGATCACACCACTGGCGTGTGTTTGTCTCCATCTGCCTGGGGACAGTAATATGCTTTTAGACTGCTCACACTCTATACAATCCCTATCACCGTCTTTTCCATTGTTGATGATGTCACCCACCTAGAAGTACACCTCTGGGAGTGCTGTGTCCCAGTAATCTCGGTAGTGCGTTATGTAACTGCGTAATGCTGTAGTGTAATAAGGTAGTTAGGCCTGTGTTCTAATCCCAGCCATGCCAAGTGTGTGTGTGTGTCTGTCTAACTGGGGACAGTTATATGCTTTTAGACTGCTCAGACTCCATACAATCCCTATCGCCATCTTTTCCATTGCTGATGATGTCACCCACCTAGAAGTCCGCCTCTGGGAGTGCTGTCTCCCAATAATCTCAGTAGCGAATGCTGTAACTGCGTAATGCTGTAGTGTGATAAGGTAATTAGGTCTGTGTTCTAATCCCAGCCATGCCAAGTGTGTGTCTGTCTGCCTGGGGACAGTCATATGCTTTTAGACTGCTCACACTCCATACAATCCCTATCGGCATCTTTTCCATTGCTGATGATGTCACCCACCTAGAAGTATGCCTCTGGGAGTCTTCTGCCTCAGTAATATCAGTAGCGTGTTTCGTAAATGAGTAATGCTGTAGTGTAATAAGGTAGTTAGGTCTGTGTTCTAATCCTAGCCATGCCAAGTGTGTGTTTCCATCTGCCTGATAACAGAATAATGCTTTTAGACTGCTCACACTCTATGCAATCCCTATTGGCGTCTTTTCCATTGCTGATGATGTCACCCAGTTAGAAGTATGCCTCTGGGAGTGCTGTGTCCCAGTAATCTCTATAGTGCATTCTGTAAATGTGTAATGATGTAGTGTGATAAGGTAGATAGGTCTGTGTTCTAATCCCAGCCATGCCAACTGTGTGTGCATTTCCATCTGCCCGGAGACAGAATGATGTTTTTAGACTACTCACACTCCATACAATCCCTATCAGCAACTTGTCCATTGCTGATGATCTCACCCACCTAGAACTATGCCTCTGGGAGTACTGTGTCCCAGTAATCTCGGTAGTGTTTTCTGTAACTGTGCAATGCTGTAGTGTGATAAGGTAGTTAAGTTTGTGTTCTAATCCCAGTCATGCCAACTGTGTGTGTGTGTGTGTGTGTGTGTGTGTGTGTTTCCATCTGCCTGGGGACAGAATAATGCTTTTAGACTGCTCACACTCCATACAATCCCTATCGGCATCTTTTCCATTGCTGATGATGTCACCCACCTAGAAGTATGCCTCTGGGAGTGCTGTGTCCCAGTAATGTTGGTAGCATGTTCTGTAACTGCGTAATGCTGTAGTGTGATAGAATAGACAGGTAGGTGTTGTATTCCAAGGCATTACAGGTGTGTGTGCTTGGCAGTCATATCCTATGTGTTGGTATCTGTGAGTGGCTAGCTCCAGGATGTGTTGAGGAGCGAGTTTTGTTGTTTTCCTATATAATGCCCATAAATGTCACAGTCGCCCAAGAGACTGGGTTGGCAGGACATATACATAAATTCGCCAATAGGTCTGGTGAGTAAATGTCAGCAGCTCTTATCTTACCCTTAATACAGTCTGAACCCATGTGATGCAAAGAAACACACTTGTCTTGATAGTAACACCAGTACATAATGCAGGAGGCGCATGTGGTTTCCTTTTCATTCTTGTCTAATGCTTTGGTGTCATGTGGTCCGCTGTTGTGATATATATTCTATATCTACAAATGTGTGTGTATATGTATATGTGTGTACATTAGCACACATAAATCTACATGATGGAATACATGTCCTATACTGTTGAATGCCTGTGCTGGATGATCTGTACGTGATCATCTCAGATGTATGTATATCTGCCATGGCTCAGTGGTAAAGTACATCGTCTGTGGTGTGCAGGGTTCCAGGCATGTAGAAACCAGTTATTTTATTGTTGGGAAGAACTAGGGACATCGAATACTGCGATAGTAAGGTGCTTTTAACCAGTTGTGTGCGGATCTGCGCGACAGTAAACAGTGGTTATTATTTTGGAGGCTCAGTATGGGTCATGTAACTATGCATTAGAAGACAATACTATACAAACGAGGTGGAAAATAGTGAATACTGTTTATCCCCAGAGTGTGATGCAGATCCCAAGAGTGTATGTGTATAGATAGCTGGGTGCAGGACTCCTATATAGGTGAAAGCATGGGGGGGGTTATCAGGCATACTGTATGTATATTAGAGCCCTGTGTCTCGGGATTGCTCCTGCCTTAGCACACCTAAGCTAGGGGTTTGTCTATACCTGCCTATTGCAATTGGGCAGGACAAAAGCAGTAGGAGAGTAGTCAAGGTGAACAAGCTGGGCAAACAGGTGATAATTATCATAATTAGCAGATTACAGGCCCAGCCCAGCACAGAACACTATGATAAAGTGAGCAAGTACCATACCCACGGGTTTTTTCCACACTCTACACCACCTGTGTATACATGCGGGGAAACTTTACGAAACAATCCAATGAAATGAGAAGGGCTGCAGAAGGCAACATAGACCAACATATGCAGGAGGGTGAGGGTGGTGAGGATGTGAATGCTGCTGAATAACCCTCAGTGAGGAGACAGAGAAGACTGTACAGACCCAGGGTAACCTACGAGGGGCTACATGAGCTGGAGATAGTGGAGCGCTATGGGGTGGACAGACACCTCCTACAGCAGATTGTTGAGGTGTGCCGGCCCCACCTGACACATTGAACAGGCCAAGGGATACCAAGGTATGTGTAGGCCTAGGTATACTAGCCACAGGTACCTCCCAAAGCACAACTGGGGATATCATGGGGGTCTCACAGGCATCTGCATCCAGAGTATTCCACCAGTTCCTGGATGCCATGTCACCACATGCCAGTGAGCATGTAAATTTCCTCAACACACGTGAGGTGTTGACCAGCAATATGCGTCTCTTCCACCAAATGGCAGACTACCCTGAGGCAGTGGGTGCTATAGCCTGCATGTATGCATCAAAGCACCACCCGGTGAGTGGGTAGGGCCTACATTAATCGTAGGGGCATCCCCTCCATCAACAGCCAGGTCGTATGCGATGCCCAGGGCATTATACTGAATGTGTGTGCTGGCTGCCCTGGAAGCTATGACAATTCCAATATATGGCATCTAACACAGCTGTACCACACCTTTGCCAATATGGACATCCCCTACGGTCACCTAGTGAGGGATGCTGGGTACCCACTGGAACCATGGCTGATGACATCCATCAGAAATGCACACACACCTGAACAACTACGCCATAATAAGGCACACGCACAGGCAAGACATAAAACTGAGCATGTGTTTGGGATGCTCAGGTCACGGTTCTGGTGTCTGGACACATCCAGTGGAAACTTGCAGTATTCACCGGCAACATGCACCCAAATTGTTATGGTATGTGCTATGCTACACAATATGATCCTGCGGAAACAGCTGCAGCAGGAACAGCATGGGGCAGGGCCACACAGTCCCCCACCAATGCCAAGACCTGTACAGGCACAGAGTGACTCGGAGCAGGAACTATCTGAGCCAGACCCAGTAGGCGGAAGGAGGCGTGCCCAGTATGACCTGGCCTTGGCAAAAAGGCAATGCATATTGTATGCACTGACACAGTAGATACCCAGGGAATGTCATGCTCTCTGAATCGCACAGACAGTAAAAGAGATGTCAAACATGACACTACCTGTGCTCAACCATGTATAGGAAGTGCACTGTGTGCATCCGACATAGGCAGCCCTCCAGCACCATCCTCAGGTCTGGCACACCCTCAAGGTAAGTCAATCAACCTACAAATTGACAGTTGTATTAGAATATGTTTTTACCTGTAGCTATGGTATGGATGTGAGCATGCAAGGGAATTTGGTGGCCGAATGTTAAGGCAGCGGACAGTACACGTCCATAGTGGCACTATGACATCTGTAGCACATAGCGGGGTCACAATAGTAGCCAGTAGTACACAGGGTGTCCTAACCTACTGCTGGTAATGGGCTGAACATCATGTGTGTCCATACAGCCCACACAAGTCTCAACCAGCTGGACAGATGTAGACCAACACAGACAAATGCTGTACAATGGCCTCTGAATATGCCCAATGGATGCCCCTCCCCCACAGACACACACAGACAGACTACAGCAGGCCAGGTAGTTGGATGTAGGTTGTGAAGGGTAGGACGTCTGAAACTAATATGTTGGTAATTAAAGCTAAGATCTGGAGTACACTGGTATGATTCTAGCCAGCACATTAGGTAGGTCTACACACTGAAATGGAGTACCTGACATACCAGTACAGTAGTAGCAAAAGTGTACAACTGTCAGCTGTGTCCCCCTTCCAACGTACACATGTAACAGTCATGTGCACCCCCCCACCGGTGCTGTGTAGGAATGTGGATACAGTCAGATGTCCCCCCACGCTGTGCAGAAATGTAGCAACAGTCAATGCCACATGACTAATGGATACACTACAGACACAACATGCCACCTGTCAGTGTACAATGCAGAGGTTGGCACCACAGTACTGACTATCTAGACATGTAACACATGCGATCCAGTTGACCATACTGGGCATGCTCAAACACATGAAGGTTTGATAGTAATGTCAGTCGACAACATGCAGAACAGTCATACTGGGCATGCTCACACACGTAAACACAATACGGCCAGGTCTGCAAACACCAGTGGTCCGGACATATCTGCCGGTACATTGCTATACTGTTGGATGACTGTGCTGTATGGTATGTGTGTGCTACTGTCTATTGTCTGTATATTTGCCATGGTGTATTGGTAATTCACATTAGCTGTGTGTGTGCAGGGTGTTGCTACCAACACTTGCAAAGGACGGTTCTTTATCTGCGGCCAGAACAAGGCCATTAGATACGGAGTGAGTAAGGCACATTGAAGCAGTTGGGAGTGGTTGTGCATGGGTTTACATGGTGTTAAGCACTGCTAACCTCTGGTTACAGCTTCTTATACTTGTTTAGATGCCACATTTCTTTACCAGTGCAATACTCGCATACTGGCAGCCAAACACGATTACACCCACTCGCTCCCTCACTTGCACATGCACCAACACTGGTGCTTGCATTTGTCACTCACGCTGGGTGGGCGCGATCCCTTGTGATGCCTATTACATCGGACAACATGATTACAGTATCGGGTATGGCTGACCATTAGGCGACGGCATGGCGTTCGACTGTATGGATTCGGAGGCCTGTCCAGTGAGTTAATCATATTATATGCATGTTCCTCATACAATCTGCTCCCATCTGGCTGATACATGGGAACCGATACTCTGCAATGCAGACAATTAAATGTGTTTTGGGAACCACATCCATCTGCCGGGTCATGCTACCGCATACCTATTGTAGGTTTTCCACCTTTTAAATTGGCCAAAGTGAAACTTTAGGATTAACACCTGTCCCACTTTGAGTGGGACAGTCCCTCCTTAGGCATATGTGTCATGCAAAAATAATCTAGATATAGCAAATGTCCTGATTACAGGACAATATTATATTCTACATTTCTCTAATAGTTACATGTAACAGTTATTGTATATATGACACTTCTATATGTTATGTGAAGTAGCATAAGTAACATGACTGCTGCTAGACTAAGCTTTGATTTGTGCTAATACATATAGTTATGTACTATGCACGGCTGTAGGTATGTTCTGACCTGGTATGTCTGACATTTCTACGGAGTAGGTCCCACTTTGACCATTTGGAAAGGTAGCAGCCCTATAGGACTTATATGTAGAGATGTCAGATTTGGCAACGCAACACATACCCACAGCCAGTAGAAAATAGACTACTTCACCGGTTTGCATAAGTAAAGGTTATTCTTGTTGCACTATAGTTGCCAATACTCTTTCCTATAACATCTAGGTGTTTCAGATACAACATAATCATTTTATGCAACCACTCCAGACAATATATAGATTCTTTGCCTGAAATCACAGGCCATGTGGCATAATAACATTCATTTTGCAGGACACAACTGCCCAGAGGGGAGTGTCCCTCACAAAGGTGAACAGGTGGTAACCCTAACCTATTATGCTATCATCTGCCTAAGGTAGTCGGCAGAATATGTGCTTTCCGTCACTAGCAGACCTCACATACGAATGGGGGAGAACTAACACTGTATCAGGGACACTGCATAACACCCTCAGGGACACATTTAGATAATTGGTTCTATTAACCTGACACATTGACAGTCCCAGGGCATATGTATTCATTCACATTTTTCGAGGTACATGCTGTTTATGACTCATACATGTTGTCATTAGTCATTATGTGTATTCCACCACCTGTCCACCTAATATCATTAGTTCTGGAAGGGTTTAGTTAGGACTGTGTTAGATTCTGATTTGTAATCACGGACATCCATGATAATCAGGTACAGGGCACTGATATAGTCCCCATGTGTTCACCCAATGGTCTACAGACTATCCAGTAGATGTGCTCTTTAGGTATGGGAGGTATGGGCGTCTGCTGTGCCCACATAGGAATATTAATTACTTCCACAGGGCAGGCCTAATACATCTCTACCAACCAACACCTGCACACTTAGGCTCATTATTGCATACCCATGATTCCCCTACCTGACACCCCCTCTACAGCACTCATCCTTACTGTGAGCGCAGCTAGGGTATGAACACACCCCTACACACTGCACACTTTCCCCGTCTCAGGACACATGTCGTATGTTTTGTCAACCCATGTGTTATCAGACTTGCACAACCTACTGTTCTGTGTACAGCTACATCCTGGTCACATCAATCATTACTGGGTTGCCTATAAGGGAAATTTTTGGTATCCCGCAAGGGACCCCATGATCCATGTTTAAAGTGTAGACCTTTCAGATCTCTCCCACTGGTACTTTCCTGCCGGTGGTCTTGAAAGCAGCGGTGTATTTACCTTTATTTCGTGTATGTCTCACCGGCCTAGCTGGGGTGGTGTGGGAGGCAGACGTTAGTTGATTGGACCTCCCACTAACATATGCCCGGCCTAAATATGTTACCCGTAATTGCTGTACCGTAACCTAGGTATATACATGTGTATATCTACAGTAACATATATATATATATATATATATATATATATATATATATATATATATATAATGTGTATATATATATATATATATATATATATATATATGTTGTCATTAGTCATTACATGTATTCTGCCAACTGTCGACCTAATATCACTAGTTCTGGAAGGGTTTAGTGAGGACTGTGTTAGATTCTGATTCGTAATCACGGACATCCATGATAATCAGGTACAGGGCACTGATATAGTCCCTATGTGTTCCCCCAATGGCTTACGGACTATCCAGTAGATATGCTCTTCATGTTTGTGAGGTATGATCATCTGCTGTGCCGACATAGGAATATTAATTACTTCCACGAGGCGGGCCTAATACATCTCTGCCAACCAACACCTGCACACTTAGGCCCATTATTGCATAGCCATGATTCCCCTACCTGACACCCCTCTACAGCACTCATGACTCATACTTACTGTGAGTGTAGCTGGGTTATGAACACACCACTACACACTGCACACTCTCCCCGTCTCGGGACACATGTATGTTTTGTCAACCCATGTGTTATCAGACTCGCACAACCTACTGTTCCGTGTACAACTACATCCTGGCACTTCAATCATTAATGGTTCGCCTACAAGGCGAATGTTTGCTGTCCCGCAAGGGACCCCGTGATCCATGTTTAAAGTGTAGACCTTTCAGATCTTTCCCACTGGTAGTTTCCTGCCGGTGGTCTGGAAAGCAGCAGTGTATTTACCTTTATTTCGTGTATGTCTCACTGGCCTAGCTGGGGTGGTGTGGGAGGCAGACATTAGTTGATTGAACCTCCCACTAACCTATGCCCAGTCTGAACATATGTTACCCGTAATTGCTGTACCGTAACCTCGGTATATATATATATATATATATATATATATATATATATGTGTGTGTGTATATCTACAGTAACTATATGTGTATATCTACAGTAACATATATATAAATATATATATATATTATATATATTTGTGTGTATATATGTGTATGTATGTATGTATATATATATATATATATATATATATATATATATATATATATATATATACATATATACATATATATATGTTGTCAGTCATTACGTCATTACATGTATTCCGCCACCTGTCGACCTAATATCATTAGTTCTGGAAGGGTTTAGTTAGGACTGTGTTAGATTCTGATTTGTAATCACGGACGTCCATGATAATCGGGTACAGGGCACTGATATAGTCCCTATGTGTTCCCCCAATGGTTTACAGACTATCCAGTAGATGAGCTCTTATGGTTTGGGAGGTACTGGTCTCTGTTATGCCCACATAGGAATATTAATTACTTCCACGGGGCAGGCCTAATACATCTGTGCCAACCAACACCTGCACACTTACACCCATTATTGCATACCCATGATTCCCATACCTGACACCCCTCTACTGCACTCATGACTCATCCTTACTGAGAGTGCAGCTGGGGTATGAACACACCTCTACACAATGCCCACTCTCCCAGTCTCGGGACACATGTCGTACGTTTTGTCAACCCATGTATTATTAAACTTGCACAACCTACTGTTTCGTGTACAGCTACATCCTGATCACGTCAATGATCATAGGTTTGACTACAAGGCAATTTTTGGTGTCCCGCAAGGGACCCCGTGATCCATGTTTAAAGTATAGACATTTCAGATCTCTCCCACTGGTACTTTCCTACCGGTGGTCTGGAAAGCAGCAGTGTGTTTACCTTTATTGCATGTCTGTATGTCTCACCGGCCTAGCTGGGGAGGTGTGGGAGGTAAATGTTTGTTTATTGGACCTCCCACTAACATATGCCAGGTCTGAACATATGTTACCTGTAATTGCTGTAACGTAACCTAGTTATGTACATGTGTATATTTACAGTAACATATATATATATATATATATATATATATATATATATATATATATATATATATATATATATATTATGTATATATATTTCTTGTGTATATATGTGTATATATCTATATATGTTGTATGTATATACATATATATATATATATATATATATATATATATATATATATATATATATATATATATATATATATATATGTATATATGTATATCTATATCTATATGGCCAGGATGGAATATATTCAGGACACACATCAGATTTTACAGGCCAACACATACCCACGGTCAGTACAATGGATAGTACTTTTGTTTTATGCCTAAATGTAAGCTTATTGTTGTAGCAGTTTAGATGCTTCTTCTGTTTCGTTTACTTGCTTATTCTATTTCTTGTAACATGTAGGTATGTTACATACAGAAATAACTATTGTATGTGACTATTACATAAGATATGGGACATAATTATGTCATACGGTCGCAGGATATTTTACATTTATAATGGTTTTGGTATGGACACAACTGCCCAGATGGGGACTGTCCTTCACAATGTGGGACAGGTGGTAACCCTGACCATTGGGCTAGACTTAGCTATTGGCAGTGCGCTAACATGATGCGTTTCACTTCCACTTGGTATAACTATCAACACTGCATTAGAATACGGGCATGGGGTTTTAAATGTCATTTGTTCGAGGGATGGGGACTCAATATTCGGCTATGTGCATTTGTGTTTGCTTCTTATTTTTGTGTTCGCAAGAACTGTCTTGCATGCTTTGCATGTGTTTCAGTATCCACGGACACTGACAGGTGTGATTACGATTGGAGGCAGGCTGTAATATTCAGCATTTTAGGTTGTATGTAAACAGCTGACATGTCCACGCCTCCGTGTGGCGCTTCGACACGCCCCATACACTCGCGCACATTTCCTATGCATGTGGATGTGGCAACAGCACGCC